>NC_135581.1:29379285-29689166 GCF_965152235.1 Eretmochelys imbricata
GCCACAGGGCAGCACCCCAGGAAAAGGGGCACCGGGGTCTGGGAGGGACATGGGGCCAGTGGCAGAGAGACACTGACCTGCAGAGGATGCTCCAGAGGCTGGAAGAGCTAATTGCTGAGAGACCAGCAGGAGGCGCCGCAGGGGTGAGTCTTGCACTGTTACACCTACATTTTGAAAAGAGAGTGCACAAGTACAATATTCCTATCATATTAGCCAGTTATCAATTTCATTTCAATAAAATGTGCAAGCCTGATATAGTACCAAATGGGAAAGACCATCTTTAAAGAGAAGGACTAGGATTACCCGCATCTCCACCAATCTTTAAAATAGGGCTGGTTGATCCTGAAGGAAAACAAACATGGGGAATTAATAAGAACAGAGAATTTGACCTAGTGGATCAATTCATCTGTCTTACAGTTCACCTGTCCAGTACTGCCTGCAACTGCTGTGCAAGCTCCCAGCTAATTATGCAATGCAGCATATGGAAGAAAAGTTCCTTTCTCACTTCTACAATGCATTCCCTGAAGCATGAGATTTAATAGCATTTGAACAGTAAAAGCATATCTAGAAATACATTTTTTTTAAATAGCATATAGCGTACATATCACCTTTACTGCCACGACAACAAACCCAGTTAATCACTATCTTCATAATGTATGTATTCCAAACTGCATGGAGAAGCTGTTACTGAATCTGTAACACTAATAGCATTAATACTATAAAAGTACCTGAGCATTTGCAATGGGGCAATTATTAAAGGGGCTTGGGGTGGCATTGTATGGATGCAGATTGTTCCTGGGCTTCATATTTGAGCCTAGATACAACCCAAATTATGTTTTTTCTTTGCAAGATTTGAGATTCTACCCTCAGGCCTTATTCGGACCTCACCCCAAATTGGATGAGCTTATCTATGGTGCCAGTTCCAGCTGCCGTGCTCAGTACTTCTGAAGCAGCAGCAACAGCAATAATTGGTTTTTTTACTTGGGCTCCTACACACCCACGCACACGCACACACACACACACACGTGTGTGTATACATGTAAACAGCTATAAGAAGCCTGTAATAGGCAAACAATGTTTGCCTGAAACTCCCACTTATTTGCAGATGATTATCTTGCTGTGGAAGAGGTAGTGGTTTTGCTGACTCACTGAGGAACTCTGCAGAAAAGCAGAGAAAGAAGTTTCAGGGATTATACTGGTTTCTTTATCCTGCTAATGTTCCCTGCTCAGTGTTAGAAGGAAGAGACTTTCTGGGATATTTTTACCACTCTCACATAACAAACACCTCAACTTCCTCTCTAAATACCTCTAGATAGGATTTTTAAAAAGGCAACTATCCAACCATCCCCAAACACTGCATCTGAATCAGTAGCTGAAAGTTGGAGCTTAAGCACACCTTTACCTCAGGCATGCTACAAAATAAGCATAAAGGCTTTCATGAGAATGAAACACTTGTTCACAGGGAGTTAAGGAAATGCCTGCTTGAGCATCTCAAGATAGCTTGGGTATTAGCAAAAAAGGAGAGGAAGCTTAAGTCATCATGATCATTTAGGGCTGTATTCTAATACGTTTGCTCAAGTTGAGTAGTAACTTTACTATTTGAGTAGTCCCTATGCTTTCAGTAGCATATAATACTAGTGAATATGAAGAAAGGCATCAGAATCTGTCTCTTAAGAAGAAAAACTAAGCCCTGATCTACACTACAAGCTTAGGTCGAATTTAGCAGCATTAGGTCGATTTAACCCTGCACCTGTCCACACGACCAAGCCTGTTTTGTCGACTTAAAGGGCTCTTAAAATTGATTTCTGTACTCCTCCCCAGTGAGGGGTTTAGCGCGAAAATCGACCTCACTGGGTCGAATTTGGGGTAGTGTGGACACAATTTGACGGTATTGACCTCTGGGAGCTATCCCAGAGTGCTCCATTATGACCGCTCTGGACAGCACTCTCAACTCAGATGCACTGGCCAGGTAGACAGGAAAAGCCCCGGAAACTTTTGAATTTCATTTCCTGTTTGGCCATCGTGGTGAGCTGATCTGCACAGGTGACCATGCAGAGCTCATCAGCCCCATACATGCTGCTCCTATAGGAAAAGGGAAGAGTCAATGAAGACAACACCAAATATGAGCCCCAGGAGGATACAGAATGGGTTGAAGAAGATTACAAGGGAGAATAGGAATGGAAAGGACTTGCAGCCAGAGAGAACAGAGGATAGACCAGAGAATTGCACCATAACCAGGAAAAGGCAGTTCTACATGATCAGGGACTCCTTACTGAAAAGGATGGACATGCCTGTAACCAGAGCTGATCCAGAGAATAGAAGTGTGTGCTGTCTACCAGGTGCTAAGATACGGGATGTGGACCTAAGGTTGAAGAGGATCCTAAAGGGAGCGGGAAAGAATCCACTGATCATCCTTCATGTGGGAGCAAATGATACTGATGGATTCTCGCTGGAATATATCAAGGGAGATTATGCCAGGCTGGGGAAAACGCTTAAGGAAATCGAGGCTCAGGTGATCTTTAGTGGGATTCTGCCTATTCCGAGAGAAGGGCAACAAAGGTCTGACAAGATTATGATGCTCAAAAGATGGCTCAGGCAGTGATGCTATAAGGAGGGCTTTGGGATGTATGGCCACTGGGAGGCATTCATGGACAGAGGACAGTTCTCTCGGGATGGACTTCATCTAAGTAGGGAAGGAAATAGACTTCTGGGATGGAGGCTGAGACAACTGATTAAGAGAGCTTTAAACTAGGAATTTGGGAAAGATGGTTGGGAGATGTCCAGGTAAACTCCACGCTGGATTTTAATATTGAGAGGGAAGAAAACAAAGTAAGAAAGGATACAGCCGTGGGTAGGAGAATGGACATAAGAAGGGCAGTATGGATACCAGTCTAATAGGTCATTCTGGCAGTAGATTGCCCTTGCCTAATTGGGTAAAGAATGTGAGCGAGGCCAAAGAGCAAAAATTAAGATGTTTGTACACCATTGTGAGGAGCCTCAGTAACAAAATGGAGGAACTAGAGCTACTGGTGCAGGAAGTGAAACCAGATATTCTAGGGATAACAGAAACATGGTGGAATAGTAGTCATGACTGGTCTACAGGTATTGAAGGGTATGTGCTGTTTAGGAAAGACAGAAATAAAGGTAAAGGTGGTGAGGTAGAATGTAAAGAAATAAGAAGCGACGGAATGGATAAGACAGTCCGTCTGGGCAAAAATCACACTGGGGAAGAAAATTACTAGAGCCTCCCCTGTGATAATGTTTGGGGCGTACTATAGACCGCTGGGATCCAATCTGGATATGGATAGAGACCTCTTTAAGGTTTTTAAAGAAATAAATACTAATGGGAATTGTGTGATCATGGGAGACTTTAACTTCCCAGATATAGACTGGAGGACGAGTGCTAGTAATAATAATAGGGCTCAGATTTTCCTGGATGTTTTAGCTGATGGATTCCTTCATCAAGTAGTTGCTGAACCAACAAAAGGGGATGCCATTTTATATTTGGTTTTGGTGAGTAGTGAGGACCGTATAGAAGAAATGGTTGTAGGGGTCAATCTTGGTTCAAGTGATCATGAGCTAATTCAATTCATACTGACCGGAAGGATAAACAAAAATAAACCTGCAACTAGGATTTTTGATTTCAAAAGGGCTGACTTTCAAAAACTAAGGAAATTAATTAGGGAAGTGGATTGGACTGAAGAATTTATGGATCTAAAGGCAGAGGAGGCCTGGGATTACTTCAAGTCAAAGCTACAGAAGCTATCGGAAGCCTGCATCCCAAGAAAGGGGGAAAAATTCATAGGCAGGAGCTGTAGACCAAACTGGATGAGCAAGCATCTCAGAGAGGTGATTAAGAAAAAGCAGAAAGCATACAGGGAGTGGAAGATGGGAGGGATCAGCAAGGAAAGCTACATTATTGGGGTCAGAACATGTAGGGATAAAGTGAGACAGGCTAAAAGTCAAGTAGAGTTGGACCTTGCAAAGGGAATTAAAACCAATAATAAAAGGTTCTATATTCATATAACTAAGAAGAAAACAAAGAAAGAAGAAGTGGGACCGCTAAACACTGAGGATGGAGTGGAGGTTAAGGATAATCTAGGCATGGTCCAATATCTAAACAAATACTTTGCCTCAGTCTTTAATGAGGAGCTTAGGGATAGTGGTAGGATGACAAATGGGAATGAGGATATGGAGGTAGATATTACCATATCTGAGGTAGAAGTGAAACTCAAACAGCTTAATGGGACTAAATCGGGGGGCCCAGATAATCTTCATCCAAGAATATTAAAGGAATTGGCACATAAAATTGCAAGCCCATTAGCAAGAATTTTTAATGAATCTGTAAACTCAGGGATTGTACCGTATGATTGGAGAATTGCTAACATAGTTCCGATTTTTAAGAAAGGAAAAAAAAGTGATCCGGGTAAGTACAGGCCTGTTAGTTTGACATTTGTAGTATGCAAGCTCTTGGGAAAAAAATATGAAGGAGAAAGTAGCTAAGGACATTGAGGTCAATGGTAAATGGGACAAAATACAACATGGTTTTACAAAAGGTAGATCGTGCCAAACCAACCTGATCTCCTTCTTTGGGAAAGTAACAGATTTTTTTAGACAAAGGAAATGCAGTGGATCTAATTTACCTAGATTTCAGTAAGGCGTTTGATATGGTGCCACATGGGGAATTAGTAGTTAAACTGGAAAAGATGGGGATCAATATGAAAATTGAAAGGTGGATAAGGAATTGGTTAACAGGGAGACTACAGTGGGTCCTACTGAAAGGTGAACTGTCAGGCTGGAGGGAGGTTACCAGTGGAGTTCCTCAGGGATCGGTTTGGGGACCAATCTTATTTATTCTTTTATTACTGACCTTGGTACAAAAAGCGGGAGTGTGCTAATTAAGTTTGCAGATGACACGAAGCTGGGAGGTATTGCCAATTCAGAGAAGGACCGGGATATCATACAGGAAGATCTGGATGACCTTGTAAAGTGGAGTAATAGTATTAGTGTCAAGGTTCCTTCCCCACTCTCAACTCTAGGGTACAGATGTGGGGACCTGCATGAAAGACCCCCTAAGCTTATTTTTACCAGCTTAGGTTAAAACTTCCCTAAGGTACAGACTTTGCCTTGTCCTTGAACCCTATGCTGCCACCACCAAGTGTGTTAAACAAAGAACAGGGAAACAGCCCACTTGGAGACGTCTTCCTCCCAAAATATCACCCAAGCCTTACACCCCCTTTCCTGGGGAAGGCTTGATAAAAATCCTCACCAATTTGCATAGGTGAACACAGACCCAAACCCTTGGATCTTAAGAACAATGAAAAAGCAATCAGGTTCTTAAAAGTGAAATTTAATTAAAGTAAAAGAATCACCTCTGTAAAATCAGGATGGTAAATACCTTACAGGGTAATCAGATTCAAAACATAGAGAATCCCTCTAGGCAAAACTTTAAGTTACAAAAAGACACAAAAACAGGAATATACATTCCATTCAGCACAGCTTATTTACCAGCCATTTAAACAAAAGGAAATCTAACGCATTTCTAGCTAGATTACTTACTAACAAGTTTAATACTCCATTCCCGTTCTGTTCCCGGCAAAAGCATCACACACACAGACAGAGCCTTTGTTCCCCCACCCCCCTCCAGCTTTGAATGTATCTTGTCTCCTCATTGGTCATTTTGGTCAGGTGCCAGCAAGGTTATCTTAGCTTCTTAACCCTTTACAGGTGAAAGGGTTTCGCCTCTGGCCAGGAGGGATTTTATAGTTCTGTATACAGAAAGGTGGTTACCCTACCCTTTATATTTATGACGAATAGGATGAAATTTAATAGTGAGAAGTGTAAGGTCATGCATTTAGGGATTAATAACAAGAATTTTAGTTATAAGCTGGGGACCCATCAATTCAAATTAACGGAGGAGGAGAAGGACCTTGGAGTATTGGTTGACCACAGGATGACTATGAGCCGCCAGTGTGATATGGCCGTGGGGATGGGATGCACCAGGCAAGGTATTTCCAGTTGAGATAAGGAGGTGATAGAACAGTTATACAAGGCACTGGTGAGACCTCATCTGGAATACTGTGTGCAGTTCTGGTCTCCCATGTTTAAGAAGGATGAATTCAAACTGGAACAGGTACAGAGAAGGGCTATTAGAATGATCCGAGGAATGGAAAACCTGTCTTATGAAAGGAGACTCAAGGAGCTTAGCTTGTTTAGCCTAACCAAAAGAAGGCTGGTGGGAGATATGATTGCTTTCTATAAATGTATCAGAGGGATAAATACTGGAGAGGGAGAGTAATTATTTAAGCTCAGTACCAATGTGGACACAAGAACAAATGGATATAAACTGGCCATCGGGAAGTTTAGACTTGAAATTAGACGAAGGTTTCTCACCATCAGAGGAGTGAAGTTCTGGAACAGCCTTCCAAGGGAAGCAGTGGGGGCAAAAGACCTATCTGGCTTCAAGATTAAGCTTGATAAGTTTATGGAGGAGATAGTATGATGGGATCACATGATTTTGGCAATTGATCTTTAACTATTCATGGTAAATAGGCCCAATGGCCTGTGGATGTTAGATTGGGTGGGATCTGAGTTACTACAGAGAATTCTTTCCTGGATAGCTGGATGGTGAATCTTGCCCACATGCTCAGGGTTTAGCTGATCGCCATATTTGGGGTCAGGAAGGAATTTTCCTCCAGGGCAGATTGGAAGAGGTCCTGGGGGGTTTTCACCCTTCCTCTGCAGCATGGGTGACTTGCTGGAGGATTCTCTTCACCTTGAAGTCTTTAAACCATGATTTGAGGACTTCAATAGCTCAGACATAGGTAAGAGGTTTATTGCAGGAGTGGGTGGGTGAGATTCTGTGGCCTTCATTGTGCAGGAGGTCAGACTAGATGATCATAATCATCCCTTCTGACCTTAATGTCTGAGTCTGAGTCTATGAGCTGTATGCAATTCTAGGGGGGGGACCCCTACCACTACCCCAACACTGTCCATGGACACCTGCAAGAGGGGAGTCTCACGCAACAGGGATGAGGATTTTGTGGATGAGGAGGAGGAGGTTGAGGATACTGCACAGCAGGCATGCGGAGAAACCCTTCTCCCCGGCAGGTAGGAACTGTTCATCACCCTGGAGCCACTCTGAATGCAGGCTACCGGACCATGAAGCCGGAGAAGGCACCTCTGGTGACTGTACCTTTGTAAATATAATACAGGGTTTAAAAGCAAGCATGTTTAATGATTGATTTCCCCTGAAGACTTGGGATGCATTCGCAGCCAGTACAGCTACTGGAAAAGTCTGTTAACATGTCTGGGGATGGAGCGGAAATCCTCCAGGGACATCTCAATGAAGCTTTCCTGGAGGTACTCTAAAAGCCATTGCAGAAGGGTTCTGGGGAGGGCAGCCTTATTCCATCGTCCATGGAAGGACACTTTACCATGCCAAGCCACTAGCTAGTAGTCTGGAATCATTGCAGAACAAAGCATTGCAGCGAATGGGCCCAGGCTTTGTGGCAGTCAAGCAAAATCCATTCTTTATCTCTCTGTGTTACTATCAGGAGAGTGATATCATTCATGGCCACGTGGTTGAAATACAGGAAATTTGTTTCAGGGGACATTCAGAGGTGCCCGTTCCTGCTGGGCTGTTTGCCTTTGGCTGAAAAGAAATCATCCCTGCTGTTAGCCACGCAGTGGTGGGAGGCCCGTTCATGCTGAGCTGTTCGCGTCTGGCTGACAGGGATCTTCCCTGGTACTAGCTAAGTCACTATGTGGGGCGTGGGGGCGAGTTGTTTAGCGATCATCCCAGAGAACTGGGGTGGGGGGGTTGGGTTGTGCTGCACATTCACCCTAAAACCGCAGCCCCTCTTTTTAAATGGCCTCTTTTTAAACAGGCTTTGCTTGGTATGGGAAAGGAGGGAGCTGCTGTTTGAAACCATTCCCACATGTTATGAAGGTTGAAGAAGCCGTAACTCTTTGCCTTACCATGGCTGCCTGCAAGCCAAATTCTGTTGCCCAGCTGAGCATGTGTAATGTCTTACACCAAACCAGCAGGCACTCAATATAAGAGGCAAAATGCGACCTTGTACCAAAACCACATGTGCTATGTAATGTGAATTGCTTGATTCAGTATGAAATAGTCTTCCCTTTGTTCTCTAAAATGTATCTTTTTAAATACTACTCTCCCGTTTTTTTTCCTCCCACAGCTGCAAATGTTTCTACACGCCCCCTACCATCTCTGTCCCAGAGGTTAGCGCAGATTAGAAGGCAAAAAAAACCACACTTGCAATGACATGTTCTCAGAGCTCATGCAGTCCTCCAGCACTGAAAGAGCTCAGCAGAATGTGTGGAGGCAAACAATGGCAGAGTCCAGGAAAGCATTAAATGAAAGCAATGAGAGGAGGGGAGGATGCAATGCTGAGGCTAATGGGGGAGCAAACTGACATGCTCAGGCAACTGGTGGAGCTGCAGGAAAGGTAGCAGGAGCACAGACTGCCGCTGAAGGCCCTGTATAACCACCTGCCCTCCTCCCCAAGTTCCATAGCCTCCTCACCCAGAGACCCAAGAATGTGGGGGGGGGCCTCTGGGCAACCAGCCACTCCACCCCAGAGGATTGCCCAAGCAACAGAAGGCTGGCATTCAATAAGTTTTGAACTGTAGTGTGGCCTTGCCCTTCCCTCCTCTCCTCATCCACCACCCCGCTCCTGGCTACCTTGGCATTTATCCCCCTATTTGTGTGATGAATTAATACAGAATGCATGATTTTGAAACAATAATGACTTTATTGCCCCTGAAAGCAGTGATCAAAGGGTGGGGAGGGCGGTTGGCTTACAGGGAAGTAGAGTGAACCAAGGGGGCGGGTTTTCATCGAGGAGAAACAAATAGAACTGTCACACCGTAGCCTGGCCAGTCATGAAACTGGTTTTCAAAGCTTCTCTGATGTGCAGGGCTCCCAGCTGTGCTCTTCTAATCACCCTGGTGTCTGGCTGTGTGAAATCGGCTGCCAGGCGATTTGCGTCAACCTCCCACCCCACCATAAACATCTCCCCCTTACTCTCACAGATATTGTGGAGCACACAGCAAGCAGCAATAACAATGGGAATATTGGTTTCGCTGAGGTCTAACCTAGTCAGTAAACTGCATCAGCGAGCTTTTAAATGTCCAAAATGTATATTCTACCACCATTCTGCACTTGCTCAGCCTATAGTTGAACAGCTCCTTACTACTGTCCAGGGGGCCTGTGTATGGCTTCATGGGCCATGGCATTAAGGGGTAGCCTGGGTCCCCAAGGATAACTATAGGCATTTTAACATCCCCAATGGTTATTTTCTGGTCTGGGAAGTAAGTTCCTTCCTACAGCCGTTCAAACAAACCAGAGTTCCTGAAGATGCAAGCGTCATCCATCTTTCCCAGCCATCCCATGTTGATGTCGGTGAAACGTCCCTTGTGATCCACTGGTGCTTGCAGCACCATAGAAAAGTACCCCTTGCAGTTTATGTACTGGCTGCCAAGGTGGTCCGGTCCCAAGATAGGGATGTGTGTTCCGTCTATTGCCCCACCACGGTTAGGGAACCCCATTGCAGCAAAAGCCATCCACTATGACCTGCATATTTCCCAGAGTCACTACCCTTGAGAGCAGCAGCTCAGTGATTGCGTTAGCTACTTGGATCACAGCAGCCCGCACAGTAGATCTGCCCACTCCACTTTGACTCCCTACTGTCCAGTAGCTGTCTGGCATTGCAAGCTTCCAGAGGGCTATCGCCACTCGCTTCTCAACTGTGAGGGCTGCTCTCATCTTGGTATCTTGTGCTTCAGGGCAGAGGAAAGCAAGTCACAAAGTTCCATGAAAGTGCCCTTGTGCATGCCAAAGTTTCTCAGCCACTGGGAATCATCCCAGACCTGCGACACTATGCAACCCACCAGTCTGTGCTTGTTTCCCAGGCCCAGAATCGGCATTCCACAGTTGCCCCATTACTACCATGATGCCCAAATTGCCAGGGCTCATGCTTTAAGAGAAGTCTGTGTCCATGTCCTCATCGCTATCATGAGCGCACTATCGTCACCTCCTCGCCAGCTTTCGCAGGTTCTGCACATACTGCAGGATAATGTGAGAGGTGTTTACAATGCTCACAACAGGAGCAGTGAGCTGAGCGGGCTCCATGCTTGCTGTGGTACGGCGTCTGCAGGAGAGCAGAGTTGCAGCAGAAGCTGTGGATGACAACAGATGCCATGAGAATAGATATTTATATAGAATGAGAGGACCTACAAGGTGGATTCATGGCTCCAGGAGAGCAGAGTTGTAGTGGAAGTGGTGGATGATGACAACATGGAGAAGTTTGCTATTGAGACTGAGCAGGAGAGCAGAGTTGCCGCAGAAGCAGTGGATGATGACGGTTAGCAGTCCTACTGCACCGTCTGCTGATAGCAGCACCCAGGACGCAACAGCAGGGGTGACGCTGAGCTGAGCGGGCTCTGTGCTTGCCGTGGTATGGCGTCTCCATGGAAAAAAGGCGCAAAACGATTGTCTGCCGTTGATTTCATGGAGGGAGGAGTGACTGACAACATGTACCCAAAACCACCCGTAACAATGTTTTTGCCCCTCAGGTATTGGGAGCTTAACCCAGAACTCCAATGGGCGATGGAGACTGCGGGAACTGTGGGATAGGAACAGTGCACCGCTCCGTAAGTCAATACTAGCCACGGTAGTGAGGACGCACTCTGCCGACTTAATGTGCTTAATGGGGACATACACAATCGACTGTATAAAATTGATTTCTAAAAATCTAGTTCTATAAACTCGACCTAATTTCATAGTGTAGACATACCCTTTAAGATTAACTTGCTTTAAATAGAGCTGCCTTGGGAAAATAGAATTTAATTTGTGCAGGACATTTTGAAGTGTGTGTTAATAAAAAAGAGATTCTAACTTGCCCTCATTTAAAAGAAGAATTACCTATCAATATAGAACAGTTGGTAGAAAACAAAATAGATAATTGAACTACACAGAAGTTATATGTGTGTAACCCTTCTGCCAGGCCGAGTTGATAGCAGCAAAGGCCAGGTTCAGTACACAGGGGTTCCCTCTCATCAAAGCAAATGCAAAACAGGCTCGAGACCCCACCCAGTGACCTGGGGAAATCTTACACACACCCCTGGGTGCCTCAAAGAGGCAA
Source organism: Eretmochelys imbricata (assembly GCF_965152235.1). Taxonomy (NCBI): domain Eukaryota; kingdom Metazoa; phylum Chordata; order Testudines; family Cheloniidae; genus Eretmochelys; species Eretmochelys imbricata. The sequence goes on from NC_135581.1 coordinate 29,390,454, forward strand.
TACTTCCCCTCTTGCAAGCAGAGTCTTGGTGTAACAGAGAATCTTTAATAACATGAGGTAAACAACATCAGCATTAAATTGGAAGAACACCACAACTAGGGTTCATCAACCAAAGCATGAGCAAAGACCCACCCCAGCAAATTTGGGCCCTGTCCTTTCCCTCGGGTTCTTGAGTCCAATAACCCAAACGTCTCGAGTCCAGCAACCCAAAAATCACCCAAAGTCCAAAAAGTCCAACAATCCAAAAGTTCAGCCCCAGAGTTCAAAAGTTCATCTGCAGAGTGTTACTCCCCAGTCTGGGTGAAAATGTGTGTGTGGGGGGGGGAGGGCGCGGAAGAGGTAAGGGGCACCTTACATGATCTGAAGCTGACTGCCCTGCAGTTCCAGAGGGCTTCACTCCGATCCGCTCCACGAGCCGCTCCGCTCCACCCCCCAGCTGTCCCACAAACTGCTCCGCAAGCAGCTTCCGCCGTCCCATGAACTGCTCAGCCAGCCAGTCCGCGAGCCTCTCCAGCTGTCCCACAAACAGCTCCGCTCGGCGTCCCACAAGCAGCTCCTGCCATCCCGTGAACTGCTCCACCTGTCCACAAGCTGCTCCAGCTGTCCCGTGAACTGCTCTGCTCTGCAGTAGATCTTCAGGTTCCCCACTACTTAACACAGTGCTCAGTGATTTCAGCTCTTAGTAATTTTAGCTCTTTAGTGATTTCAGCTTGTAGTAGTGGGAGCCTCAGTGCTGGTGCACCATAAGGCCAAAGTGATTTCAGCTCAGCACCTGTAGCTAGACTCCTAATAGACCCAAAATTAGCTCTGATGGAGAGAGACAGAGGTGCAATTGATGTTTCAGGCCCACACCACCAGATACTACCTGTCTCCAGCCTCTCTCCCTTCACAGAGTTTTGGAACCCATGTCCCTTGCCTAGCGAGTGCTACTTAGTTGATGGCGAGTCCCTCCATCATAACAAAAGGCCAAGTACAGTTCCACTGTCCTTGATTCCCATAATTAGGATAATAACAATTTTTTCTTCCTGCCCCAATAACAGAGACACTGGGGATCCCACAGCAGCCAAAGTGACCATTTGGGCAGCTATGGGCTCATTCTAGGGGCGGGGGTGTGCCTATGCAAATGAGATCAGCCCCTGAAGTTCTTTTCCACAACTTGCCACACCTCACCACCAGATGTCAGGGTGGAGCTCATCCTGACTCTGCTTACATGTGCAAGTGAATGAATGAATGAGACAGGAAAAGATTTTGTATTCTGGCTAAGGATAGCGATAGCAGCAAATCCCCATACCACAGTACTTCTCCCACAAACAGGAGATGCTTGTCTTGTACAGAAAGAAGCCTTCATTTAGGAAAGAGCCCAGATTATTTATTTTAAGAGAACCAATACAAGATCAGATCTCTTCACAATGGTCCTCAAATCCTCAGACTCTCTGCTCACAACGCCCTTCACTACACTACACAAGCAAACAACAGTTCATACATTTGGTGAACTCCTTCAGGCACTGGAGAGCAATACTCTCCACAGCAGAACTGCAATTGTAACACAAAAAACAAGTAGAATGAAGCACCTCCCCCATTATACAGACAATAATACCGGCCTTACTTGTAAGCCATTTGGCTGCTCTCTGAGCTCTTTTTCCTCATTAGCAGGTTGTGTAGTTTCTAATCATCCACTTAACAAAACCCACCTGCCAGACACACCCACTTAATTCCTGCTTCTGCTGACTAAATGGGCATAGTGAAGCAAGGAGAAGCTAAGAGCCCAAGAGAAATCCCTCTTCTGAAGGCCCAGGAACCCTATCACCTTGTGGGACAATCTACTAAAGTGAATAGGAGCTGTCTGAGCATTACAGGAGGAAAATAATCCACTAAACTCTCTCAATGTATTGCCTACTCTCAAAAGGGAAACATTGACAAGCAATGTTTTTCTATTATATTAACTCCTTGTTGCTATATTTTATACACTCACATCTACGCTTAGAGGCAAGGCTCAGTAATTAATTCTAAATCTGATGGGCTTTTATTTTCTCTTTGTTGCTAGGATACAGGGAAATTTTCACTTTTTTTTTTTTTTTAAAGTCCCAGGTTTTATCATCAGTGCTCTACTATGTACAGTCTCTGAATCCATTTTTGCACCCATTTCAAGAGTTTGCTTCAGTATCCCTAGGTATATTTAGAGTGCCCAGCTGGACTGTTTTAGAGTAGCAGCTGTGTTAGTCTGTATTCGCAAAAAGAAAAGGAGGACTTGTGGCACCTTAGAGACTAACAAATTTATTTGAGCATAAGCTTACGTGAGCTACAGCTCACTTCATCGGATGCATTCAGTGAAAAATACAGTGGGGAGATTTATATACATAGAGAACATGAAACAATGGGTGTTACCATACACACTGTAATGAGAGTGATCACTTAAGGTGAGCTATTACCAGCAGGAGAGTGGAAGGAAAAAACCTCAGGAATGAAATGCCTTTCTAAATTTGGATGAAGTATATATAGAAAAGATTAAAAACACACAGATACACACACACACACCAAACTACCATGCTAAAGACACAAAAAGGTTGCAAATGAATATCATGAAAACTAGCCACCAGAGAATTGGGAAGAAAATGTTTCCTTAAAAAAAAAAGTGAATGGTTGGTTTTCAAAAAACATAAGAGCTACCCATAGTACTTCTGCAACAGACATGCATGCAGACTCTCACACACAATGCAAGAACTGGATTTAGTATAATATTAAGCCTAGTAAACCCAAGCAATGAAGTTAAGGATGTGTGAATTTTACCTCTGCAGAGTGTGAGGAATCATTCTGATGCATGCACAGCTTTCTCTGCACCCTGATGCACGTGGAGATGTGCACGTGCAAAATTGTGTATGCCCAGGTGACTGAAAATCAATCCCTTAAAGCAGATGATCATATTTTGAAGAATGTCTATTGCAGGGGAAGCCCAAAATAATGCAGAGGAAAGGAAATGCGGGGACCCAGTGTGATTATGTGGGAATTCCTGGACAAGACTCTCCAGATAGAATGCTGATCACCCAGGCTGGAAAATGCGGGGTGGGTGGAGACAGTGATACGGTGCTCTGAATTGATTTAACAGAGTTCAAATGAGTCCTTAATGGATACCACCTAGAAAACTTTGTGTTGTTGTACTGTCTGACCTTAGCCTTGAGATCTGCTATGACAAGAGGGAACAGTCACTGAGATACTTGGAGGGGATTTCCTAGCAAACAAAATACAATGAAATTAAAGTGAAAATTCTTTTCTGTAACATAACTGACCGAGGATTTTCAAAAGGTGCAGCCATCACTTATTAGCCACTCCACAGACACTAAGAGAGACACATACTGCACGCAGCTGTACACACTTGGTCTTTGAATCCTTTCAGAGTGGACACAAAGTCATGATTTAGATAATCTTAAGGTATGAGGGAGATGAATGAAATATAATGCCATGCTGTACAGCTGCATTAAGACTCCAATTGCCACTTCACTACTGTTCAAAGGAAGAGGTAAAGCTAATATGATCACTCCTGCACAACAATGACATTTTTAGGGGCATCTTAATTTCTGACCCTTGAAGGAAATTAAAAGATTCAGTTTTAAAATTTATTAATGTTTAAAGACAGCAAGTTGATTTTTTTTCATTGTGTTTTAGCTTGATTTTAGATTGCATTGGAATGTTTCGCCATGTCATAGTCTGGAGGAAATCAAATTAAGTTTGAGATAATACAAACCCTCAGGCATCTCAACTGGGGAATCGTCTCAAATTCTGAGAGCTGCTGAAAAAGGAAAAATAGTTTAGCTTAATGCACTGGTCTGGGACTTAAATGTTCTGGGTTCCATTCCCAGCTAATAGTTTATCAGGGATGCTGCTGAAATAGTAATAATAGAATCTGGGCCATTTAGCTCAAAACATTCTTGGTGCTCAGATACTAGTTGATGAGGGCCATATAAGACAAAAATCATTAAAGATTAAAACCTTGATTGTTTATTTATCTAGAACTAGCTGAGGCACCAAAAGAGGCCAAGTGTGAAAGCTTGAGAAAGAGAGTTAGATTTCCTTGATGATCAACACCCCCACCCGAAAGTTAAACGTGGGGGATAACTGACTGAAGGGAAAAGAGGCAGTTGCAATTATGGAGATGTTAAAAAGAAAAGCCATTACATTTCAAGTCCTATCTTGAAGAAGTGAAATGCTCCATCCAGCCTGCAAGAGATTTTTGGGAAAGAGAGACTCACTTATACAATGTCGTCTAAGACAGTAATTCTCAACCGCGGAGGGCTGTGTGGGGCCCCAGGCCTACATGGCGGGGGGGCTGGCTTTGGGGTTGGGGGGAAACCACCCCCCAGCATGAGCCAGCGGAGCGGATTGGGGCCGGGTCCACTTCCTGCCACCCAGTGAGTGCAGGGCAGGCCCAACCTGGCACTCATGGGGCGTCGGGAAGTGGAGTGACCTGGCCGCAGCCCGCTCCACTCTGCTCCCCCAGCTCCCAGCCTTCGGGTTTGGGGGACAGGGGAGAACTGCCCCCCAGCACTCACCGGTGGCATGGCTGGGAGTCAGGAGAGCGGAGCAGCCTGGGGCCAGGTCGCTCCACTTACCGCCGCCGGTGACTGCAGGCCCAACCCCGCTGCAGTCCTCAGGGGAATGGGGGCGGAGCTGGAGGAGCAGGGGCAGGAAGAGGTGGGGTGGGGATGGAGGCTTTGGGGAAGGGATGGAGTGGGGGTGGGGCAGGGGGGGAGCGGGGGCGGGGGCTATCGGAAAGAGGCGGAGCAGGGGCTGGAGCAGCATGCAGCTGCATAGGGGATCAGGAAATTTGGTGCCCTATGCAGCTGCATATTTCGTGTATGGGTAGGGTCAGCTGTGACCCCTGGGGATACACAGAGGTCTTCCAGGGGGTACATCAACTCATCTATATATCTGCCTAGTTTTAAAACAGACGACATAAAAAGCACTAGCAAAGTCAGTACAAATTAAAATTTCATACGACTTGTTTATACTGCTTTATACACCATACACTGACATGCCATGCAAGTATGATATTTATATTTCCATTGATTTATTTTATAATTATATGGAAAAAATGAGAAAAAGCAAATTTGCAGTAATAGCGTACCGTGACACTTTTGTATTTTTATGTCTGATTTTATAAGCATGTAGGTTTTAAGTGAACTGTAACTTGGGGGTATGCAAAACAAATCAGACTCCTGAAAGGGGTACAGTTGTCTGGAAAGGTTGAGAGCCACTGCTCTAAGAGAAGCGGCACTAAACTGCAAGCCCAGACACCTTGAGTTCTAGGGCCCGCTCTTCTAGTGACTGTTGTTGATATTTCTGCCCACATCATGTCTCACAGCTAGATAAGTTAATTCAAAGCTTTCAAAAAGTCACTTCATATGGAGCTGGGAATAATTTTTTATGGCTGGAAATATGAAATAAATTATTAACAGTGATGGTAATTAACCACTGGAACATTTTACGAATGGTTGTGATGGATTTTCCCTCATAACATTGGCAATTTTTAAATCAACATAGGGTGTTTTCTTCCTCAAAAAAGATATGATCTAGTTCCAGCAAGAATTTTTCTGAGTAAGTTCTACAGCCTATGCTACACAGGAAATCAGACTGGATGGCCCCTTCCGGCCTCGGAATCTGTTCATCTACATACCATAATGTACAATAAAGATTTAATTCTGGTCACTATATAATATAATGTAGCATTTGACAAATAATCAATAGCGGTATAAAAATGAACTCTGTCATATGGCAGAAGCACATAGAGGGACAGATAAAGCTGAGCTGTCAGTTTTATTTGATTTTTTATAATCAGTGAATGTTTCATTTCTCAACTTTCAGGTTGTAATAACAGTAGGTTTTTTTTGCAGGGAATATATTATGTCATTTATCATGTTTATTCAAAGTGGTGCTGTTCCTGATTAAATGAATAAGTGCAGTCAGCTATGTTTGCTAAGAGTGATACCCTGAAGCTTGGGAGTAAATTCTGCCACCCTGACTCTAACTTGTTAGTAGTCTCTGCAGGTGATTCTGTATCTGATGCTCATCCACATTTGCAAAAAATGTAAACTAAGCATTGATTGTAAAGTTCCCACTTGCTAAAATGGAGAGAATTATGGCTTTAAAAGCACAGTCCTGCATTGTGGGTGGTGCAGAGACAGGCTGACCCAAGGGATGCCCTGGCAGGCACAAATCCTGTCCCAAGCACCCTTATGCACAAAAGAGATGCATGGGTTATGCCATCACTTATGATGGCAGGACTTTCTTCCCCGCTTCCAAATGCCCAATGTGTTCTATGGGCTGGTGCAGAGGTACGGCAAGGTCATGTGCTCCACACCCCTTTCTGGCACTGGGTGGCCCTGGGGGTTGCCTGGAGAGCACAATCCATGAACTCTCTTTACCACAGGAACCACAATAGTGGCTGGCCTTTACGGTGGGTCATGTAAATGAGTGGGGAGGGGAAGGCTCCTTGTACACTCACTTCCTTGTGTACCCATTTAGCAACTAGCTCCATAAGAACTGAATACACCATCAGTGAAATCTTGGCCCTACTGCAGTCAATGGGAGTTTTGCCACTGACTTCAGTGGGGCCAGGATTTCACCCTCTTTTCCTTGGAAAGCAAGGGCCTGATGAAACAACGCTTACACGAAATAGCACGAGAAGATAATAAGGTGATAAGTAACAGTCAACATGGATTGGTCAAGAACAAATCATATCAAATCAACCTAACAGCCTTCTTTGACAGGGTAACAAGCCTTGTGTATAGGGAGGAAGCAGTAGATCTGATAGATCTTGACTTTAGTAAGGCTTTTGATACCATCTCACATGACCTTCTCATTAACAAACTGGGGAAATATAGCCTAAATGAATCTACTATAGGGTGGGTTCATAACTGGTTGGAAAACCGCATTCAGCGAATAATTATCAATAGTTCACCACCAAACTGAAAGGGCATATCGCATGGATCACACAGGGATCTGTCCTGGGTCTGGTTCTCTTCAATAGCTTCATAAATTATTTAGAAAACGGCATAAAGAGAATACACTTATAAAGTCTGCAGATAATATCAAACTGGGAGAGGGTGCAAGCACTTTCGAAGACAGTATTAGAATTCAAAATGATCTTGACAAAGTGGAGAAATGGTCTGAAATAAATAAGATGAAATTCAATAAGGACAAATGCAAAGTATTACACTTAGGAAGGAACAAGCAATTGCACACACAAAAAATGGGAAACGACTGGCTAGGAAGGAGTACTTCAGAAAGGGATCTGGGGGGTCATAGTGGATCACAAACTAAATATGAGTCAACAATGTAATATGTTGCAAAAAAAGTGATCATTCTAGGATGTATTAGCAGGGTTGTTGTAAGCAAGACACAAGAAGTAATTCTTCCACTCTACTCACCTTGATAAAGCCAGGAGTATCGGTTCTGAGTGCTACACTTTGTGAAAGATGTGGACAAATTGGAGAAACTCCAGAAGTGAGCAATAAAAAATGATTAAAGGTCTGAGATATATGACCTGTGAGAAAAGACTGAAAAAAATGGGTCTGTTTAGTCTGGAGAAGATGTGATAGAGGGGGATCACAATAACAGTCGTCAAGTATGTAAAAGGTTGCTATGAAGAGGAGGGTGATTCTCATAAATATAAAGGGATTTTAAAATCCCTCCTGGCCAGAGGAAAAACCCTTTCACCTGTAAAGGGTTAAGAAGCTAGGATAACCTTGCTGGCACCTGACCAAAATGACCAATGAGGAGACAAGATACTTTCAAAGCTGGAGGGGGGGGGGCGATAAACAATGGTTCTCTCGGTCTGTGTGATGCTTTTGCTGGGAACAGAAAAGGAATGGAGTCTTAGAACTTAGTAAGTAATCTAGTTAGATATGCGTTAGATTCTGTTTTGTTTAAATAGCTGATAAAATAAGTTGTGTATGTTCCTGTTTTTGTGTCTTTTTGTAACTTAAGGTTTTGCCTAGAGGGATTCTCTATGTTTTGAATCTGATTACCCTGTAACGTATTTACCATCCTGATTTTACAGAGGTGATTCTTTTACTTTTTCTTCAATTAAAATTCTTCTTTTAAGAACCTGATTGCTTTTTCATTGTTCTTAAGATCCAAGGGTCTTTGGGTGTGTGTTCACCTATGCAAATTGGTGAGGATTTTTATCAAGCCTTCCCCAGGAAAGGAGGTGTAGGGCTTGGGGGAATATTTTGGGGGGAAGACATCTCCAAGTGGGCTGTTTCCCTGTTCTTTGTTTAACACACTTGGTGGTGGCAGCAATAAAGTCCAAGGACAAAAGGTAAAATAGTTTGTACCTTAGGGAAGTTTTAACCTAAGCCGGTAAAAATAAGCTTAGGGGGGTTTTCATGCAGGTCCCCACATCTGTACCCTAGAGTTCAGAGTGGGAAAGGAACCTTGACAGTGATAAATTGTTCTCTGGGACTAACAGTGTAGGCAGGGAAATATGTAGCCTAGAAAAACCCCAGTAAGAAGGAGAGAAATGTGGGTCTCTGCCCAAGAGTGGTGATGGCTAAGTAGCTGAGATCCAAGAGTTGGTGCCTATGGAGGATCAAGGAGGGGGAATATTCAGAAGGTACAGTTGCCCTGAACTGTGACAATACAATACTAACCAACATTCCTTGATATTATGTTCTGGTAGAGATACTCCAAAATGGGAACTATTAAGGTTTCTGAGTTTGCTGATACCGTCTTAAACATTTCAGTTCACAGCTAGATACCATAGAAAACAGTCAATGTTTCATTTCACACAGAGGCCTCACTGCCTCATTTTCTGTTCATGGTTTATCCAGTGCAGACCAGACAACAGATTGCTGGCTGGATCATTTATACTGTTACTAGGGTTGCCAATTTTGGATGGCTATATTCCTGGAGGTTTCATCACATAACATTACCTTTAATTAACGATTAATCTTTAATTCCTGGAGACTCCAGGACAATTCTGGAGGGTTGGTAACTGCTACTGCAACATTGACTTTTGGCAGGAATCAGTTTGTGGGCTTTTCTGCCATTCTGCATACCAGTTTCCCCCTCCTCACTTACTCCTTGTGACAGTCCTCCTGATGCATTATTCAGGTACACATTTAATGTTTTGGCTTCTCACAAGCAATTGAGCTACACCATTTTCTTAACAGGTTCTATGCATGTTGGGTGGGGAGGTGGGTGTGGCCATCTCTTCCCCTTTTCCTATGCTAGTCCTGCTATTTCGTTCAGAATAGGTGGGCTGCAGGCAGAGCACCACAAAATCATTAGAAAAACTCTGTGCTAGAGCTACCTGAATATTTTAATCAAAATATTTTTGACAACAAATGTCTTTTCAATCTTATGTTTTGATCAATTTTTTTCATTTCATTTTATGAAAAATTGTAAGGATTTGGGGGGTTGGTCTTTCTTCCCGCTTCCCCTTCTTTCCTCGTGGGGAAAAAAGGGAGAGAAAGTGTGGAAAAAAGGGAAGTCCCAATATTTTTTATTTACTCAAAATGAAACAATTTTCATATTATTGAACTGAAACAGGGTTTTTAAACGTTAAAATTTTTGAAGAAAATGAAAATGTTTCACTTCTTGAGAAAATTATCAATGAAAATACTCATCATTTTTCCATACAGCCAACTTAACACCCTAAATACTCGTGCTAGAGGAGGAGGAAGCTGAGCTGAGCTGAGTTGAGTTTAACCCCTTGTTCATCAGGGACCAGGTAGTGTCCCTGTCACACACATAAAACTAACAAAAATTCATTAATGATAGCAGCTTTTGATTACATTCAGAAACAGCCCTTAGGTAATGATCCTCTAAGCAGACAGCAATGTATTCCGGTGATTAAAAATGAGTCTCTCAGCTTTGCATATGAACATAATGATCTCCTTTGTCCCACCATGAGAGATGTGACACTGGCACCACCAGCAACTGAAAATGTGGAGACAGCAGCTATTTCAGCTTCAGGTCTATCACCATCTACAGAAGCATCAAGCAGATTTAGTGAGCAGTCTACTGAGGACACTAAATTACAACAGCAGAGTCAATTCCTGTACAGGTTTCAGAGTAGCAGCTGTGTTAGTCTGTATTCGCAAAAAGAAAAGGAGTATGTGTGGCATCTTAGAGACTAACAAATTTATTTAAGCATAAGCTTTCATGAGCTACAGCTGAATTCATCCGATGAAGTGAGCTGTAGCTCACAAAAGCTTAAGCTTAAATAAATTTGTTAATCTCTAAGGTGCCACAAGTACTCCTTTTCTAATTCCTGTACATTATGCACTGATCAAAGCAGAAATGATAAATACCATGTGAAGTGTGTGGGCATTTACAACTTGGATAGGCACTTTTAATAAATCTAAAGACAGAAAATTAATATTAAGGGCTACGTTCTGCCTGACCCACCATATATGGATGAGTAGCCACAAGACAGGGATCCAAGAGCTCCCCTACCATCCCATTGCCTGGTCTGCATCAAGACTGAGTAGAATTGCAGTCCTGCACTTAATGACAGGCTCCTTCATTACTGCTCTTTCATTACTCACCCAGGGGCATATGAGACTCCAAAGGGGACAGGGATATGGTTTTGCCTTCCCTCTGTAATGGCCACTGGATGGCCTAGCATGTAAAAAGGAGCAGGATGCATTCTGTGAAGCATGCTGCGGGATCCAGGAGACACTGTGCCTCCCGGAGGCAGAAGCTTTTCCGTGGCACCCTCAGGGTCAGTATGGTTCTACACAGTCTCCCAACGCATGCTGTACGTAAATGACCTACACAAAACTCATGTGGTCAAAACAAAGGGACTCCTTTGCCCTTATTTAATGCCTAACAGCCAAGCAGGAAGTCTGTCATGTCTTATCTACTGCAGAGGCACATTTGCGGTAAGCATGTTTTGGGATGTTCAGGGGGAGAATTTAATGGTCTTGTGGAGTGCCGAGCTTTAAATCTCGGTAAGACTCAAGCTCTTCATGCTCCTGAGGTAGATAAACTGAGTGAACAGTACACAGTCTACTGAAGCAGGAGGAATGATCTTTAAGAGAACACCTGGGAAAAGGAGGTTCCTCGGTAAGGGAGTACCCACCCTCAGAAAATCACTGTAGAAGTGTCTCAAGTTGGGCTCCCAAAAATGAAGGCACCCGAAATCACTAGTCAGTTTGGAAAATCTAGACCAGAGTCTCTGTTGCTAAGGTCTTGATTCTGTGAGCTTACTCCACAAGTAGTTCCATTAAAGGCAATGAGTCTCAGTACGGGTAAGAATGGCAGAGTCAAGTCCTAAATATCCCACATGCCACTTCACATATGAAGAGCCATTGGCTACAATACCCCCATCCATTACTGTTGTAAAGTGTGCTGTGTACTGGTGACAGACAGACTTGTGTGTACAGATGACTGCATTTCAATGATGTATCTATATAATTTTAATGTGTTTTGCAATCCAAATGGCTATATATGTTTAAATTACTGGGCCAGATCTTCAGCTAGTAGAAATTAGAGTTGCTCCATTGAAGTCAATTGCACTCCACTGCCAAAGATCCAGCACCATGGCTTATAATTTTTTGGTAGCAACTCTTGTACCAATTCTGAAAAGCCAAGGGAGTATATTAAAGAAACAAGGTATGTCTGTGAAAAGCTAAATTTTGAGTAATAACTCTCCAAGATTCTTTTTTCTTCCTTTGTAATATGTTGCTCCTCAGCTTATATGGCCTATTCAACAGAGTCATTGACTTGTGACTGAAATGTGAAACCCCTCCAAAAAAAAAGTGGGGGGGACAGGATGCCCTATAAATACTTATAACTTGGAATCCAGCTATCCCACAGTTCTGGCTCCAGCAGTTCATCATTGTTCTTTGAACTGAGTAGCTCATCTAATATATGTATGTGTACTGGGGAGACAGAAGAAAAGGCCTAACTTGCCCTTTCATCTGCTTTTTACTTACTGACAGGACTTAATCAATTAGCTAATTCACCTTACAAGGAGAAGTCAACACTTCCTGTCAGTGCCTTGTAAAATTCACGTCCTCCTGCCATTTCTCAATTTAAATCAAAAACAGGAATTTATCAATAAACTGCTCAGAGGTATGGCCGGCAACATTTTTTTTTAATCAAAGGGATCAAAGTATTTCCAAGGATGGCAGATCGATAGTGAGAAGTAGATAGGACTTTAATGGCTTTGGCTACTTGACACACGATGCATTAGGGCTTCTGATGTGACATATGATTTATGGAACAGGTGACAAAACATGACACTATTTCCTCTGTCAATGTGTAAGCATGCTAGTAATTGTGAAATGGGATACTATCAAGAGCTGGAAAATAACCAGCACTCCAGGAATTAAAACATAAATAGATGCACAATTCACACAGTTCCTAGCACCCCTTTTTAAAAAGGATATACGGAACTCTATGGATTGATATTTTATAGTATAAATACACAAAAAATCAACATGGTTTATAACTGCCTCTTATACAAATACACACAAAATATATTTTGTTGTATTGCATTCTACTATATTATAATCTACTCTATTCTACACACACACACATTAAATACAATATTTTTAAATCACAGGAGTTTCAAGACTATGCCTTAAACTTCACAATGTGATTGTAATAATAAATAATACGCTTGTTACAGACACACACATTTATATGAGGTAACGCTGCAGTGATATAGGACCAGATCCTCATCTGGTATAAGTCAGCATAGTGTTGACAACTCCAGGAAAAAAAATACACTGCTCCTTTGCCCTGAAAACTTGATCAGCTGTATAGAACATCAAAGCTTTAACTTCTTCAAAAAATGCTCTTAACATAACCTACGAGGGCTAAGAGTAGAAAAATATGTATGGCATGAAGCACACTGGACAAGAGGCCATTGCCACAGCAGGGAACATACATGCGTGAACATAAAAAATATGCCTCTGACATTTCCAAGTGACCTAGAATCCAAAAATCTGATCTCAATTTCATTGAAGTCAGTGGAAAGACTCCCATTGACTTTCATGGGCTTTGGATCGGGCCCTAAGTGACCAAATTCTGCCTCATGGCCTGGTTGCTCAGTGTTGGATTTCTGTCCAGTACTGATGTGCAGCAGCAGTCTGCCAGACTGACTCATTTTTAATTGAAGAAATCAAAGTTAGTGTGTTTGGTCACACTTTATATTAAGAACTCATTGATAAATGATTAACAAATGAGTAGTAGATTTCATAAGCATATCACAGACATGATTAGGAAGCAGTATTATAGATGGTTATAAGCATGTAGAAGGCATGGTTATAAGCAACCTATTGACTTGGACTGTATAACTATCTATCAGAATTGGTTAACCAATTATTACAACATCTACTTATCATTTATTAACCTTTTATGAACTATTTATGAATTAAACCTTAATATAGAGTGTGACTATGTTACTATTTACTGTGGAAATAAGAGCCCATCTGGATTTCATGGGCCAAATTCTGATCTTGGTTACATTGATGTAATTCCGGGATAACTCAACTCATTTAAATGGGGGTAACTGAGATCATGTTTGGCCCCATGTGTAGAAATCAAGAAGCCTCAGAGGATAAGGTTTCACTTAATATCAACACATTATTGACTCTTACCAAGCCACTGGACTCCACCCTAATCTTTTTGATCCCTATTAAATCCTGTAGAAGTTTTCAGGCTTACCAAATCAATTGCATACAGTAATAATTATATCCCTTATTACAGTAATGAATACTTTTCTATACAATGCACAGTTAACCCAGGAAACTTATGGACACAGATATAATTGAGGCCTAGGAGTAAATGCTGATGCCATTGACTTCAGTGACACCTGGATTTCACCCAAACAGTTTAGAAGGATAAAAAAAGAGGACAGACATATGTGCATAATGAAAACATCCATACTTGAATTCTAAGGATTTCAACAACAACAAGACACCAAGTGTTTTGCAAGGGATATAAATACCTCCATGGACATAAACCTACTTCTAACTTTCCCAGCAGGCAGCTTATACTGCTGAATACCCATTTTTGCACCTTTCTCAAAACCAACTGATTTTGTCAAGATAGGATACTGGACCAGATGACGTCTGGTCTGATCTAGTGTAGCAATTCCTATCTTCCATTTAGACAGTCTGACACAGCATTGCTCTTTTTTTAATATGAAAATAGCCCATACACTTTGAAGAAAATTTGACCTTGGTCTATGTATAACCTTACCAAGATCATCACTAAATTCACTGGAGTGAGAAACTGGCAAGATTAACTTACAAAACACTTAAGTTATAGCTGGGTGAAAAAAAGAAATGGGGTAATCAATAGGCACAAGAGTTACACAATTGCTTTTCTACAAAGTGTCTTCCTTGCTCCTATATCTCACTTACATGGCATTTATGGGCAATAAGAGGGGAGGGGGATGCTGTATCAAAAAAGGCCTTATTATAAGTAAGAGCCCAAGTAGTGTGACTTATTCATTGAGGAAGGATAACTGTATGGTTAAGGTGCAGGACTGGCCTCAGGAAATAACAGGTCACTACTCAGCTCTGTCTCAGGCTGCCTGTGTAACCTTAAGCAAGGCATTAAATCTCTCTGGATAAACTTTTCATAATTCCCTGAGTCCCCTCAGCTTTCTGGGGAACAAGGTGCTTTTGAAATTATGTGCCTCAGTCCTTGGCAGTGGCGTAGCTAGGAGTGGAAATTTGGGTGGGCTCTGACTTTCGGGTGGACGGACAATGACAGACTGTGCTAGCTCAGCTTCTTCCCTGATGCCACACCCTCTTCCTCGCCCTGGTGCCCCCAAACACAGGGCACATGCATTCCTCACCTTGGGCAGTTGCTGCCAGCAGCTCCTTCTCTACTGGGCTCAGCTCACCTTTCCTGGGGGGTCCATGGCTCTTCTTCCTCGCTCTGCACGTGCAGGGGCCAGACACAGCACTGCGCATTTTTGAACCTGTGAGGGACCCAGTGAAGCATGCCTGGCATGTGCCTGCTACTTCCCTCCCCTCAGAGCAGCTGCTGGTGGGGGCCCAACCATTTCCCCTCCAGTAGTGGGGGGAAGGGAGGGAGACACGACAGCCACCCCTCACCGTGCACGGGGTTGATTTCCCAGCACAAACAGCCCACACTGCATTCTGTGTGGGGGAGGGCCCAGGCCCTGCCCTCCATGCCTGGGGTGGTGGTTCCCGTCACCTCCTTTCCAATCCTTCCCCTCCCCCCGTGCATTAGTGGCCCAATAGTATGGCTGGGCAGAGGGGGTTGGGGCAGCAGAACAGCCGGGATGCTAATATGTCTCTGCGGCGGTGTCCTTCGCCACTTCATTGTGTGTGGCTGCTGCATGCTGGCGAGTGCTCCTGCGGCCGGGCAGTGCTGAGAGGTATGGGCTGCGGGGACCCTCTGGCCCATTGCTCAGAAAATGGTAAGGTAGAGCTGCCGGAGCATAGCTTTCTGAAGGGCGAGCGCATAGCTCCCGCTTCACTATTTCTGATGGCCCTAACAAAGCAACTGTGACATAGTCACCAATGAAAAAGTTAATGTTGGTCCATGTGAATGTTTCTCAGATGCTTTCTTCTCAAACAGGCTTTCATAGAATCACACTATACAATATTTAAATTCTGATCAAGTAATCAGATGTGTTAATACATGATAAACACTTCAGCTGCATTGTTTCTTTAACATTTCTCTCCATTTTCTACAAATGGGATAGTAATTTACAACAACTACAACCAGAACATGAACCCTGAAGCTTTTATGCTGTATATTAAATTTTATTCTCTAAAGAACATCAAAAGTGGGTCAAGATGGTACTTCACTAATCATATTTTCCCAAAAGACTTAGCAGTGCTCCAGACAATTGCTACTGTACAAAAACATATGCAAAGTAGAAGACTGTTAATGCTTCACTCTTTCTTTTTCACTTTGATCGATGAAACACTCTTAATTTTTTGAAATTCAGATGAACTCAATCCACCATTACATCTCAAGTAAGCATCCTAGTAATGTGACTACAAGAAGTGGACATGTTCAATAACTTGTGGGGGCAAACAATTTAATTCATTTTAAGAGAGAGATGGACAAATGCATCAGTTTGATTGTGATGGTGGACGGCAGGGGTCAGCAGTCCTGGGGCTCACTTCCGGCTTATGTTTTATGTTCCCAAAAGCTCATGGTTCAGTGTTTCAGCCAGCCAAAGGAAGAGGTCAGGAAAGGATTCTTTTAATATTCCCCCCCCCCCTTTTTTTTCTTTATCTCCTTCTTCTGAAGCATCAGCATTGGCCATAGTTAGAGATAGGACATTGGATGGAGAGGGCCAGACACCCTGTGGTGGCACCGAGCATTCTCTTGCGGGTGCTTGGCTGGCTGGTTCTTGTTCACATGCTCAGTGTCTAACTGATCATCCTATAGGGAGTCAGGAATGAATTTTCTGCCAGATCAGATTGCAGTGAACTTGGGGGTTTCCCACCTTCCTCTGCAGTGTGTGGGTGCAGGTCACGTGCCAGGATTATCTGGGTCTCTCTCAATTAATCATTTCCCTGCCATTGCAGGGGCGTTGGGCATTAGCACACCTAGGTCCCTCCTAGTCTCTGCTTGTGGCACACAAATGTCTAGGCTCCTGTGGGCTTTGGTCTGGTTTGTGTCCAATGATATACAGGAAGACAGACTACATGATCTGGTGGTCCCTTCTAGCCTTAAACTGTATGACTCTAATAAACTGCAGGAACTAATTGAGAAAAATAGCTCTTTGGGCTACAAAAAATAAATAACTCTAATGTTCTCTTTTCTAACAAAAACAAATTTTGAAAAGAAATTGTTTTGAACACATCTCACTGTTGCCAGGGGATAAGATAAATGCCTAGCAGTGGAAGTTTCATAATGCCGGTACCAAGAGTATACTTAAATTATAGCTCTTCTTTATTTCTGGAAATTAACATCAAAGCCACAAAATACAGCATTTACAAGTTCTTTATTGTTTTCTTTTATACCTAGATTATTAACTTTGGCATTAGTGGAGTTACTGCAGATTTCCACCAGTGTAAGAGAGAGCAGGATATGGACCTCAGTGCTTTTTTATTACCATTTAAGAGCATGGCACCACTCAACTGTAAGTCAGTTAGGAAATATGTTAGACTATATAGTTAGACTTCAGGCTGGAAAGCAATAAAAATAAGTGGAAATTCATCCTTGTGCAGAGAACCAGCATGAGGTCTATGCACCACTAAAATCCTTCCTAATATGGCCCAATATATTATTGCTGCTCCTTGATTGATTGAAACATTTTAAACAGGAAAATAACAAATAGTGAAAATAACACACTTTCCAGTACAAATTGCTAAATAAATGCGTGGGTTAATATTAGTTAAGTCCTTTGGGCTCCTCAGATGTTTTCACAAGTATCCAGGGGGAATTTGAATATTCATGAATAATAAAGTAACCTGACCCCATGGCTCCTAGCAAACTAAACTCAGTGCTTTCATCCACATTGGTATGGGAGCTAGTCTTGATGGTCTTTTTTTGAGAATTTGACCGGCTTAATTTAGCGTGGAACTCTGTGGAATGGGAGGGAAGGTCTTAGACAAGCTTCTCTCTTAAGTCCAAGAACCATCTATGTTCTCTCAGCTCCTTCTCACTTGCAAGGCAGATGGGCACATGCAAAACACTGCTTTTCATTAAAAGTACATTCCCTGTAATTCATTAGAAGGTTTGTCAGTGTACCCTGCACATTTTTAGATGTACTGAACAAAGTGTAAAAGTGCCAGCTTGGTGATTATTGAGGTTGTTGCTGCTATGGCTATTGAACTGTAGTACATCTGCTGATTGCTCCTGTTTATTATTACAATTATTATTATCAACTACACATAGATATCTTAGTTTTTACATCTTTTGAAAACCAATGTTTCATTTCTTCATTTTGGAGTGGGGACTCTTCACATTGATGGATCTTGATAATTTCCAATCCCCTAATCTTACCTGTTCGGTTCGTGGAATATCTTTTTTTTCCGTTTTTTTTAGCATCAGAAAAATAAACCACAGTAACTCAAGCTGCCAACTGCAGTCAGCCTGAATATCTCAATATCCCATATATTCATACTGAGTGACATCACAATGTATTTGCAATATTCAGCTGGAGACAACATTTAGCTTCAAAGATGCAGTTACAATAAAGAGGAAATTTTATCCTACATAAAATAGAAATACAATGAACTACTGATTTTTTTTCATTTTTTGTCTCTCTTTTTTTTTTTTTTTTTTTTTTTAAACAGAGTAAGATTAAAACTTTCAATTCTGGTCAAAGCTGAGAGCTTTGAAAAGCTGAAAATTGTTTCAAAGAATTGGCACAATCAGGATTCCAGGAGGGGCCAAGTTGCAACAGTACAAACAAAAACTCACCTCAGCTGTGAACAAAAAACACACAGATTACAATGGGAGCAGGAGATTCTTCCGATTTGGATTCTCAGAGGGGTCAAAGGAAGTTTGGCACCTAACAGAAAGTCATAAGAACATATGAATGGCCATACTGGGTCAGATCAACAGCCCATCTAGCCCAGTATCCTGTCTCTCAGTGACCAGTGCCAGATGCTTCAGAGGCAATGAACAGAACATGGCAATTATCAAGTGATCCATCCCCTGTTATCCAGTCTCAGCTTCTGGCAGTCAGAGGCTAGGGACACCCACAGGAAGGGGTTGCATACCTGACCATATTGGCTTATAGCCATTGATGGACTTATCCTCCATCAACTTATAGAATTATTATTTGAACCCAGTTATGCTTCTGGCCCTCACAATTCTGATGGCAACAAAGTTCCACAGGTTGACTGCACTGTGTGAAGAAGTACTTCCTTATATTTGTTTAAATCTGCTGCCTATTAATTTCATTGGGTGACTCCTGGTTCTTGTGTGATGTGAAGGGGTAAATAACACTTCTTAATTCAATTTCTCCACAGAATTAATTAATTTATAGACCTCTATCTTATCCTCTCTTGGTCAGCTCTTTTCCAAGCTGAACAATCCCAGGCTTTTCAATCTCCCCTGATATGGAAGCTGTTCCATCTTCCTAATGATTTTTTTTTTTTTTTGCTCTTCTCTGTACTTTTTCCAATTCTAACTTTTTTGTTGTTGTTGTTGTTGGAGACTGGGTGACCAGAACTGCATGCAGTATTCAAGGTGTGGGCATTACGTAGTGGCAGTATGATATTTTCTGTTTCATTATCTATCCAAACATTATTAAGCTTTTTTGACTGCCACTGCACACTGAGCAGGTGTTTTCAAAGAACTATCCACAATCACTCTAAGATCTTTCAAGAGTGGTAACAGCTAATTTAGACCCCATCATTTTATATATATAGTTGGGATATTTTCCAATATGCATTACTTTGCATTTATCAACATTGAATTTCATCTGCCATTTTGTTGCTTAGTCACACAGTTTTGTGAGATCCCTTTGTAACTCTTCACAGTCAGCTCTGCACTTAACTATCTTGAGTAATTTTGTGCTCTCTGCAAATTTTGCCACCTCTTTGTCCACCCCCTTTTCCAGATCATTTATGAATATGTTGAACAGCATTGGTCCCAGTACAGATCCCTGGAAGGCCCTGCTATTTACCTCTCTCCACTGTGAAAACCGACCATTTATTCCTACCATTTCCCCCCGTCTTTTAATCAGTTACTGATCCATGAGAGGACCTTCCCTCTTACCCAATGACAGCTTACTTTGCTTAGGAGACTTTGGTGAGGGATCCTCTCAAAAGCTATCTGAAAGTCCAAGCACACTATATCAATTGGATTACTATTGTCCACATGCTTGTTGAGCCCCCTCAAAGAATTCCAATAGATTGGTGAGGCATGATTTCCCTTTACAAAAGCTGAGTTGACTCTTCCTCACCATATGGTGTTCATCTATTTGTCTGGTAATTCTGTTCTTTACTATAGTTTCAACCAATTTGCCTAGTACTGAAGTTATGCTTACCTGCCTGTAACTGCCAGGATTGCCTCTGGAGCCTTTGTTAAACATTGGCATTACATTAGCTGTCCTCCAATCATCTGATACAGAAGCTGATTTAAGCAATAGGTTACATACCACAGTTAGTAGTTCTGCAATTTCATATGTAAATTACTTCAGAACTCTTGGGTGAATACCATCTGGTCCTGGTGACTTATTATTGTTTAATTTATGTATTTGTTCCAAAACCTCTTCTATTGACACTTCAATCTGGGACAGCACCTCAGATTTGTCACCTAAAAAGAATGGCTCAGGTATGGGAATCTCCCTCACATCCTCTGCAATAAAACCGATGCAAAGAATTCATTTAGCTGCTTCCCAGCAGCTTTGTCTTCCTTGAGTGCTCCTTTAGTACCTCAATCATCCAGTGGCACCACTGATTGTTTGGCAGGCTTCCTACTTCTAATGTACTTTTAAAAACTGCTGTTAATTTGTGTGTGTTTAGCTAATTGTTCTTCAAATTCTTTCTTGGCCTGCCTAATTATACTTTTACACTTGACTTATCAGAGTTTATGCTCCTTTCTATTTTCCTCAGTAGGATTTGATTTCCAACGTTTAAATGATGCATTTTTGCTTCTAGCTGACTCTTACTCTGTTGTTTAGTAATGGTGGCATTTTTTGGTCCTCTTAATTTTTTTTATTTTCGTTTTACATTTAGTTTGAGCCTGTATTATTATGTTTTAAACTAGTTTCCATGCAACTTGCAGGCATTTCACTCTTGTGACTGTTCCTTTTAATTTCCATTTCACTAGCTTCCTCATTTTTGTCTAGTTCCCCTTTTTGAAGTTAAATTCTACCGGGTTGGGTTTCTTTTGTATCTTCCCTTGCTACAAGGATGTTAAAATTTCTAGACACCATTAATGACTGCTTCTTGGAACAGTTAGTCCTGGAACCTACAATGAGAGAGGCCATTCTTGATTTAGTCCCAAGCAATGTTCCCTCTAATTTTTGACAGGCCGCGTGCGCAAAAAATTTCTTCTGTGCAAATTTTTGACAGGCTGTGTGCACAAAAAATTTCTTCAGTGCAAATTGTTGTGCTTCTGTGCAAATTTTTGTGCGCGCAGTATTTTGCCGTTTAGGGTTTAGGATCTGTGTGCGCACGTACACGCGCACATCTTAGAGAGAACAGTGGTCCCAAGTGGAGCACAGAATCTGATACAAAAGGTAGCTGAACTATTCTGTAACAGTGACCATAATGTAATTAAATGTATCTCCACATCACATCCTACGGTGACATGTACCCAGTCAATATGGAGATAGTTAAAATCCCCCATTATTATTAGGTTTTCTGTATTTATAGCCTCTCTAATCATCCTAAGCATTTCAAGTCAATGGGAGTTGGGGTCCTAAATCCCTTAGTCTGGCTTAGGGATGCCAGGCTTAATGTGCACTGATTCTGTTGACTAATCCAATTTCACAGACAAAAAAGGGGAGGAATGGGAAAAAAGATGAAATGGTGAAGCACAGAAAGAGTTGGAACCTGGCTGTCATTCCCAAATCTGTCCTGATAACTAAAATCACACAAAATGTTTGTTAAAAAAATGAAATGCCTAATGAGCCATAAAAACTTGCTATTTCCTCACACTGTTGGTCACAAAAACCCTCTTATGCAATAACTCATGCATATGCTTAACTTTAAACATGTGTGTAGTCCCATTGCCTTCACTCCTGAAAACACTTTGCCTATGAATAAATGTTTGCAGGACTGAGCCTATGAATGAAATTCACCCCTGTGCAGAGGACTGGAGCAAGGCTTATGGACCTTTTAAATCTCATTTTGAGGGGTAAAGTGGGACTGAAGTAATGTATCTTGTGCTGGCAATTTGCAAATGTGTACATCTGATCTCTACAGGCCCACTATCTTCTTCCCACTGAAGAACAGGATTGGGCCTTAAATAAAGTTTTAATAATAACCATAAAATTAACCAAAGCAACATGATTCTTACCACAATTATTACTTCTAATGGAATATATACTGTGGGAGAAAATTAAAGATAATATTGCATTGTGATTCTATACACATGCAAACCTGAATTTTATGAGAGTTTGGGGAACAAGAAAAACTTTTAATAAAATGTAGATTTCATTATTCCAGGGAAATCCACAATAGTGACAAGGAAGAGGGGCACAAAGTCATTTCAGAATACGGAGCATTGTGAAATCAGAGTTGACAGAATTGGAGTTTGTTGTAGTCTGATGAATTTTGTTTGCCTATATGTGGCAAAGCCTCTGTTTGAAAGACAATAGGCTTTCTCCATCATGTTATCCAAAAAATATTTTTTTAAGAAATGGATCAGGTATCTATTTAGCTTTTTCTTTAATTGTGCATACTGCTGACAATTTAACCTGACTTTCAGAGAACTTACAAGGGAAGATAATGTGCTCAGCAAATAAGGGCTAGAAAGAAAAAAATGGCAATTTATTTATCTGTGAATATACCAAGAATAATTAATAGCTCCAAGAATATAAAAACCTTAGTTAATTTTTGTACTTTCTTGCAGTAATCATCATGTCCAACTGATAACAATTTGAGATTAAAAGGACTCCAATCTTCTTCAAGTTCTATGAGGAAATTAATTCTCACAGTTTAAAAAAAAAGAATAAGTCCAATTACTTTTTGAAAGATGACTAATAACTTCAGAGGTTTCCTCTCTTCCTAGGAAACATTACCTTGAATTTTCTGACACAAGTGGGATGATAACAGGGTTTCCTCTTACTAGTTAATCCCTTTTCTAGTTCCACAAGTGAATATTATAAATGACAGAAGACTAATATTTGCTACGATCCTGGTAACTGGTTCAGTGAGTAGCTAGCTTCACATGATTTATTCATGGAAGCAGCCATTAAAATCCATGATATTTTTGTTAGGATTATATTTCTGGAGGACTTCACTTTAGTTCCAGGGTTTGAAACTGAACTGAAATCGTGAATGGCTATTGCTGAGCTTCTATATGTAACCAGTGTTGGTGGGACAGTGAGGGAAAAAAGAACAATTCAGCCTTAAGATTTAAAACGCTGTTGGATCTTTGCGGAAGCATCCCAGCTGTTTTACTATGGAAGTGTTAGATAATCATTATTACACTATCTCTCATATCCCAGGATCTGAAGAAGCTTTATATTCACTAATAAATTAAGACTTAAAACACCACTGTGAAGTAGTTACATATTGTTATCCTCATTTTACAGATGGGCAAACTAAGGCATGGAGAGATATTGGATCACACCCTGATTAGGTCATAAAATCGGCATAACTCAGCTGAAATCAGCAAAGCAAGGCATCTTAACACCAACTAAAGTTCTGGTCCAGAGACTTGCCCACAGTCACATAGCTACTCAAGGTATTCAGATCTTCATACTAGACTGGCGGGGGCGGGGGGGGTTTCAAAGTGAAACATTTCAATTTTTCAGTTTGAAACAAATTTATTTCAAAATTTGCTTCAATTTTATTACAAATAGTCAGTCAACACCCTTTTCATATGGTTGAAAGTGAAATTAAACAACTCATTCTGGGTCAAACAAAACTTCATTTGACCTAAAATGATTTTTTTTAAATAAACAGTCTTTTTGATTTACTGAAAATAACAAAAAATGCAACGTTTTTGGTTCCACCCAAAATGAATTTTTTTCCTTGATTTTTTGGAATTCCAAGCAAACTGAAAAACCTGTTGTTCACACAGCTCTACTTCTTACTCTCAGTCCTACTCTTCAATCCGCAGACCAGTTTCTCAAACTTTCAGATCAGGTTTGAGTTACAAAGGGACAATGCTAAAGTCTGGAGTGACAATTTGTACTACTCAAAAGCTGGACTTCAATACAACCTTTTGCCTACAGAATTCAGATGTGTAGCAAGGAGGCATGGCCTCCCTCAGAGGTGGATGCAAAGGGAACACTGCAAGCCACCTGGTGGGCAGAACCAGGAGGACCATGCCCAGCACACTGGAAGCAAAGGGGTGGTGTGACAGGGGCCCTATACGTTGAGCTGGGTCAACCCTGTTGCTCCCATACAGGGGTGGCACACCCCATCACCCAGTCATCAGGACTCCATATTAAGCAGGTGATTGTGACCAAGTGGGTTCTAGTCCCCTGACAGGGTCACATACACAAATAGTCCATAGCCCCTGGGCAGCTAAAACAAACAAACAAACAGTTTAGAGCCCTGCAGCCTCTTCACTGGGGTAAGCAGTAGTACTTGGGATGTGGTAGGGGAAATCCAGCCCCACCCTCTTCACCAGGTTCTGACCCAGGGCTCTATGAAGCCAGAGAACTCCCCATCAGGGTTTCAGGTATCCACTTCTGTTACCTCCACTGGGTTACTTCCTACCACTAGTTGCACCCTGGGTATTTCCACAGCTGGTGGCAGCTCAGCTTTCCCATCAGTCAGCGAATTGTCCACAGCATAGTCTGGGTGTACCAGCTCTACCTGGAGCATCACAGGTACTTCTGCAAGAACCCACAGTACACATCCTGCTGCTTCCTTTTATCTGGCTCTTCCACCTGGAGCATGTGCAACGGGGGAGGGGGATATGGCCTCCTGGGTCCACAGTGATTGGTCTGCCCCCATTGGCCCCATGCGGGATTGATATACCCTGTCACAGGCAGGACAGGAAAAGGAAGTATAAAAGGCTGGCCCAGCAGCTCAGTTGGGAGGGAGCTACTGAGGGAGACAGACATGTCTTCCCTGCTGCTGGAGTGGGATACTGAGGAGAACTGCAGTTCCCCCCCCAAGGGCCTGCACAAGCTTCCAGATAGCTCTGCCATTCCCGACACTGAGGAGTTGCTACTGCTACCCTTGGTGGTATATCTGGGGAGACTGAGAATGACCCCTGGATGGAGGTACACCCAAGGGGGAGAGTAGGAATCAGCCCAGGGAAACTAGACAATGGTCCAGTTGAGAGCTGGCCTGATACAAGGTCAGCATGTTGTGGGCAGATCCCTGCTGACCCAGTGGCAGACCATTCTGCCACTGTTAGGGCCCTGGGCTGGGACAACATGGAGTTGGGTGGGTGTGTATCCTCCTTGCCACCCCCACCCCCGTCCTGAGCCTCATACACTGTGCTTAGTGCTCACCCGTGCCTAAGCCCCATAGACTGGGGCTGGTGCTACAGCTCTGCCTGACCACAGGCCAGAGCCTTGACTGTTTGCTGTCCTGCCCTGCTTAAAGGCTGGGCAAATAAAACACTATAGCTCTGCCTGGTTGCAGGCCAGAACCCAGATTGCTTATGGTCCTGCCCTGCTTGAAGGCCAGGGCACACTGAAAACTGCTAATTACCCCCTTTTCTTTCGTTTGAAGAATACTCTAGTGGACCAAACAGCAAGGAGGCGTGGCCTCCCTCAGAGGCAGACATAGAGGGACGATGATGCCAGTTTACAGATGCCTAGTCATAAATGTTCCTGTTATTATTTACCAGATGCATTTCTATAGTGCCTTTTGCAGTAGCTGGCCTGTAAAGGCATGTTAGAAATACCTCCAAAGTCTACAAAGAAAACAAAATGTATATATTTTATAACAACCAATATGTGTGAGCTGTCTGCCTTTGCCTTAATCATTTTGCATCAGTTTTCCACCATGTCTTCTGTACAGCAGTAATATGCAGTCTGGTAGAACAGGTGGTATATTTTGCCCAATGTACCAGGTTTCTGGGCAAATGTACCTCTTAGGAATAAATATATTTTTAAACCTAAAAGCGATGACTCTGACATTTATTTCTGAAATCTTTCACTTTCTCCACATGCTTTCACCTGGTGTTTTCAAGTATTAAAACTGGATCTTGACATTTTGTACTTGGGAGATCACTTTTAAAACAAGGGATGAGTGTTCAGTGAAAAATGCTGTTAATATGACTAAGGATATAATTATGGCTGGAAATCCTCATTTAAATGATAATGAACTGTGCTCTCATGTGTTTTTATCAAAGCTGCACTAAGCTACTCTGTGATAGCTCCAGAACAACAAAACATAATTTTCGGTGCAGTGAGGAAATTCACTAACTGAAAATCTATCACCTCAAAGGCTCCATTTTTGGTTTGAATGGACAGTAGCCACTCTGCAACACACCGCTAGGTTAGGATCTGAGTTCTGGAAATAAATCCTTTCCAATGCCACAAAAGCCCAAAGACACCTGTTTCTCACTAGCTTGAGCAGCTGATATATACAGATATTTTCATTATTGATCATTCTTTGAAACTATGAGGTGAGAATAAAAAAAGTCTACAAAATGCTTTGGTCTTTGTAGGCAACGTTAATTTCAGGAACCAGGTACTATTACACAATATAACTGCAATCCAAAATTATTCACATGTGGGCAAAATTATAACACAATACTGTGAACCTTTAATAGCTATGATAATGCTCAATGCACTTCTGTATCCTTACCAAACCATGACTCCAACTCTACAGTAAAAACATAAAAATTCCAGTGATGAGTATGCAAAATAGTTGTAAAGTACTATTTTTCTTTTTGGTCAAAAATTCCTCTCTTTGGCCAGTGCATAATTCCTATCTCCACATACACAAGAAGGGTATAGCTTTAACATGGTTCCATGTGCTTATGAGCACTTCCATGGAAAGCACTGGTCCTGGGAGCATTGTGTCTCAAAGACACACTTCTCAACCACAGGTGTTCCCATGCTTCCTGGAGGTGGTGATTTACTGCCAGCCTATAACAGAATCTAGTCCCTGACTGGGGAATGGAAATTTAGAGAAAGAAACAGATCCTTTAATCATATATATCCAGTCAATTCAAAATCTCACCAACTGAGAATACATTATAATCTGCACTGATTTTACTAGATTTATATTAATTTGGGAAACTAACCAAGCCTCAGGGGCTTGGTAATGGAAACTCTGTGTCCAGTCATCTGGCTCCTTTCCCACTCCTTGGATCTATTATTCATGTAAATAAGGACTAGCTCTTGATTAGTGAATCAGTATTTAAACTTGCTTCCATCTCTGCAGGGCCAACCCTTGGTTTTGCAATGCCTGATGGAAAGTGAGAGATATCTGTATCTATCTGGCTCCATCCACACCTGTGGTTATGGGTGTGCAGAGACCCCCTGCACACATACAGCATGTCTGCGATACCCCACTCAGCTCACAGCAGTCCTCATTCCTCATCTGCCTCCG
This sequence comes from Eretmochelys imbricata, assembly GCF_965152235.1. Lineage (NCBI taxonomy): Eukaryota > Metazoa > Chordata > Testudines > Cheloniidae > Eretmochelys > Eretmochelys imbricata. Next base: position 29,417,564 of record NC_135581.1, read on the forward strand.
GGTCTCAGTTTTGTGGTGACCCCCACAGTATGAACCAGGAAGCCTAGAGAGGAACCCAAACCTATTTTTCCAGGTAGGAATGGTGTTACAGAATTCCACCTTTGGCCTGAGCTTCTTGCACCAGAGTCAAACACGGACAAGGATGAGGACAGTAATCTGGTTAGAGGATCAGGGCCTATACAGCCACACAGGTCAACAGTCACCCCTGCCTTTTAACCAGCCTCCACCAAGGTGTTGGCAACAGCCTGATATGAGAAAGAACCAGAACCATTACCTCTCAAGCCCTTAAAAGGAAAAGATGCGTAACAGTTCTTTTTCAAGTTTGGATAGGTTGTAATACAGCAAAAACTCCCTCAATTGCTTCATAGTAGATTTTGAGAGTGATTAAACAACTCAGCTTCACTTTGGCATCTAATACATCTCATCAGTGGTTTATTGCTCCACATACCACAAAGCAATAGATGTCAAACCTTAATTATGTGTGATTACATTTTCCCTTTCTAGGGCTTCACTTATTTAGTATCTATAGTATAGCAGCACCTAGAGGCCCCCCAATCAAGACCAGTCAATAAATCCTTGTTGCTTTAAGCATAGCACAGACACACATGAAGTGAGGGAAAAGATTGCTACAGGATGAGTGTGCAGCTCTTATTGCCCAGTATCAAGAGACATTAAAGTATATCTAGACAGCAAAGAAAAACCCACGGCTGGCCCATGCCAACTGACTTGGGCAGTGTTTAATTGGTAATGAAAGAGGTGCAGGGGCTCAAGAAATTTTTTCACATTCATAACTGGTGCAGCAAGCCCACGGGTGCAGAGGCTATGAACTGCCAAGCCTACAGGTGTCAGGGCTCAGCCTGGCAAGCCCTGGCACAAATTAAGCACTTGACTCAGGTTTGCGGGGCTGTTTCATTGCTGTGTAGACTTCCTGGCAAGGAGCGGAGATGGGGGGATAGTAAAAGGAGGAAGAGAAGGAGGAGGATGGGAGGCTGGCAGGGAAGGGGGCCAGCGCTCGGGGTTGCATGCACAATGGGTAAGGCTTAGAAGGACTTGATTTTATCAGTAAATGGGGATTTTACTGTACATCCCCCAAGCCCCATGAAAAAAATATTTCTATCACGGATCATCAACACTTACAGACAAGCAAAGGAAGAAAAATGCTGGAGAACTTACTACAGTTTGATTGAGAGACATTATTGTCAACTGCTGGAAATGGCCCACCTTGATTATCACTACAAAAGGCTTTCCCCTTCCCCCCCCCGCTGGTAATAGCTCACCTTAAGTGATCACTCTCGCTACAGTGTGTATGGTAACACCCATTGTTTCATGTTCTCTATGTATATAAATATCCCCAATGTATTTTCCACTGAATGCATCCGATGAAGTGAGCTGTAGCTCACGAAAGCTTATGCTCAAATAAATTTGTTAGTCTCTAAGCTGCCACAAGTACTCCTTTTCTTTTTGCGAATACAGACTGACACGGCTGCTACTCTGAAACCTATCTTCACCTTGTCATTTATGGACAAGTACTTAGCTTGTGTCCATGTAGCTCTACAATGGAGCTACATCAATTTAACCAATCAGAGGATTTGGTCCACTTTATGTATCTATTTGTTAAAGTAGCCTTTGCATGTATGAATGGAGATGCCTCATCAGAGTGATTGGGCAGATCTATACAGCAGTGCTAGCAACACTAATTCAGTGTTGCCAACTTTCAAGGTTTTATCATGAGTTTCACAATATTTACTGTTTGCTTTTCTTAAAGCTCAAGCTGCTGCAGTTAGGAGGCTGCATGACAAATTTAAGCTTTAACTTATTTTTCTTTAAAAAAGTGAATTTCTAGTCCTCATGGTTGTGAAGTAAAGTTTGAAAACATGAAGAAAATGCACCAAAAGATTCATATTTTGAGGATCCTGGCTCATGATATTTGAACAAGTTTCCAGGCATGCTGAATTCTTTTCAAGACAGAGGGAGAGTCAAGTTTTCTCCATATCCTACTAACAATTGACCAAACAGACAGTAGAAAACGTTTTAACAACATCTAATTATCACTGTCGTGTTCCTCAGAATTCAAACACCCTAAAATAAAATATTCTGGAGTACTCGTTACCAAGAAGCCAGTGATTTGTTTTTTTCCAAACACGTCATTTGAACTGAACAAGATTATACTAAGCAAGGTTCCCTCTTGAGTTCAGTGTCTATCCAGCTTTTTTCTCCACCTGCATTCAGAACTGTTGTGTTACATTATGTTGCAGCCTTAGTAAATTAGTTGAAAATGAGCAAACATGCACTATCAGTATTCTTTAAGTAGGGCCTCTGGCTTCCACCTGCAATCAGGTTGCTAGATACTGCCACGGTGCTAGATACTGTACAAACGCACAGCAAAAGAGAGTCCCCACCTGAAGATCTTATAATCCAAAAAGACAAGACAGACAAAGGGTGGGGAAATGACTTCCCTGAGGTCACACACTAGGACCAGCAGCAGACTGAACAGAATCCAGGTTTCCTGACTCTCAGTTCAGTGACCTATGCACGAAACCCCAGTGTCTCCATAAATCAAAGGTATTGTGGATTGAGAGGTCATAATTCCCTTCCCCATTTAATCATGAACTTTCCTTTAACAGAAAAAGTGAAATTTCTCTGGCCAGTCTTCCCACCTGTCTCTGAGGGTATGTCTACATTGTAAACCAGGGGCTGTGGGACCCAGGCTTGTGAAGTTGGTATTTCCATGCATCCACACTGCATTATAAACCTAGGTTTCCAATTGCTGGACCTGGGTCTCACAGCCGTGCTAACACTTCTATACTGCACTACACAGACCTTCTGACTCGGGTTTGTGGCTTGAGTTGCATCCACACTGCAAAATGACAGGGCTTTGACCCAAGTCACAGCAGGACTTGGACTGTGACCCACCCCTCTAACATGGTCCTAGGATCTGGGTACTGAGAGCTTGCTGAACCAAGTCAGACTAATGTCTGTGTGGATGGAAGCAGGCTTGGGCTCAAACCTGAGTCAGAGCCTGGACTTTGCAAACTAAGTAGACACACTCTGAGGCTCAATTAAAAATTGGGATTTGCCCCAAAAAGGCAAGCTTTGTAGGGCTAACAACCAGATCTGCTTTGTGACCACAGACTGTGAAGCAGCTCTCAGAATAAACAAAAACCTGTTAGTGCTCAGAAAGTTGAGGAGCGCTTACATTCAATGGTTTACTCAGCTACATTTGAAAAGCAGGACAATATTATTTTTCACAATTTGTAAAAGGCACTCCATTCCTCTCATTAAATTTTTATACTGTATGCACAAGCCCAACATAATTACTGTGTATAATTATTATTGATTACTGATGCCAGCATTTGTTTCTGTTTTTTTAATGGATCTCAGGCTTTTAAATTTCCCAGTCTAAGCAAGTATGATCTATGCCTATTATTAAACTACTTAACCTGCCCTTGAAATGTTACTATCTTGTATTTGGCCAGGTGTTAAAATGATCTCCATACAGAAGGGGCTGGAGGAGGGAATGAAATCCATCTGAACTAACACATGACTCTTTTATTCTTCTCCCAGACTATTGGGAGACATGGTGCGACATAAGTTTCTGACTATCTGACTCCTCTTTGTCTCTTAAATGATGCAATCTGGCTTCATGGTGGATCCTTCAACAACCTTGCCTTATTCGAAAGTCAGAAGTAGCTTTTACCTCACCGGATCACAGCCTTACACTTAATATTTTAACCCATCTGTCCAAAGCCTTTGAACTGATAAACCATAGACATCTTCTCTAATGGGCATGGCCCAGATGAAAGTCCCACATGGCGAAGGAGTGCACAGCTCATCCCAGAGGCACGTCTGTGCCTGTTTGTAAATGCTGCTTTGAGACACCATTATTCTCACCTAATCCTGGCCAATTGTGCAGTGGGCTAGTCCCCCTGGGACAAATTAGAGCCCCCTGAAATATGTTCTAACTTTTATTGGCTGCCAACAACCCAAAGGGGATGATTTGGCTGACAGTGGGATCCAAATAACATTTCCCCTTTCTCCAAGCCATGGTCCTCAAACAAATCACAGGGAGTGGAGTTGGAACTAATTCACTGACTCCAGGCCACGGGAGGATCCCCTTATGCTGGAGATCACTTTGTACTGGGAATATAGCCCAGGATTCATCCCTATAAAGTTAGTTTCCTTTTTCCTTTGCTTTTCAATAGTGCTTATCAAGGTCAGCCTCGCCCCTCCCACTGTGCTATGCACCATTCAAATACATAACAAAGAGATGGCCACTGCTTCAAAGATCATAAATAAACAACACACACCTAAAATGAAATGTAGTGCTTATGAGTGGCTCCAGATAGGGGACTAAAATCCCCTATACATGCTCATAATAGCTTCAGCTTAGAGGAGCATTGAAGGTTTACACAACATTGTTCATAACAAACCATGTTCAAGGTGAAAGAATAATGCAGTCTGCCTCCCTATTTGGTCCATACTGTTTCTGGCTGCTAACAAGGAGGGTATTCATGCTGCTAGATTTTATGCTATGGACTAGGAATTCAACATAATTAGGTAGGCAGACTGCATTATTTTTATATAGTTCAATATGGTGCCACTGATTATAATCTGTACAGTAGAACCTCAGCGTTGCAAACACCAGAGTTACAAACTGACCAGTCAACCACACATCTGTTTGGAACCAGAAGTATGCAATTAGGCAGCAGCAGAGACACACACACAAAAAAACGTAAGAGTACAGTACTGTGTTAAAACATAAACTACTAAAAATTAAAGGGAAAGCAGCATTTTTCTTCTGCATAGTAAAGTTTCAAAGCTATCTTAAGTCAATGTTCAGTTATAAACTTTTGAAAGAACAACCGTAACATTTTGTTCAGAGATACAAACATTTCAGAGTTACGAACAACCTGCATTCCCGTGGTCATAACTCTGAGGTTCTACTGTAATCAGTCCATACAAAAATCAGATGTACACATAGAAGTTCAGCACTTCTGCTCTCTTTCAACAAGTTGGATTCAATAGTCTAAATTAAAAAGACTGATTATACAGTCACTGTGTCTCTTTTCATCCTCAATATTAAAGACAATAAACTATGTGAAGGGCCTGATTCTACTCTAGTTTTACCTCTCTGTAACTCCTCTAAATGCAGCAGAGTTACTCCTGATTTAAACTGTGTAAACAAGATCAGGATCAGGCCACAGCAGTGTCAAACAACTGAAATTTAGGATAACAGCCTTATTCTAATTAAAGATCAGATATTTGGGCTTTTAACTTCCACTGAAATCAACGGGAGTTAGGTATTCAAATATTTTTGAGGATCTGGGCCTTGGGCCCCAACCCACCAAAGCATATGGTTAAACCCTAATGAATTCAATGAACTTAAACACATGCCTAAAGGACATGCGTAAGTGCTTTTGCTTACGGGATGGACTGCTGAATTGATGCCTTAGTTCCCTTACTAGCCAAACAGATGCATGAAACACCTTTTCAATCTCCTTCAATAGCATGCAAAAGGGTTTCATTAAGCAATTTGTTCGATTTCTCACTTGTGTGATTTAACAGATGTAAATGTTATTCTCTGTATCAAAAAATGTTTCTTCTTGTACTCACCATTAATCTCCCGAAACAATCCAACCCATGCCTTAATGCCTTACACTGCACTGGATATGATTTAACTTGTAGAGAGCCCTTTCACTCCGTCAGCAAAATCAATGTAATTGTTAAAATGCCTTTTCCTTGTTAAAGCAATAAGGATTCCTCAAATTAAATGCCCATTTTACTACACTCCCCATCAAAGCATGAAAATCCCTGATTGTTGTAAAAGCTGCTTTAGTCAGAAAATGGTGTTCTTTGATTGTTCAAAAGCAATTTAGCACATGGATATTTCACATTAAATACGAGCCTAGAGAAATCAAGTGGAAATGTTGTGAATTGACCAAATTGAGTAAGTAAACGCCTTTCCTGTGAATAATACTTCGGGGTAGCTATATACTTTTAAACAGAAAGGAAGAGTACAGCACTTAACATGAGCACTAGAAATACCACAGCTAGGAAAAGGAATATATTAGGGCTGTCAAGCGATTAAAACAATTAATTGTGATTAATTGCACAATTAAAAAATTAATCACAATTAATTGCATGATTAATTGTGCTGTTAAACAATAATAGAATACCATTTATTTAAATATTTTGGCTGTTTTCTACATTTTCAAATATATTGATTTCAATTACAGCACACAATAGAAAGTGTACAGTGCTTACTTTATATGTATTGCAAATATTTGCATAGTAAAAATAAAAGAAATAATATTTTTCAATTCATCTAATACATGTACTGTAGTGCAATCTCTTTATCATGAAAGTTGAACTTACAAATGTAGAATTATGTGCAAAAAAAACTGTGTCCAAAAATAAAACAATGTAAAGCTTTAGAGCCTACAAGTCCACTCAGTCCTACTTCTTATTCAGCCAATCGTTCAGACAAACAAGTTTGTTTACATTTGCAGGAGATAAAGCTGCCCGCTTCTTGTTTACAATGTCACCTGAAAGTGAAAACAGGCGTTTGCATGGCACTGTTGTAGCTGGTGTTGCAAGATATTTACGTGCCAGATGCACTAATGATTCATATGTCCTTTAACACTTCAACCATCATTCCAGAAAACATGCAGCCATGCTAATGACAGGTTCTGCTCGATAACAATCTAAAGCAGTGTGGACCGAAGCATGTTCATTTTCATCAGCTGAGTCAGATGCTACCAGAAGAAGGTTGAATTTCTTTTTTGGTGGTTCAGGTTCTGTAGTTTCCACATTGAAGAGTTGCTCTTTTAGGACTGCTGAAAGCATGCGCCACACCTCATCCCTCTCAGATTTTGGATGGCACTTAAGATTCTTAAGCCTTGGGTTGAGAGTTGTAGCTATTTTTAGAAATCTCACATGGGTACCTTCTCTGCATTTTGTCAACTCTGCTGTGAAAGTGTTCTTAAAATGAACATGTTCTGGATCATCATCCAAGATTGCTATAACATGAAATATATGACAGAATGCAGATAAAACAGAACAGGAGACATGCAATTCTCCCACAAGGAGTTCAGTCACAAATTTAATTAATGCATTATTTTTTTAATGAGCATCATCAACATGGAAGCATGCTCTCTGGAATGGTGGCCGAAGCATGAAAGGGCATACAAATGTTTAGCATATCTGGCACATAAATACCTTGCAACACCGGCTATAAAAGTGCCAAGTGAAAGTCTGTTCTCACTTTTAGGTGACATTGTAAATAAGAAGCAGGCAGCAGTATCTCCCATAAATGTAAACAAACTTGTTTGTCTTAGTGATTGCCTGAACAAAAGAAGTAGGACTGAGTGGACTTGTAAGTGCTAAAGTTTTAAGTTACTTTGTTTTTGAGTGAAGTTATGCAACAAAAAACAATCTACATTTGTAAGTTACAATTTCATGATAAAGAGATTGCACTTCAGTACTTGTATGAGTGAACTGAAAAATACTATTTCTTTTATCATTTTTACAGTGCAAATATTTGTAATGAAAAATAATAATATAAAATGAGCAGTGTACACTTTGTATTCTGTGTTGTAATAGAAATCAATATATTTGAAAATGTAGAAAAACATCCAAAAATTTTATAAATTTCAATTGGTATTCTATTCACGGTGCGATTAATTGCAATTAATTTTTCCAATCGCGATTAATTCTTTTGACTTAATCGCGTGGGTTAACTGTGATTCATTGACAGCCCTAGAATATATATTTAAAACAGCACATACCCTACATTAAGCCCACCTTATTTTACTGACACAAGCAGTGACACTGCAGTCAATGGGACTACTCACCAGAGGAAACTAAACAGGATCGGACCACTGCCTCGGAAACATCCATTTGAATAGCACGTTGAAAACATTCTCAACAAATCTTGGAACAGAGTGAAATTCCTGGGTTTGGGTTTTATTACAAACCTGAACTGAGGCCAGGATGGCTTCAAATCTTCCACAGCTCCTGGGCCAGTTTATGATTTTGCATGGAAACTAGCTGAAGCTCTGTCGCTTTGATAAAAAACTTGACAAAACTCAGCTCATCCCTCTGAATTTTCACTTTGTGTTTCTGGGCTTATTTGAATCCAAAATTCAAAGCAAAACTTTGAGTGTGGGTATCATACGGCCTGGAGTGGTGCAGGACTATGAGTGCCAACCTCAGGGCAGACTGTCCAAAAGCAGGGCAGAGACCCCAAACTGGTGGTATGTTTTATAATTAGATTTCACCAACCCAGTAACAAATGTGAACTCCTAAAACACTATAGCAATCTTACAGTAGAGTCACTGACAGTCCCCTGGAGCACTGCAGTCAGTCTTGCCACCCAGGCAAGCTGAACTTAGTGATAGTTGGTTGCCATACTCCAAGGATCACAAACAATTCAGGTTGCTTCCAGTACCAGGAGACCAGTCACTTACTCAGGTCAATCTGCACTGGAGATCTCACAACAAAGACAATGCCGTAGCCAATCCTACAGTAAACTAACTAAAGATTTATTAACTACAAAAAACAAATGAGAGAGTTTTTTACATCTTAAAGCAGGCAACATATAGTTTCAGTCTATGGTTCTAAAAGGTGACAGAGTTATAGTAAGCTGCCAGCTCTGAATGTTTTTTAGGGCTAACCCAGATTGATCTGGGGGATCTCTACTTTTGATTCACAGCTCCAGCCCTCTTAGAATGCAAACAGCAAGAGATGAAAAATTTTCATGACACCTATCTTTATTTCCTTCTTCCAGAATTCAAGCTGATGGGACAAGCTTCTTACATGTAACACCTTCATGGGTGTGAGAGGGCCATTAGCCTAGTCTTTGTATTGTGATGTTCCACAATGGCCCATCTAATTTTGATAGTCCTTCTTGATGGGCGGGGGAACCATTCCTCCTGCCTAGGTTCACAAGTTCACAGCAGGCATTTTTTAGAGTTATAAAGCAAAATTTTCACATTACCTTACAGCACGGGACACAGACATTTCAAGTAAGATTAATGCTTGCAGCAACTTACAAGCATTTGATAGAATCTAAACACTAAACACATTCTTAAAAGTCTACCACCGATCTTGAACAATACTAACATACAAGTGAGCTGGTCTGGTTTCCAGCTATGAATTTGTCAGTGCTCAGCTGACAATTACAGCCTTGTCAAGCTGACATCTGGTCTATCAGCATCAGAGTGGGAACCCACGCTGCCAAACCAAGCCTCCTATAAGCTCCAGCAAATGGAAACCAATCTTAGCTCTATATACGGCTCGTCAGAAGACTGATTCGCTAAGAGATATATGAATTAAAGGAAAGGGAAAGGGATGGGACTGATGGTAATAATAGCCAAGAGGGTGATCAAACTCAACATTAGTCAGCTGACCCATATCTACCCATTAGCTCTATCGGAGCACCCGGTAGAAGACTTAAAATTGATCACTGGCTCTCAATTTTGCTATCATAAATTAGCGACTTGTCTCTCACTACCATTTAATCTCATTCTGCTGTTATTTAATATGTATTTGACAATGGGGCCTAAAAGGCCCAGCTGAGATTAGGGCAGCAATTCTGCTAGTTTCTGTAAATACACTAAGAGACAGTCCCTGCCTCAAAGAGTTTACAGTCTAAGTAGACAAAGCAGACCAAGGGTGAGAGAAAGGGATGCAACATGCAAGCAGAAGATTGGAAACAGAAGCACAAGGAGGATAAATGATTTCCTCAAGTTCATGCAGGACATTTGTGGAATAACCACGAATTGTGGGCGTCCTCAGTTTAAACTCCATGCCAGAAGTTCATATAATGGAGGAATCTTAGCTTTATTTTTAACCATGAATCTCTCCAAATACTAGTACAACATTGTAAACTACATTGTTTATAGTGCCAGTTTGGAAATTTTTTACAATATTGGGTTTTTCTGGTTGCAAAGTGCAAATTCATTAAATTGAAACTGTGATGGTGTTTTGACAAATTTCTCGTTTTGAAAAAAAAGTTTTCCAATTGTCTAAATATCCTTTTTTGACATTTTTTCAAAGGAAAAGTTAAATTTTTCATGTTGGTATGACTTTATTTTGAAATTTAAAGTTAAGTTTTAGAAAAAAAAAGTTTTAAAAGGTCAAAATCAAAATGAAATGTTTCAAACACGTCCCGATACAAGTGGTACCAGAACACCCTGATATCAAGGATGATACAAAAACATTCCCAAGAATAACAGGAACACACTGAACCCTCCTAAAAGATAAGATCAGGATGACAGTATGTAATAAAGATGTTTTGATTGAACCAACATCTACAAGGTGGTAACTAGCCACACTGTGGGCAGTGACTAACTATGTCAGAGGCAGCACTAACTTGTTTGTATCAGGGTATAAAGATGTATCTCAGAGGGAGTATTTTTGTCCAGCCCAGGGTGGAAATGGAAAGTCCAGCCATTCACTGGAAAGACCAAGCTCTTTGAGCAGGGCAGCAGGCAGTCCAGACACATGATATTCTTGAACAGATAAAGCAGGAGAACAAAATATTGGAAACAGCTGTGGAAAACCTGCAAGAGAAAGAGGTGTCATCCCCTATTACCCAACAACAGACTTCAAGTGCTTTTAGGGGTGTGGGTTTTTTTAGGAGTGTATGCAGCCAAGGATCTAACCACAAAGGTAAGTAAGAATATATCCAGCTTCCCTCCATTCAATGGATTTCTGGTAAACCAGTGTTTGAAATACAATGGGAAGTCAGCTAATTCCAATCTGTTTAATAATTTCTCTTTGAGTCTGCTGTTTTACAACTGTCCTTGTGTACATTTTCATTGTTCAGCAGCATTTTTTATTTGTTTAATTTAATCACTCATGAATAGAAAACGTTAAGGCCTAAGCTCAGCCCAGGTAAAAATGGGCACAAACTGAATTGAAGTCAGAGTTGCACGTGGGACAAATGTGGCCCTAACTATTTTACAGCCTTGAATGTAAATACCCCATGACAGTTGTATGAATGAGTTGTGCACTTGTTTTAAGACTGATTACAGTACCAGGGCACATACTATCCTCTTTAAATAATGACTGCCACAGCAGTAACCCATGGTCAAACATGTTAATTACATCCAGTTATCAAATGATGGTGCAATTAACCAGGGTGATCATTTCTGTTCTATGGAAAGACATTCTGGTGACCTAAAAGACCTAATTTATTATACATTTTAACTTCTTAAATTCCCAATGTTGTGGACTACAGAAGCTGTGCCATGCAAAGATGTGACTTATGGCTTTTTCTGACATATCCAAGGACTTGCAAGTCACCCAGTTCTGTAAATTACAGGATCTAAGGTTAAAGTAAATGTACCAACTCATCATGGGCCTTGCACTAGTTTTCTCAAAATCAAAAGGTGACATAACTTGGGGAATACATTGTATGTCACAGACTTAATGTCACTAGTGCATTTTCTTTGTACATTATGGGCTAGATCCTCAGGTGAAAATCGGTGTAACCTCCTTGACTTCATGAGATTTAGACCAGGTGACTCTCTAGCTCTATGCATTAAGAATGGTTGTTAAGAGTGATTATAACTATCTGATTTATTCAGGAAGTGTGCTTAAATTTTGTAGGCACAAACCTTGCCATTCCCTTAGCCCTTTGTCACACTGAGGACCATTAATTAACTCCTTAGAAAACACCTCACCCCAACTGACATAGTTATACTGGCAAACCCCCCATGTAGACAAATCTTACACCAGCAAAAGAGTACTTTTGCCCGCATTGCTTATGACATTTAGGGAAGTGGTTTAACTATACTGGCAAAAGAGTTGTCAGTATAAGCTGTGTCTCCCCTAGGAGGCTTTGCAGTGTAGACTAGCCCTAAGTGTAGACCAGGCCTAAGAGAATTTTGCCATTGACTTGAATGGGGCCAGGATCTGACCCTAAGTATATTCCCCCTCAAACACCAGTACTGTTCCAGTACGGATTTTCTCCTTCCCCAATTCTATTTCTAATGGGTAATAATCTGCCTAGGCATCCAAAGAAAATGAGTTGACATACGGTACTGTGACTTTAAATTTTTTAACATCTTCTCTTAAGGCCTGGGGAATCCTCACTACCCTGGATGCAGTCAACACATTTGTCATAATTTTCCCACGAATACACCAGCTCCATAGGGACACATTTAAGTCGGAATGGCTACTGGGCAAAGAAGTATACAAAAAATATGGCAGCTTAAGTGACAGTTATTATAGAGCATTCTGGTAAACATTCATGCAGCACAGCACATTTCATCCTCTATTGTCCCCTTGCTGTCCCTTTAGATGAGGTATCACATGAAGATGTTACAGAGCCCTTTGTGCTTTCCACAGAATAAAGCTGAAAAATGATCTTCAGCTTACTGGTAGTCACTCAGAATGGCTCAATTCTCAATAATGTATTATGCACACAGCCTATAGAGCTCTGTAGCTTTTCACATGATGAGGTTTTTCTCTACTATTCAGCAATGAATTATTCCTTAGCACTAGGTCTGGATGCTGCAGGCCTTGTGTGTTCAAAACTCCATTGCCTTTAACAGGAGTTTTCCATGTGCAAAGGATGATGGATCAGGCCTAAATGTGAAAAAAACAGTTCCTTCACACATAGAATCATAGGACTGGAAGGGACCTCAAGATATCATCTAGTCCAGTACCCTGCACTCAATGCAGGACTAAGCATAATCTAGACCATCCCTGACAGGTGTTTGTCCAACCTCCTCTTAAAAATCCCCAATGATGGAGATTCTACAACCTTCCAAGGCAATTTATTCCAGTTCTTAACGACTCTGACAGTTAGGAAGTTTTTCCTAAAGTCCAACCTAAACCGCCCTTGCTGCAATTTAAGCCCATTGCTTCTTGTCCTATCCTCAGAGGTTAAGAAGAACAATTTTTCTCCCTCCTCCTTCTAACAACCTGAAGTTGTTGTAATGAAATTAGACTTTCTTACTTAGGAACACAAGACTGGAAGGGGATTCCTGGGTGATCAAGTCCAGTCCCCTGCTATCACAGGCAATCCCATCATATAACTCCAGTGTAAGCTGCTAATTCACTGCTGTAGCTTGCCCCGGAGCCAAAGTATGGCATTGCCAGGGATTCCAGCAGCTTCCCTCAGGGATCTCCATGCTTCTTACACCCCTATTTCAGCCCCCCAATTTGAGCCTGATTTGCTCCTTGTGGCTCTCTCCAGCCTGCCTTCACCATGCCCTTTCCAGAAAGAGAGAAAACTCTCTTTGCTCCTCTCTGAGAAAGAATCTCTTCTAGACCAATTTGTGTTGAGCTGTCAGTTAGATCATTGACACACACAGCTACTTTGCATATTTAATCCACATGTACTACATGTTTGAAATGTAGCAGGAGGGGACTTGTTAAATCATGCAAAGCAACGAATTAAGCCTATATATTTTAAACTGTATTATACTGCCAGTCAGAATCTAAATGCTTACATAAATAATCAAACATAATGGCCTATAACAAATCACAATACCCTGATAAAGTAAACAATCAATACTGTAATCTGCTCCCTAATTAAAAAAAAGCAATTGCATCACCTACACTAATTAATGGGACATAGAATTTTTCAGCTCCTATTTAAAGGTTTGCTTTTAGGATAAATCTTCCAGCACTCAGAGGGAAGTATCAAGAATTTCACTGTTTTGTTCAAATAGCAAAACTATCTGTGCTGAAAGACAAAAGACTGTACAAATCTGTCCTTTTGATTTTTCATGCATTAAATACAGGAATATCAAACAATAGCTTTATAATTTATATAATATTTATGAAACCTTTTGTCTGGAATTTTCAGCAGGACTAAGGGGAGGTTAGCACCAAGTCTCTTCAAAATGAAATAGGAGTTGGTGCCCTTGGGATGCTTTGAAAATCTCAGCCTATGGACTTGATCCTGCACCACTGAAACGGAGGGCACGTCTACACTACAAAATTAAGTCGACCAAGTTAGGTTGGCATACAGCCACCACAGTAATTACATGGCTTTTGCATGCCTGCACTACCCTCCTTGTGTCAACGGTGCACATCTGCACCAGGAGCACTTGTATCAACTGTACTGTCAGTGCAGGGCATTGTGGGACAGCTTCTGAAAGCCAGTAACAGTCAACGTAAGCAATGAAGTGTCTACACCGACACTGTGTCGACCTAACTACATGAACGTTGACTCTATACCTCCTGTAGAGGAGGAATTATTAAATTGGCATAGTGGGGCAGTTACACTGACGGGAGCAAAATTTTAGTGTAGACACTTACATAGTTAGATCAATGTAAGCTGCCTTGTGTTGACCGAACTCTGTGGTGTAGACCAGGCCCCAAATGTTTTTGACTGCAGTGAGAGTTGGATCAGGCTCTATATGCACCAGTCTCAATTTTCAGAAGTGGCTATTATTGACTCTGGGTCCCTGAATTTTGGGTGCTCAAATTGAGACACCTTCAAGGATGGGTGCTCAGCATTTTGTGGAAAAAATGATCTTTTTAAGATGTCTCAAGCTGAGCAATCAAAACTAAAGCACCTAAAATCACGAGTCACTTTTGAAAATCTTGGCCAAAGTAACTGCTTCATCAAGTCATATGGTAACCTGCTATTATTACATTGCGCATTCTGTTCTTGAAGTAGAGTTGCCATAGAATTGGAGGACTGGAAGGGACCTCAAGAAGTCATTTAGTCCAGTTCCCTGCACTCAAGGCAGGACTAATTATCTAGACCATCCCTGACAGGTGTATGCCAAAGCTACTCTTAAAAATCTCCAGTGACAGAGATTCCACAACCTCCCTAGGCTATTTATTCCAGGGCTTAACCACCCTGACAGTTAGGAAGTTTTTCCTAATGTCCAACCGAAACCATCATTGCTGCATTTTAAGCCCATTGCTTCTTGTCCTATCCTCAGAAGTTAAGGAGAACAATTTTTCTTCCTTCTCCTTGTAGCAACGTTTTATGTACTCTCTATTGTTTCTATGCATGTCCTAATGTGGACATAGCCAGCATTTGTGGGCATTTCCTAAATACCTAACGTTCCTATGGTATCACTAAACCAGTGGAGATAAGAGTTTTTAATATTTTCAGGAAAAGAACTTCCTTAGGAAAGTTGTACATCTGGAATGTCACAGCCAAGCATTATAAGCTTGATTCAAAGCTCTCTGAAATCCACGGGAGTCTTTCTATTTACCCTAATGGGCTGAAGATCAGGTTCCACGTGGCCAGGAATTGTGCAAGCTTTCCTCAAGAGCTTGCCTACATGGAGTCAGTTCTGTCCTGCAATAATTTGGCAACTGGAGTCTCAGGCCTCTCTTGAGCAGAAGCCACTATCTATGTCAGATTTCATAGCATTTTGTTGTTGTTGTTGTTTTTAGATGACTAGAATGAGACTACCAGAATTCTTCCAGCTGAATTAAAGTCTCTTGACATGAAAAGCTATTGCAGTGATCAGTGAAGGCCCCTTGTCCAGCAGAATTTACTAAGCTTCTCCCACTTTTCCTTTCGAAGGTTTTAAACTACGCAAACAAGTCTACAAAACTCATTTAATAAGAAGGTGCATCATAAAAACTGACTATGAATGCATCTTTTACATTTTATTGGTTGCCTAATTATGAGAACCTGCATAAATTGGCCTTTGTTTGATGGTATGCTTTATGGAAAATTGCCTGGATGTTTGCCTATTAAATGGTGTGGCACAATTTGTTAACTAGACCTAGCGTGGTAAAAATCCAGGCCATTTACGAAACAGATAAAGAGGCCAATGTGGAAACCTACACTTTTTAGGAAACTGACAGGGGGTCTGGAGTATGTGTATGTATATGTAACAGTAACTGGAAAGAGAGACTGTTGGGGGCTTAAAAGGGGTGAATGACTTTATTAGGCAGGAGAGCCACATGCTGCCCTATGCTACTAGCTTAGCATCTTGGTCAGTGACTAAGTCAGTCCAACCCTACAAGACAGTAAATCGCTTGAATCCTCTCAGTAGTTACCAAGCTTTGGACATGTTGCAAATAGATGAGTATATTCCCCACAGCTTTAGTAGGAAAAGAGCATGTGCATTTAGGAGATTAGCAATATTAACTATAACAGCCACTGAGGGATTTCATCATGCGCCTCATATGCAACAATAGGAGGGTCAAGCTCTGAGCAGCCAATCCCACTATACATTAGAAATGGCCTTTAAAATAGGAACAAATGGTCTGGAACACTGGTGCAAACAGAAGTATAATGGGCCCCTACCAAGTGCAGCCCAGGGTCTGAAAAGATTTGGCTCCTGAGTTGAAGGGAGTTTCAATTACTACTTTAACTTCAGTTGCTGCTCCTACTGCCAATCCATGTGTCTTGCCGCTAAGCTGCACTACATCAGCAATGTGAGGTGATTTGGCAGGACACACTAGTGTTAGCAGGGTACCAGTTATTATAGATATTAACTTGCACCTGATGATACAATAGTTTATTTATATAGTTCAATTAACCTTCACTCACTGTTCCAGAAATGTGGAAATCATGAGCGTGCTGCCCACCAGCACATCCCCTTGCGGCTTTGCAGGTGCATTGCATTCAGGACCCCTTCGGGTTCTTTCAATCAATTACCAAGGCTAAATAGGTTCAAAACATGTACCCCTTCGTGGGGGCTGATTTATTAAGTTTTATACCAAGAATAACTCACTTTGGCTTGTTGCTCCAGGTCACCCCCTTTGGGTGATCAGCAATCTCAAAGGAGGAGTCCCCAGCTTTCCTCAGCCAGCTTCTCTCTCAGCTATTCCTGCCCCACAATTAGTCCTCAAGCTCGGTAGGCCAACCTTCTCCTGCTGCTGACTGCCCTGCTATGAGGGAGGAGGCAGCATTTATGCTGATCCTCTTCCCCTGGCTCATCCCCAGTTGGCTCTGAGAGAGGGAAAGTTTGTCCTGCCCTCTCTGCAAGGCTTCTGGCCTCAGGCTCTTAAAGACACAGTGATGAGATTTTCTCTTAGGCATCACTTCTTCTCTATCAGAGCGCGAGTGTGTACGCACATGTGTGTCATGACCCACTAAATATCCTTACCCTTAAGGAGCAGACTACCCCATCACATTCAGCTCCTATAGTTTCTCTCATTTAGAGAGATCCAAACATCGCTAAAATGGATGGGAATCTTTCCGCTGACTCCAGTGAGCTACGGCTCAGACCCTAAAACAAGTCAGTGATCAAGGAAACTTCCTCCAAAGAAGTTGAAACAAAAACTGTTATAGGAAACTGAGGCTGTTTGATACGGAGTTACTGAGCCACATTGAAGATGGAGCCCTGAAGTGTCATTTTTCCCTCCCAGAATCATTTCAGAGTAGAACTGAACAGCAGAGGAGCTGGGAGGCATTGTGATAATTAACAGGCCTGATCCTGAGAGTTGCTGAGCATCTGCGCTTCTAAGCTAATGACCTCATTCGCTTCAGTGGAAGTTATAGCTGTTGGACATCTCTTTGGGGAGCAGGAGTAAAATGTTTGTTAGCACCTTGGACAGTGCATACATGCAGAGCAGGAAAAACTGATGATTTACACATAACAGGGCACAAATTCATCCCAGGAGTAACTGCTGAAATCAATGGTGCTATGCTAGGGATACATTTAACTCTGTTCATTCAGTGCAAACCTGATTACTTAATCCCATCAGTCACACTAGCTATTAGACCACAACCTCAGCTGGTGTATTCTGGCATAGCTCCAGTGAAATCAATGTAGGTATGCTGATTTACACCCACTGATAATCTAGCCCATTATCTTCTGAGCCAAGGCTGTCTTGCTCAGAAGGGTAACTTGGATCTGTCAGCCTAGGTTTTTGTTCTCCTGACTTTAAAAGTAGAAATCTTGAGTTTGACTAAATGTAGGCAAAGGAAGGTTTCAGATAATCAGCAAGTTAGGAAACAAAAACAGATGCAGAGCTGGATCTCCACGGCTTTCAGCAGGAAATGCAGACCCATTGACCTAGCCTATTTCTTTTTGTTTTGTTGCACACTATGAGGGAGACCTTTTATGATGAGAATAGCTGTAGGCAATCTGTATTCTTTTTATTTTTATTCACTAGAAAAAACAAACAAGCTAAGAGAGCCTAAAACATCACCGTAGGGCTCAGTTCATTGAATAAACTGGGCAAAACCATTACACACAAACAAACAGAACTTCAGGCATGACGAACAGAACTTCAGGCACGACGCAAGTTGATGATAAAGAAAAATTGGTAGGTTAATTCAGAATATAACCTTATGGGATCATAATGAGCACGTATTTTCTGTACAGTTCTTGCATGCTGTGGTTCTTGTAACAGCTCCATTAGGGCTTAGTTCAAGGCCCAGGAGGTCAATGGGACTTCCATTTACTTTCCTGGGCTTTGCATTAGGCCCCTTGATTTTACAGCAAGGTGCCCTTACAAAAGGTGGGTCATCTTGTTTTAAAATATTGGTTTGGAAAAATAACAGAGACAATAATTTGCAGAAGTGATCCCTGATAATAGTGCAGTCCAACTTGCATGGTTTCTCGCTCAACCCTTAAAGATACTACACTCTGCCTCTTTATAGATACATACTCAGCATCTTGATTCTATATTGGGGCTAGACTAGCAGAGGGTGGATAGATGGAGAAATTGTACTGAATCAATGGAAGTGCAAGGTATTTGGCACCTGATGGTATATGATCTTTAAAATATATTTTATTTATTTAAACTTTTAATTTAAAAAAAAAAACTATTTTGAACAGCTATACTTTGTACATCATCATCTTATTTTCAACATCATCAACATCAGCTTTTTTTCAAAATAAGTTTACATAAGTGAGAAAAAATTGATCACACAGAATACACAGCTAAAGCATACAGATTTAGAAATAGGAGACTGTCCAGTGTTTTGTTATTGACCCAAACCTGTGTACATTGAAGTCATTGAAGGAAGGAGTTGTGTCAATCCACAGAAGACTAAATTGCATCATGTAGCGTGGCTCATATGCCCATGCAAGACCGTGCAATGTTTGTGTGATGGCTGCCATCTTGCCTGATGGCTGCCATCTTGCCTGATGCCAGGATTGAATCAGTGACATCCAGAGCTATTAGCATCAGTCTTGAGCTTGAGCTAAAAGAGCTAGGCTATGTAGCTGCAGGCTGTGACAAACTCACATCCCCTGTGGGTTGTGCATTCAACAAACTGATCAGCTAGTTACACTTGTAGGATAGGTTTTCTCAAATCCCAGCACTTCCACTTCTGTAAACGTCATCACAGATATCCAAATACGCAAGCTACACAAACTCAGTAAAAAGAAAAGGAGTACTTGTGGCACCTTAGAGACTAACCAATTTATTTGAGCATAAGCTTTCATGAGCTGTAGCTTATGCTCAAATAAATTGGTTAGTCTCTAAGGTGCCACAAGTACTCCTTTTCTTTTTGCGAATACAGCCTAACACGGCTGTTACTCTGAAACCTGTCATAAACTCGGTAGAGTTCCATTTCCATTTACAATGACACCTGTCCTGAGTGACAACTCAAGGGACCAACAAAAAACAGCTCTTTACTGGAGGTGGCCTTCTAGGAAAGGGGGAATAGAGCTGGACTCTGACTTGAATCCTGAGTAGAGAGGACCAGGTGGCAGAACGTTAGTCTGGAGTGAGATTGTTGCAACTCTAGGTATCTGCATTCCCACCCTGGCACCTGTATTCCCACCCTGGGGCACAGAGTCAGCCAGAGCCACAGCAAAACTGAGTGGTGCAGGCCAAGGCGGGGTTATGGCTGAGACAGGCATCTGTTTTCTGAATTTTCAGGAGGGAAATCTGATTGGTCCTTTGTAAAGGGAATGTTCCTATCCCACTGTCAATGTTCCAAGTACATGGCACTGCCTACAGATGAAATGTTCTAGTTTTAATCCCACTGCATTTTTATCTAGCCAGACACATAACTATCACAAAAGGGAGAAAGAATCAACAGAAATTAAATTCGTCAAAATAATACACCTGTGACATTCTTGTCTTTGGGTGTTTTTTTAATTAATAGAAATCACTGTCCCCATTCATCTTGAAAGGCACACCACTTCTGCTCTGTGTCATATTGCTGAGCATTACCAAATCACTTTTAAAATTGTATATATTTATAGATGTATGGAAAAGTGAATGAATGCCATAAATCAGCAGTGTGTGAGGGTTCGGGGGGCTGGGGGTGGAGAGTGGGACTAGCCATCACAGAATGTCTTAATTTAAAGGCGAATCAGAGCCCTGAGGTTCAAAAAGATTACCTAAAATACAAAGGAATATAACAGCCAATAGTGTAAAGGCAGTGCTATAAAGTAGGAGACTTGGAGCGAGGAGAGCTCAGTTCCATTCTTGCCATTACCACTTATCTGTCCTAGGTACCTATGTAGCCCACATCACTGTGTCTGAGCGCCTCATGACCTTAAATGTATTTATTCTCACAACCCCCCTATGTTGTACTCTTACCCCCATTTTACAGATGGCACTGAGAGACTAGACGAGTTGCCTCTGGTCACACAGGAAGTAAGGTAAAGCAGAGAACTGATCCTGGGTTTCTGAAATCCCAGGCTGGCACCGTATTCACTGCACCATCCTTCCTCTGTTGCTGCCACGCTTACAAGTTACTTCATCTTTTTGTGCTTATGTTTACCCATCAGCAAGTGGGAGGAGAATGCCACTTATCTAACTCCCAGAGATACTGTGAGGGTTGGTATTCGTGCAGTACTTTCAAAAACAGAGAGGTGTCAAATATAGCAATTATGTACATAGCACCTAGAGCATGCCAAGAGACATTATAGACAACTATGCAGCTAGAATCCTTGCTGCAAACAGCATACCCTCAAAACAGGCAACAGACAGAGTGAGGACAGGGAGAAGGAATGTAGTTCAACAACAAGAATGTGTCTGCATAATGAAGTCAACGCAAGTCTTGTTAAGTCCACCATTTTCATTGCAAAGTTTTACAAGTGGGGCCTCATTGAGCTGGACCCCATGCAGATACATGGTAAGAGAGAGTCCCTGCCCAAAAGAGTTTGCAATCTAAATGGACAAGACAGGGAAAGGAGGGATATATTATCCCCCTTTCACAGGCAGGCAGCTAGGGCACAGAGAACTAAAGAGACTTCTCCAAGATCCGGCACGTCTGTGGCCACACTGGGGATTGAACTCTGATCTTCCGAATCTTAGGCCCACACCTTAAACCAACGATCCTTCTTCTTCTTTTTTTTTTTTTTTTGTACAGGGATTAATTTGTTAATGCTTCTTTGAGGAGAGAACTGGGTATTATACAGCTTTCATACAGTTTCTAATAACTCTCCACTCCTCATTGACAGGGTAAAAGGACAGGCATTTTCATGGACTAGCATTTACATGCATCTAGACTAAAAGGAGCAATGGCCAGAGAAAGGACGGGACTTGGAAGGAGGAAGGAATCCTGGAGGATTAGATCCTCTTACAGTGAGGTGCTGCTGATTTACTAGTACTTCAGACTCTATCAAACCATCACCCAAGACAGCAAAATGTTTGAGATTACAAGAGATTATCAGAGCTGAGATTAAAAGGCTGGTAGCCCAGGAAAGCATATAAGTAAATAGCAAGAGACTATGTCTACCCTACAAAATTACATCAACCTAAATTATATCGATGTATAGTCACTGCACGAATTACATTGTTTTTCCATGTGTACACTACACTCTTCGTATTAGTGGTGCGTGTCTTCACCAAGAGCGCTTGCGTCAATTTAACTGTCAATGTGGGGCATTGTGGGACAGCTTCTGAAAGCCAGCAACAGTCAATGTAAGCAATATCGTGTCTACACTGATACTGCATCAACCTAACTATAACTCACAGATTCATAGATATTTAGGTCAGAAGGGACCATTATGATCATCTAGTCTGACCTCCCGCACAACGCAGGCCACAGAATTTCACCCACCACTCCTACCAAAAAAAAAAAAAACAAAAAAACCTCACATCTATATCTGTGCTATTGCAGTCCTCAAATCATAGTTTAAAGACTTCAAGGAGCAGAGAATCCTCCAGCAAGTGACCCGTGCCCCATGCTACAGAGGAAGGAGAAAAACCTCCAGGGCCTCTTCCAATCTGCCCTGGAGGAAAATTCCTTCCCGACCCCAAATATGGCGATCAACTGAACCCTGAGCATATGGGCAAGATTCATCAGCCAGATACTACAGAAAATTCTTTCCTGGGTAACTCGGCTCTCACCCAATCTAATAGCCCATCACAGGCTATTGGGCCTATTTACCATGAATATTTAATTACCAAAACCATGTTATCCCATCATACCATCTCCTCCATAAACTTATCGAGTTTAATCTTAAAGCCAGATAAATCTTTTGCCCCCACTGCTTCCCTTGGAAGGCTATTCCAAAACTTTTCTCCTCTGATGGTTAAAACCTTCGTCTAATTTCTAGTCTAAATTTCCTAGTGGCCAGTTTATATCCATTTGTTCTTGTGTCCACATTGGTACTGAGCTTAAATAATTCCTCTCCCTCTCCGTTATTTATCCCTCTGATATATTTATAGAGAGCAATCATATCTCCCCTCAACCTTCTTTTAGTTAGGCTAAACAAGCCAAGCTCCCTGAGTCTCCTTTCATAAGACAAGTTTTCCATTCCTCGGATCATCCTAGTAGCCCTTCTCTGTACCTGTTCCAGTTTGAATTCATCCTTCTTAAACATGGGAGACCAGAACTGCACACAGTATTCCAGGTGAGGTCTCACCAGTGCCTTGTATAACGGTACTCTCCTGATGCATCCCAAGACCGCATTAGCTTTTTTCACAGCCATATCACATTGGCGGCTCATAGTCATCCTATGATCAACCAATACTCCAAGGTCCTTTTCCTCCTCCATTACTTCTAACTGATGCGTCCCTCTCTTATAACTAAAATTCTTGTTATTAATCCCTAAATGCATGACCTTACACTTCTCACTATTAAATTTCATCCTATTACTATTACTCCAGTTTACAAGGTCATCCAGATCCTCCTGTAGGGTATCCCTGTATCACGAAGGCGGAGTTAATAAGTTGGCATAGAGGGCAACTTACATCAGCAGGAATGATATTTTAGTGTAGACACTTACACAGTTAGGTCGACATAAGCTGCCTTGCATCAGTCTAATGCTGTAGTGTAGACCAGAGCTGAGCTTACATCAGCCTAACTCTGTAAGTGTCTACACTAAAATGTCACACCTGCTGATGTAACTCACCTGCTATGCCAACTTAACTCCATCTCTGCAAGAGCCGTAGCGCTTAAGTCAATGTAGTTAGGTTGATGCCATGTCAGTGTTGACACTGCATTGTTTACATCGACTGTTGCTGGCTTTCAGAGCCATCCCACAATGCCCCACACTGACAGTTAAATTGGTGCAAGCGCTCCAGGTGAGGACCACGCACCACCAACACAAGGAGCAAAGTGAAGACATGCACACACAATGTAATTATGTCCACCTACAGTTACCACAATAAGCTAGATCAACGTAACTGGTGAGAGGGGTAGCAAGATGTTTGCTACAATCCTAAAAGAATGTGGTGATAGTAGCATTGAATAGTTAAGCAACTGTCACAGATGCAGAGCAAAGCTACTATTTAAAATTGCGTTGGGTGGTAGTTTGTCCCAGGTTCTCTATCTCATTACAGTGATGTGCTATACATCTTGTTAAATAGGAGTTTGAACCTGTAACTTCTGTTAATGCCTAAAGGAATCTTATGGCACTCGTTATGCACGCTGAATTCAGAAGTCAGTGGGGCTAGTTGCAGAACAAAGTGCCATTGTTATTATTTAATGTCAGTTCAGGGGGCAAAATCATTTAAACTGGTGTTCTGTGGCCAAATGCAGAAGCCAAAAATGGCTCTAAAATGACAATTGTTAGTTTTTTGGCAATTTCTCTTTCACAGGGCTGGATTGCTTTACAGGATCTAAACCAAAAAAACTTTCTAGCAGAACGGACTTATTCAAAAATCCTAAGCATGTGTACCAGAGTAACAGCCGTGTTAGTCTGTATTCGCAAAAAGAAAAGGAGTACTTGTGGCACCTTAGAGACTAACCAGTTTATTTGAGCATGAGCTTTCGTGAGCTACAGCTCACTTCATCAGATACATACCGTATGTATGTATGTATCTGATGAAGTGAGCTGTAGCTCACGAAAGCTCATGCTCAAATAAACTGGTTAGTCTCTAAGGTGCCACAAGTACTCCTTTTCTTTAAGCATGTGTAGTCACTAGTATATGTCCTGCCCCACCAAAATACTTAGAGTAGAATTTGTAAAAGTGCTTAAACAAGTTAGGAGCATAAGTCCCATTGATTGTTTTATTATTAAAATTATTGTTATCATTCATTTATTATTTGTATTACTATAGCATCTGGGAGTCCCAGTCATGGACCAGGACCACATTGTGCTAGACCCTGTGCAAACACATGGATTTCAATGAGACCACTCACATGCTTGAAGTGAAGAACATGCAGCAGTACTTTGCTGGATTGGGCCCTTACATTTTCCTGTGGAACAATAAAACAGCAACGTGAATATCTGTGCCTAGTGTTCATGATTTCAAGTATCAGCCTTGGAGAAATATCAACCCAGAAGTTTTTTTCTTTTGCCTAAATTGGTTACAAGTCTTTCTGGCGTTGTTAGGAACAGATAAGAACAATTTAGCTGTTTAATAATCTTCATTGAAGTAGTAATGGTGCCTCTTGGGAGGAGTTTAGGCCTGTAGGCTCAGATCCTACTTATCTGAGTAGGGCCAGTGGAGTTATGCAATGGGATTCCTTGCCTGAGCAAGAGTTACAGGGTCAGGATCTAACAATGGGTAAAACACAAAAGATTCACAGGGGTGGTTTGAGTTTGGATACTAACCTAAAACCCTTGAATTTGCAAAATTAATCTGGAACTCAAGTCAAGTCAGACATATTGCAATAAAATATCTCCCCCAGAACTTTGTTGCTTTTTGACTTCTGGATGGAATTAAGAATGATAGAGTCCATTAAAAACTGCAATGTCTTTTAAAAGAAAGCGATCCAAACTCTTTTGCACCATAAAAGAAGTTGTGTTGCCCGTTATGGCTGAAGGTTTGAGTTGGCTTTTATTTATCAAAACTTCTTTGCTCCTCCCTAGTGTAAACGTGAGCCATATTTGGCAAATCCTTCCATTTTTACAAATAAAGCTCATTATCAACAGCTCTTAATTTTCAAGAGCAGACAGTGCCTGCGTTAGGCTCAGAGGTAACTTCCTCTTGCGTCCGCACCAACATTTGGAAAGCTGAGCAGATATCACACCAGTCAGCTGCTCCTGACTAAAGGTCACGTGCAAAGATGTTTGAGGGTTTTTAATAGTGTTTCTTCTGCTCTGGACTATTTTTTCTTTCAGTTTCATAATTTAATAGGCACCAATGTTCTCTTTTGCTTTATTTCTTTAGTAACTGCCATGGATTGGAATTGTAATGTTCTTGGGGAGAGGGGGAAAATCGATATAATGTTATAAAGCAGCACAAATGTAATAATATGGGCTGAACAATGAGCCTTATCCTACCCAAAACTGCTGCACAACTTTTTAAATATTCCCCCCTCCCATTCTAACAATGTTTTTTCAAGCTCAATAATGGCTTCTCTACAAAACAAAAGTGCAGCCCTGGAGCAGTAATTGTTCCATTAGCTGACTACCCATAAAAAGTACCTAAACTGATATCTTAGCTCATACAATGCGGGGGTGGAAATCAATTTTCTAATGTGATCTTTACAGTAAATTATCACTAAAAATTTCTTGTTCAATGCTCACATCTAATGCATATCAGCACCTGCATTTTAAAGAAAAACACACAGTAGTTACACTGTCCACTGCAGTCACTTCCATTATTATTACTATCATTTATATTAAGATAGCAGTACTAGCCCTAGCTGGGATCAGGGCCCCATTATGTTAGGCACTGTACAAAATAGACTGTAAGAGATAGTCTCTGATCCAAGGATGTAAATGGACAATACAGACAAAGCATGGGAGGGAAAACTGAGGCACTGAGAGAGAAATAAGCTTAGAAACAGTCACAGGATTTGTCACTGGTAGAGCAAAGAACAAAAGCCAGGTCTACTGATTCCTAGACCCATGCTCTATTATACCACATTGTTTACCGTAAAGCTGTCCATCACTTTGCACTCCCAAGTTTCAGTATTATGGGCCTGATTCTCCACTGCCTTACACCTTGCGTAGCTATTTACATTTGTGCAAATCAATGATAACGGGCCCCAAATCTCAAACAACTGTTTATGTATATATTTCAGGGCTTTGCACTTCATAAGCATTCAAATGCAATGGGGATGCAGTTTTCTCCTGTGTACGGCATGCAAACACTACAAATCCATTCCAGTGTAGTACTGCTTTAGAATAACGATGAAATATAAACCACTAGGCTGGAGCTGTGTTCAGTCTCCAATATGATATAAATAGGAATTATTTAAACTGCTTAGCCTGTAAGCTCTTTGGGACAGGGTCCAACTTTTTATTGTGTGTTAGAATCATAGATTTTAAGGTCAGAAGGGACCATTATAATCATCTAGTCTTACCTCCTGCACAACGCAGGTCACGGAATCTCACCCACTAACTCCTGTAACAAACCCCTAACTTATGTCAGAGCTACTGAAGTCCTCAAATCATGGTTTAAAGACTTCAAGGTGCAGAGAATCCTCCAGCAAGTGACCCGTGCCCCATGCTGTAGAGGAAGGTGAAAACCCCCAGGGCCTCTGCCAATCTGCCCTGGGGGGAAATTCCTTCCCGACCCCAAATATGGTGATGAGCTAAACCCTGAGCATGTGGGCAAGACTCACCAGCCAGCACCTCCTTATCTCCAGCACCTCCTTATCTCTACTGGAAATACCTCACCCGATGCATCCCAACACCGCATCAGCTTTTTTCACGGCCATATCACATTGGCGGCCCATAGTCATCCTGTGATCAACCAATACTCGGAGGTCCTTCTCCTCCTCTGTTACTTCTAAGTGATGTGTTCCCAATTTTTAACAGAAATTCTTGTTATTAATCCCTAAATGCATGACCTTTCACTTCTCACTATTAAATTTCATCCTATTACTATTACTCCATTTGACAAGGTCATCCAGATCTTCTTGTATGATATCCCGGTCCTTCTCTGTATTGGCAATACCTCCCAGCTTTGTGTCATCTGCAAACTTTACTAGCACATTCCCGCTTTTTGTGCCAAGGTCAGTAATAAAAAGATTAAATAAGATTGGTCCCAAAACTGATCCCTGAGGAACTCCACTGGTAACCTCCCTCCAGCCTGACAGTTCACCTTTCAGTGTGACCCGCTGTAGTCTCCCTTTTAACCAGTTCCTTATCCACCTTTCAATTTTCATATTGATCCCCATCTTTTCCAATTTAGCTAATAATTCTCCATGTGGAACCATATCAAATGCCTTACTGAAATTGAGATAAATTAGATCTACTGCGTTCCCTTTGACTAAAAAATCCGTTACCTTCTCAAAGGAGGAGATCAGGTTGGTTTGACACGACCTACCTTTTGTAAAGCCATGTTGTATTTTGTCCCAATTACCATTGACCTCAATGTCCTTAACTACTTTCTCCTTCAAAAATTTTTCCAAGACCTTGCATACTACAGATGTTAAACTAACAGGCCTGTAGTTACCCGGATCGCTTTTTTTACCTTTCTTAAAAATAGGAACTATGTTAACAATTCTCCAGTCATACGGTACAACCCTGAGTTTACAGATTGATTAAAAACTCTTGGTAATGGGCTTGCAATTTCTTGTGACAGTTCCTTTAATATTCGTGGATGAAGATTATCCGGGGCCCTGATTTAGTCCCATTAAACTGTTTGAGTTTGGCTTCCATAATATTTTCCTCCATATCTTCATTCCCATTTGTCATCCTACCACTACCCCTAAGCTCCTCATTAGCCTCATTAAAGACGGAGGAAAAGTATTTGTTTAGATATTGGGCCATGCCTAGATTATCTTTAACCTCCACTCCATCCTCAGTGTTAAGCAGTCCCACTTCTTCTTACTTTGTTTTCTTCTTATTTATATGGCTATGAGGTCCTCACTGCTCACCAAAACCAAATCTAAAATGGCATCCCTTCTTGTCAGTTCAGCAACTACTTGGTGAAGGAATCCATCAGCTATCACATCCAGGAAAATCTGAGCCCTATTATTATTACTAGCACTTGTCCTACAGTCTTTATTTGGGAAGTTAAAGTCTCCCATGATCACACAATTCCCATTAGTATTTACTTCATTAAAAACATTAAAGAGGTCTGTATCCATATCCAAATCAGATCCCGGCGGTCTATAGCACACGCCAAGCACTATCCCAGGGGAGGCTCTAGTAGCTTTCGTCCCCAATGTGATTTTTGCCCTGACAGACTCTGTCTTATCCATTCCATCACTTCTTATTTCTTTACAGTCTACCTCATCATTGATATACAATGCTACTCCACCACCTTTACCTTTATTTCTGTCTTTCCTAAATAGCACATATCCTTCAATACCTGCAGTCTAGTCATGACTGCTATTCCACCATGTTTCTGTTATCCCTATAATATCTGGTTTCACTTCCTGCACCAGTAGCTCTAATTCCTCCATTTTGTTACCTAGGCTTCTCGCATTAGTGTACAAACATCTTAATTTTTGCTCTTTGCCTTCGCTCACATTCTTTACCCGATTGGACACAGACATTTTACCACCGATATTACCTATTAAATTGGTATGTACACTGCTCTTCTACCTTATGTCCATTCTCCTACCCACGATTGTGTCCTTTCTTACTTTGTTTTCTTCCCTCTCAAAGAGAAAATCTGGCATGGAGATTACCTGGACATCTCCCAACCATCTCCCCCGAATTCCTAGTTTAAAGCTCTCTTGATCAGTTGTGCCATCCTCCATCCTAGAAGTCTATTTCCCTCCTTACTCAGGTGAAGTCTATCCCGAGAGAACAATCCTTTGTCCATGAATGCTTCCCAATGGCCATACATCCCAAAGCCCTCCTTATAGCATCATAATCCTGTCACACCTTTGTTGCCCTTCTCTAGGAACAGGCAGAATCCCACTGAAGATCACCTGAGCCTCAATTTCCTTAAGTGTCTTCCCCAGCCTGGCATAGTCTCTCTTGATACAGTCCAGTGAGAATCTAGCCATATCATTTGTTCCCACATGAAGGATAATCAATGGATTCTTTCCTGCTCCCGTTAGGATCCTCTTCAGCCTCAGGTACACATCCCGAATCTTAGCACCAGGCAGACAGCACACGCTTCTGTTCTCTGGATCAGCTTGTTATCAGCCAGTCTAGTCTTCTCAGTAATGAGTCCCCAGTCACAGAGACCTGCCTTTTCCTGGCAATGGTGCAATTCTCCAGTCTATCCCCTGTTCCATCTAGCTCCTCTCGATTCTATTGTCCCTTGCAATCCTCTGCAACCCATCCCATATCCTCCTGGGGCTCATATTTGGTGTTGTCATCTCCATTGACTCTTGCCCTCTTCCTATAGGACTATCTGCTCTTCTCTTCTTCCTTGCCCTCTCATCTTTGTGACCACCTGCTGTGCCCCTTCTTCATTTTCCAACTCCGCAAACCTGTTCCTGAGCCCTATTTCTCCTTCACTGTCCCATCTTTTCCTCTGCCTGGTTCTCCTAGTCACATGCTTCCATTGTCCACTTTCCTCGCCCAGCAGTATCCCCTCAGAGTTCTTCGGTCCTGCTTCCATCTGCAAGTCTGACCTTTTCCCTTCAGCCTCCTCATGTCTTTGCTCCATCATCCGCTCGAACTCCCTTCTAAACTCAACCAGAGTCTCCACCTGCATCTCCAATCCTCGGATCTTCTCTTCCATCAGCTCTATTAGGCAGCACGTCATGCAGACAAAATTCTTTTCAGGTACCTCTTCCTGGACCATGTACATACTACAACTTCTACATCCAGACATCTTCACTGTGTCTTCCACTACTTGGGTCATTATAACTGCTGCCTCTGTATCTGTCATAGCCTTCCCACCTAAGTACTGTTAGTAAATACCTTCTCGTCCAACAGAACTCCCACTCAAATTCCCCTGTTTACAGCTCTGTTTGCTGGCTCATGTGCCACTGTAGCTGCAGCTGTGTTTGTGCAATGCCTAACACAATGGAATCCTGTGAAATCCTGGCTCCATAGCAATCAATTGCAAATATCCCATGGACTTCAGTGAGACCAGAATTTCACTCCTGCTCTGTGACTGATTCCTAGGTGCTAACATAATTTTATTAATTATTAATATTTATTATTGTTATTATTATTATTTTATTAAAAAGCCTGGGGAAAGCAGAAGTGTACTGTGAGGAACCCAAAGACAGGGATTCATGGCTGGGAGGAACAGGATAAAACCAAAGAAGATGGAACACACCGTAACAAAGTTCCTCCTCTGCCTTGGTCGGTCCTGTGCTTACTGGCGGATTTGCTTGCCTCAGAGATTCACGGCAGCCCTCAGCTTGCCATGCAAACTTTTCAGCCAAATATGCCATTGCTTGGGATAACCTTCAGGAGCTGAGTCTGGGAACCAAGGGAGTCACCTGCCCAACCCTCAGTGAAATTCAACTCTCATGCAGAATTCCAGCCTTGGTGCTGCTGGGAATTTGCCACCTTGTTGTTGTTTTCTCATATGAGGAAGGATTCCTCACGTATGTATCTGAAGCTTTGGTGGGGCATGGCTAGAAGAAATAATCAAAGATAGCTGCTGGGAGAGAGACCCCCAGTTATGATTTTAAAACTCTAAGGAACTTTGTATCCATTTCTAAATGACAATTTAGTTATGTTAAGGTATTAAGGTATCCAGAGACCACTGGAAACCTACACATTTATATGGATTAATATTAATAAAATAAAGCTTCTTCAGAACTTCCTTTAGAGGCGCTTCTGAAATCACTAAATTCCATTTTTCTGCACCGTTATCAATAACACCCAGATTTCTTTTCAGACATAGTATTAAAAAAGTGAGGGGGGAAAAAAACCGGTCCTTCACCCACAACATATATTTAGGCCTCAGTCCAAAGTGATTTTAATGTTCAAGATATATACCCATCTCTGAAAAACAGTTATTTTAATGAAATATTGGACATACCCTTACCTACGGAACAGTGAAGAGCACTCCTTTTAGAAAAGGGTTACAAGATTTTTTTAATTGCTTGGTTTAATATTTTTTATTTGTTTTAAATATAAAACAAAACCCAGGATATAGTTTCAATCCTTCATTGTAGGTTACAGGCGGGACTTAAAGATTCATTGATTCAATTCATTTTAATGGGCTCTGGATCAGGTTGTTTCATTCTTCATAAAAGCCGCCTAGGGATTTGGACACCCAGTATTCATCAATTTATACAAGGACTGAGCACCCAAATCCTTGAAACAACTTTGAAAATCTCAAGTGATGGGCATAGACCATCTCTCTCTAGCCTCCCTTCCCCTCCCCACAAAAAGTGTTGACAGTATTGTGAAGTATTAAAATTCACTGTAGGTCCAAGGAGGCTGATTTTGAGTAAAAGCAAGTTACTTTCACTTTTAACAGTGTGCTCTATACAATCCCAATCTATTGATAATTTGCTTGACAACTATGAGAGAGTTCCTATTTTTCATCCTGAAGACTGACAATTATACTAGCTCTGTGTGTGTGTGTTGGGGGGAAGCACACTTAAAAAAGCATTGACTAAGTGTTTTTGTGCTTAACTACAAGAAAAAGAATGGGGGGAAACACACAGTACAGAAAAAAGCAAGAGAAGGACAAAAGTGCTTCCATATCTTCAAAAAGGTTATCTATTTGATAACCGTCTTAAGGAAACTGCTTGAAGAATAGAAACCCTGACTTTGTGTGTATTGTAAATCACATAATTGGCAAAACATTCCATTAAGTGGCGTGAATTATGCCATAGCGGCTTGGTAAACAGGCATTCATTCCTTCTATAGCTGGAGCACATGGACTGGCACAGCACTTTCGGTGCTTTTGTGTGAGTGACTGTAATTATATATTTGACCTTGCCTCTGCTGTAGAAGTGAATTTGCAACTACATAATTCTCAGACAATTACAATGATGTCACACAGATATCATGGGCCAAATTCTCCATGCAGTTACACCACTGTAAATCTGGAATAACACCAGTGGAGTCAATAAAGTTTCTCTGGATATACAGTTATACAGCAGAGAACAGAATTTGACCCACATCTGCAATAAAAATTAGCATGTAGTTCCTTTCCATAGATTGTGAGTAAGATATTTACTTCATGCAAAATATAATTAGTCAGTGTATTACTTCCCAGCAAGCATTGTCGCCAATAGAGAAGCTTTATCTAGTGAGCAATCTTTTCTCAGCAAAAAATGTCCTTTAACTTATTTTATGAAGGAAGCTTGAAGTTTCCCTTTATAATCCATGATTCAGGAGAGTTTTCTCTATCCGATCCCCCCATACGTGGGCTTGTTATATTTAAAAGTGTCTCCATTATTGTAATGGGTAATTAGATCTACTTTCTACCAAATGAAAGTCTCCCCACAGAGCCACTGATATGCCCTTTTGCTGTTTGTACTCTATCCCTAGGAACTGGAGGAATAGTGGAAAAAAAAGTATTAATGAACATTCAGTCCTATCAGGTTCATGAGCACTTTTACTTGCATTGTTGTGAACATTCATGCAACTGTTTCCTGTTCTCATAAATATCTCAGGAGACACTTTCATTCATGAATATATAGATACTGAGGTTCAAGTTAGCACATTTGTGTGCAAACATTTATGTCAGAAGTGCTTGCCCTGCCACCATATAAAAATATGCAACTAATATATATAACACACACACACTCACTCTCTCTCTCTATATATACACATATAACAACTTCTTCTGGTGCCTTTCTTGTTTATAATGGTGAGAGCATGTCACGAAAGAAAGGATAGGAATGTAGACCGAACACCAGATTCATCACAGTAGCTCTCATTACAAATACTTTGCAAAAAAAATTAGCCTGAATGGCAGGAAAAGCTTTTCATTGCAGAATTATGAGTTAATGAACAAAAGACTGATCCAATGGTGTCCATAGCAGTCCGGCTCCAACTCTGTAAAACTATAATCCAGAAAAACAGAAAAAAAAAATCCAACAACTAAATTGACCAGCTCTTTCAACTGAGTATCAAAGACCCTGTGTCACTGATTTATGTTTCTATGGCCGCTCTATTTTTGTGTCAAAGGAAAGGCTATAAAATGATCAAGTCACTTCAGCAAAAATAAATATATATTCTCAGCTCTTAGGAAAGCTATTAAAGTCATTGTGTCACAAAATTTTCTTTGTCTGAAAGTATCACAGAAAGAAGAGGAAGAGAAAAAGGAAGATAGTAATTTACCAAAAGCTTATTTCTCTGGAAACATTAGAAAGCTTTCCCACCTGATGGCATAAGGCTAGGCCCATTGGGAAGAATATAATGTGTTATGTAAATAAGACATCTCACAAAACATACGGTTTATTGTTTTTTATGGTGACACTCTCCTCACTTTCCCTTTCACAATGATCAGTTGAGAGGATCAGGAAGACAATGAAAAAAATAGATCCCAGAACACCAGGAAAATAACATGGGAAAGCTAACTTAGCACTACGAGGATGTGCCTTTAAAGCAGGGGCTTTTGTGTGTTAATGATTTCTGATTTCTACTGCTCTACCAAATCACTTCTACATGCAGATGATCTAGCTCCTGGAGCAGGGGGGTCATCATAGCCTGCACCACTGGTGAGAGTTGTTGGGCCATATGCAGAAACTATTAATCCCACCTTTGCTGTGCTTTCACCACTACATATACACACATTGCACTGGGTTCCACTCAAGGAGCCTCGCTGAAGCAGCTAGAACACATTCCTCCCAGTCCCTTGCTGCTCCCTGAGCTGCTTCCTGCATCACCTCCTTTCTAGGCTTTCCCCAGGCTAACTATTTATGGTGAGCTCTCTGTTCAACCTTGTATTTTGCTGTGACACTAAGTACCTTTCCCAGACCTGAGGAAGAGCTCTGTGTAGCTCAAAAGCTTCTCTCTTTCACCAAGAGAAGTTTGTCCAATAAAAGATACTACCTCACCAAAATTGTCTCTCTAACAACAAGAAATTGGTACACACACAACTAAACGATTCATGATATGAAGAGGAAAAAGACTGACTTATTGTAGCACCCCACATAGCCAAAGGAGGGCACCAGCTGCATTTTCATCTTGCATGACAGAGGTTTTTTTAAGTTGCGAAATGAGTGAACTTTCAGGAAAAATAGAAACTCATCATAACGAAAGCTAGGTTTTTGATTCATGATGTAACCAGACAGAGCAGTACTTGTGTGACTAAAAAAATCTACTCTTAATATCATTGTATGTTTAAGGTTGGTTCCAAATATCTATTGCAGAACCACTCAACACCTCAGAGTCATTTGGATCCTACTGACACTCATGTAAATATCAGGAGTAACTCCCTTGATATCACAGAAGTTACTCCAGCATATGTGAGATCATGGTGAGGCCTTTATATATTGATTTTCCAACAGTGCCCAACATCCAGAAGTCTAGTTCAGGTCAAAGGGAACCACAGGTGCTGAAAATCAGTCCCTTAGTGTTAATCTACAGATACTGCAACAGAGAAATCTTGGAGCAATAGGATATAATCTCTACCAATGATGGGATTTTTTCCCCCCTAAGGCTTATTTGTCTATTCAGTGTCTAAAGTGAATTTTCAACCAGTATGCATTATGTTGTAATGTACACACTACTGAGACAAAAAGCTAAGAACTGTGCATCTGATCTTCTATCATAAATAATCTGCTGCTTGAAAGAAGCCTGAAGTACCTTCTGTCAGAGATGGTTTTGTCAGCTCACACTATTGTGTATACAGGGACTGGGTTTTTAAAAAAAGAAATATGCCAAGATCTATAAATGAAAAATTCTCCAGTTAGGCATTGGCAGATTTTGGTATCTGCATTGTTCCCTATTTAGTTAAAGTACTGGATTTGATAAGGAATGTGCATCAGAATAGGATTTTACTATTCACAGGTGATTCCAAAATTAGAAGCACAGCAACATTAGGAACAATGTGGAATGAAGCAAACTAATTCAGAAGTATGTGGATTCTTAAGGAAAATATAGATTGATAAAGAAAAAAGATGTGGTATAGCATGCAAATTATATATATTTAAAATGGGGTGTATTGACTGGGTAGAAGATTTAGAGCCCAATCTTGTTACCCCAATATGGATAAGCAAGGCCTCCAATGCAGCAGAAACATTTTCCACTAGTTTGGGAGTGAGGAGGGGTGCTGTGGCGAGCCCAGCACCACACCGAATAATACCACAACCCCTATGTACTGCAGAGAAAGACCACTGTGAGCAGGCTGGGGCAGTGGCAGATGCTGAGCTAGTGGGTCCTCTACAGTGTAAACCTACTGTTCTCAAATCCCATGGGTTGGAGTGGGAGATACAGTGTGTAACCCACTGATTCACTGTGTGTTATGTGAGCCCCTCTAGTGACTGGCCCACTTAGTATGGTGATAGCCTACTACAGCTACCAGCTAATTAACGTACACCTTTAGCCCAGATGGTCAGCTGTGTTTAATACTGAAGCTCCTAAAGTGAGAGATTATTACTTCAATTTAGGTGAACAGGTCCTCTGTGTAAAGCTCCTTTTCTTGTGCTTGATACCAGAACTTTACCAAGTAGAGGCTGCTCGGGATAAATCCTTGTAAATTCATTAATCTGAACGCATGGCTGTGGTATTAAAAACTAAAAGCCAACCAGCATTGTGCTACATGTTAAAAAGTCCAGCAAGCAAACTAATCAGATGCACTGACACTGTGACCATCACTGTGGCATTTATAATACTACATTCCATGTCACTTTCTCACAGGAATGATAATAGAAGGTGCTACAAAGTTCAACCAGGATAATTCTATGCTTTAAGGATCTTGATTGCAAGGCAATGCTAAACAGCCTGAGATTATTCAGACTGAAGACGAAGTGACTCAGGTTGTTTAGATGGATTATTCAAAATATTGAAGAGATTTACGGAAATTTACAGTGATAAGACGATATTTAGGTTTTAGCAAATGTGAAGGAGTCATCTAATTGGGTAATTAAGGTTCCAGACTGCAATTATGGGAAAAGATACCCAGAGTTTGCTTTTGTTATCATTATTTCTATGTAGTATTTGTGCTGGACTGAGATTCAGGAAACCTGGGCTGTATTTCCAGCTCCACCACTAATCTACTGAGTGACCTCGGGCAAGTCACATCACAGCCCTGTACCCGAGTTTTCCCAGTCTGCAAAACAGGGCTAATGGTACTGACCTCCTTTGTAAAGTGCTTTGAGATCTGCTGATGAAAAGTTGTATATAAGAGCTAGGTATATTGTATTGATTATCACTATTATGGTAGCACTTAGAGGTCTCAATCAAAACGGTGGCCTCTTTGAGCTAAATGCTAAGAATGCACGTAAAAAGAAACAGGTCCGACACCAAATAATTTACAGTCTAAGAACAAAGAGACAGGCAGACAGACAGACAGACAGGCTGGAAGAATGGAAACATTATCATCCCCGTTTTACATATGAAAAACGAAGACACAGATTAAATGAATTGCCCAAGGTGTCATAATGTGTTTGTGGCAGAATCAGAAGTTAAACCCAGATTTCCTGCAACCCAGTCCTGTGCCTTAACCAGAAAGCCATCCTGCCTCTCTATTAGTCTATTCACCCCCACCCCACAGCGTTAATGAATTCCAACCGGCACAACACATCTGAGAGTGCTACTATGGAGAAACACACTTCTTGGGTGCCGGAAGCACTAGACATTTGGCATCATGCCTGCTATACATCCAAATACAGCAGTACTCAAAATAACCACACTTACTGCAGTGTGTCTCCTACACATCATTACTGTGTCTCCTACACATCATTTCTGGTACACTGCCTTCTTCAAGACCAATAAAGATAGAAGCACTAAATCCACCCCTTGCTTAATTCCACTGACGTCAAAGTCGTGACACCAGGGATGAATTTGGCTCTGACATAAGAATTGAATTGAAACTCAACTTTTAAGCATCTCTACTAACAATTTAGAGTTAGCTTCTCCTAGATTCTGCTTCTGATGGTGCTGAAGGGGATTTTCATTTCCTACTTGATGAAGTTCCAAACCTCTGGTTTGTGGTTGTTACTGCTGGGAAATTCTATGGGCAAAAAAACCAGGGGCCTGATTTTCCTCTCCCTCTGAGGTAAACCAGGTGCACCTCCACTGAAGCCATTGTCGTTACGCAGGTATAAACTAGGTGGAAGGGAGAACAGAACTTCTGTGTGGAGTCCAGAAGGAAAGTTACCAAAACTAATTTCTGATCTATTACTTAGTGAGACCTTGCCTTACCAGCTGGGTATCTGGACCAGAGAGCTATAGTGACTGACAGACAGGTGAGGAAAATTATTATTTGCAGGGCTGCAGAATTATGGCATAATCCCACTTGCTGGCCTGATGAGCCAATTTTTCTGGAGAACAGCTAAAACCAAGGTGAAACTCTAATCTTTGTGCTGAAGAACTATGCGGAGGTCATTTATGTTAAGTCACATAATTGTGGTGGCTTTCTCTTTGATAACCTAGGGAGCTCACATGAACTATACTTCCTGAGAACCTGTTACAAGAACTTCTTTGCTGATCTGGATAGCTGTTAAGAGTCAATTTGTTCTCTCAGTCTGATATGACAAAAGCTCATCTGGTGAGTAGGAGAGCACAAGCGATGAAATCTCATTTGCCATATCAGAAAACTCAAACAGAGTGTTTAAGATCAAGATTTAGGCGAAGAGCCTGTTGATGAGCGAGGGACTGATCTGTGGCCCACTGAAATCAGTGGAAAGATTCCCATTGATTTAGGCTTTGGAGGAGGTCCTACTGAGCAGAGGCAAGGTCAAAGTCATGACATTTAAGTTGCAAACTCAGTAAATTGCTAGAGTTGAGATATTTTGTTATTGGGCTCTGTGACAGTCACAACCTTTCTCAGGGCTCACACTCAGGTAGGTTCAAAGCCCTTTCCCCTTTCAAAGGTCTTTTGGGGTTTTAGTAAGTCTTTGGGTGGCAGAAACTTGTTAGCTGTTTTTGTCTCAGCTACTCTGGTAACAAGAGTCAGCTCATTCTGAGGCACTGCAGCTTTCTGCCTTGTTGTAGCCCCTTCCTATGACCAGCTCTCCTTTGTACAAGCTTGCTTTCCCCAACTGGAGCAGGCTCTGCAGGTGTGTCTATTTGGTAGAGACTGAGCCCAGAGGAGCTTGTTAGCCTTCTCCTGATTGGGATGGGGGGCCATGCCCCATCACTGGCTAAGAGAGCATAAGACAGATTGGAGAGTTGAGTTTATTTCAAATGTTGCTACTAGATTGTTGAGTTTTGTTGACTCCAGTTGTTTGGTTTCAGAGAATGCAGAGTGTGGCTCGCAAACCAGCTTCAGGAATGTAGAAAAAGCTTCAGTTTTTAGCCCATTAGATTAAACATTTAGGCTTAATTTTCCTGTAGCAGTAGAGGTATTTTATGAAATCTGGTGCCCCATACTATTTATACTGCTTTATTGCTTAATTTTAGCAGCTTCAAGGGAAATTGTGTTAGTCAGTCTCTTGCTGTTTAAAACTGCATACTCCCGTCCAAACTCAGTAGCAATTCTGACGATTAGCGTGTTTAATCAAATCAGGAACATAGGATTTAGGTAAGACCCATTAAAAGCTTTGACTGTTGAATAACTCAGATGAATTTACCAGGGCCTGGTTCTGGGTGGTATCCTGAGCTCTACATGTGCTGCAGAATGGCTTTAATATTATTTTGTCCATTAAAGGAGATTGACTTCACACAATACACATTCTTGAGCTTGAATTTCACTTGAATGCTCAATCAGCCTTAAGTAAGCAAAAGTACTTAAGAGATTTTATTTTGACTTAAAAAAACTGATTTTGACTCTACCTCTCTCAAACTTCCAGCAAATAGTTCTGAGCATTTCATTTCCTCCACATTATTCTTCACCTATTCATTGCCACATTATTAAAAGACATGGCAGTCTTGTTCTTATATATCACTTATCACTCACATAAATAAAGTAGTGTGTTTGTCTAACAGTAACTAAGAGTCAGGACTTTTGGGTTCTTTACCTGGCTCTGGCACTGCTTTACTAAGTGACTTTAGTAAAATCACTTAGACCTCTCTGAACCTCAGTTTACCATCCGTACGTCAGCAATCTAATTGTTACTTAGCCAGTGAGTATTTTTAAAGGTCAGTTTTTTCAGATGAAGAGTCATATATGGGTCAGATCCAGCAAATCACATATGCAACTTTAGAGAGACAAGGTGGGTGAGGTGGTATCTTTTACTGGACCAACTTCTGTTGGTGAGAGAGACAAGCTTTCGAGCTTACACAGAGCTCTGTGAGAGGACTGCAGGGGACTGGAGTAGAAGACCTCCGGAGCTCCCTTCCTGTCCTATAATTCTGATTCTGAGCATTCATCATTCCTTGAAAACCACTACACATTCCATGTATTTCTTCAAAGTATATCTGCTAGTATAGTTCATAATGCTTACAAGTTTATCCTTTTATTTAATGCACTGATTTAGTCACATATTGTTCAACAATTTTGCCACTGGAGGATTTTCAATGTGAACTTTGATTCCTCCTATAATCCTTCTTCCAAAAGCTTTCCATCAATGGGAACTTAAAACTTCATTCAGGATATTGATTTACTACCACCTACCAGAGGACACACTTTGGATGCTGTTTCCATACAGTGATCATTATTCACCTGAGGCCCTATTTTTGTCACTTTTAAACCCAGCATTTGCTATGCCTACCTTTTAACAGATTTCTAAAACTTTTCACCCACATAATTTATGGGATCCATTTACAAGAAGTAATCAGGAATGTGTTTTTTTCCCAAATAACCGACAAGTTTATTTGTGAGAGTCAATATTGTATAGTTCTTGCTGATATGAATAATTTTGCTTGCCTTTTTATTGTTTTTGTAAGCCATCTTTCACCAGTAAAATTAAAGCTATATTACTATAGCCAAGTTGTAATACTATAACCTCATACCTCAAGGGTATCTGGCTTTCCCCCAGTACCTACACAGATAAAAAACAGCTTCCAGTATCCTATACACTGTTTTCTCCCCTTACAATCCCTTGAGGTCAGATTCAATTTCCTTCTCTCCAAGATGCCCAACAGCAGGTAACTCCAAAACAACCTCCAGTTCCAGTTACCCTAGTTTACTTGTCTGAGGGTAAAAAGTAAAGAGAAAAATCCCAAAGTAAAAGTTAAGAGGGTCACAGACACTATAGTTTTATCATTGCAGAAAAGTGCAATTAGCTTGGGTCTAAGCTTAGTTATGTGGTAAGATTAAGCAATATATAAATCTGCTCTGTTAAAAAGTTCATTGTTTCAAACAGGCTTATGCATCCACAGCAGAATTGTTAGCTACATCCAATATACAAAATCTTTATTAGCAATGGTTGGTGATGCATGAGCCTGAAAGAACATAGGCTGTCTTGACTTCCCTATTGTCCACAGAATATGCAGAGCTGGCACTTAATAAAAAAATCTCTTGTGCAAATTTGATCTGATAGGCATTGAGACACAAACACAGAACCCCATGATGTGATTTTAAGTAAGACTCTTCTCAGAGAATAACCATAGCTTAATGAAAGTAGAAATGACTCAATAGAAATATTTGAGGTAATAAGGTGAAGAGGACAAGAAAGTAGTCACATTGGTCACAAGAAGTGAGACAAAAAGTAAGGGGATACATTTAACTGGGTTTATGAAGGGCAGGTCTTCACTACCTGCCGGATCTGCGGGTAGTGATCGATCTATCGGGGATTGATTAATCGTGTCTCGTCTAGATGCGATAAATCGATCCCTGAACGTGCTCCCCGTCGACTCAGGA
This sequence comes from Eretmochelys imbricata, assembly GCF_965152235.1. NCBI lineage: Eukaryota > Metazoa > Chordata > Testudines > Cheloniidae > Eretmochelys > Eretmochelys imbricata. The sequence continues at coordinate 29,458,505 of NC_135581.1, forward strand.
ACTCCAGCTCATGAGAGGCAGAAGCAGAGTCGACGGGGGAGCGGCAGCGGTTGACTCGCCGCCATCCTCACGGCCAGGTAAGTCGACCTGAGATATGCCGACTTCAGCTACGATATTTGCGTAGCTGAAGTTGCGTATCTTAGGTCGATCCCTCCCCCCAGTGTAGACCAGGGCTAAGAAAAAAATGTTTCATGATAAGGACAATCAAACAGTAGAACAGTCTGCCTGGGAGATAATGGTAACATCATTAGATGTGTTTGAGGAAAGATTAGATACAGTTATGGAAAGGATGGGGTGGGATCTAATTCTTGTGACCAAAGGAGCTGGACAAGATGATCTGAGATATCCCCTTCCAATTCAATCATCTATGTCAGTGGTTTTCAACCTTTTTTCATGTGCAGACCCCTAAAAATTTCTAAAGGATGTGCTGACCCCTTTGGAAATTTTAGACCTAGTCTGCAGAGCTTATGGGGTCCATGGACCACAAGTTGAACACCACTGATCTATGTGATCCCATGGTTACATATTTTTCTGGTCATTTCTTTACATCTCCTTTGTTTCTTGTTACTAATACAAAATGTAAACTTCCATTATGACCACAGGGTGAAAAATATCCCATTAACTTAAATCCTTCTTTTAAAAAATCATAAAACCATCAATTGCCTAATCAGTGGCTGAGACAATGAATCCTGCACAAGTCTCACAAGAGGGAAAGTTTCATGAAACAGCATGTTTCATATTTAGGGCCTGATCCAAACCCCACTGCAGTCAGTAGAAAGACTCCAGTTTACTTCACAGGATTCTGGATCAGACCTCTAGCTCAGAAAATCATATGCCAAAGGCACTTAAACATACATCAAGGGTCAAATCCTGCCGTTAGCTATTTAAGAGGAACTGCAAATGACTCTCCCTGTGTTTGCTTTTGGGAGGGCAGACTCTAGCCCTCACTGTGGCATTTTGGTCACATTTGTTCTTCCACTACATTTTAGGTCTATAAGCCAATTCTGTGATAAGCTTGTTTTTAAGGGGCAGAATCTGATAGCCTTCATCCTCAAAAAGTCCCATTCATTTTAACGGGACCACTCACAGAGTAAGGTTCGAATACCGAACGCGAGTCTGGCCAAAAATCAACAGTTAGTTTAGCTGATTCATACAAACATTCCATCGTTGTTGCTCCCCTTCCCCTAACTTGCTTCAACATGCCTCTGTCTGTCCATATGCTAGACAGACAAGGTGGATGAGGCAGTATCTTTTATTGGCCCAACTTCTGCTGGTGAGAGAGACACGCTTTCGAGCCCCACAGAGCTCTTCTTCAAGTCTGGAAAAGGAACTCCCAGCTTCACAGCAAAATGCAAAGTGGAACAGATTGTTTAGCATGAGCAGTTAGCACATATTGTAAGGGACCATTGAAGGTAGAGACACCAACTCAAAGCGACACCAGACCCTGCCAGAATAACAGATGCAAAACCCGCAGACATACCTCCACTGCTCCAATGATCAAACACCCACCTCCCAACACACCTTTCAAGATCCATGGATACTACACACGTCTATCATAACATGTGGGGTACCTCATCCAGTGCATTAAATGCCCCAACAACTATGTGGGTGAAGCCAAACAATCACTACGCTCTTGAATGAACTTACCCAGGAAAATGATAAAAGACAAAAATACCCTATCATCTGTGGATGGACAGATAAGATCGCTCTGTATCTAACCTCTCTGTCCTTATCCTCAAAGGAAACCTACAGAATACTTTCAAAAGATGAGCCTGGGACCTTAAGTGCATTACTCTGCTGGACACCAAAAATCACAGACTGAACAGAGACACTGAATTTATGGCTTATCACAACAATCTGTGACCTCTAACCCCCTCTTTTTGGTCTTTGCCTGCAGAGGTGTTATGGGCCACTCTTGATTGGTCCCTTACAATATGTGCTAATTACTTATGTTGATATCCTGGGACCAACATGGCTACAACTACATTGTATGTTCATACAGTGTGACCTCTTAAAGGGAGGGACCATACTCCCTGAGTGACTTGAAAACATCTAGCAAATTGTAGCACCTCCCATAAGCACATAAACAATAGTAACAATAGCAGCACAGCAAAGGGAAAGCTATAATGAAGTTAAAGAAAATCTCCTGAGGGCAGGAGATGCACTAGCAATGTCACAAGGAACAGTGAACCATCAACAGAAATATGATAGAGAATGTCAAAAACCAGAAAACTGTTGCCTGTATCACGGGCACCAACCTTCTTCTTTGCAGGTGGGTGCCCCTCCTCTGCTCCGCCCCAAGGCCCTCCGCCCCTGCTCCACCCCCTCCCCCTGGCCGCCAAACAGCTGATCAGAGTGGTGGCTGATGGGTGCTTTTTTTCCCTATGGGTGCTCCACCTGAGGCGCACCCACGGAGTCGGCGCCTATGCCCCATATAGTTCGCCAACACAAGAGCATAGCCGATATCATTGACAAGCCAATCAACAGCGCCCTCTACCTTTGGCTTTAAGCATTACAACCTACACTCTGCCTCTTTTCGAATGCATGGAGCAACAGCCCGATGAATCATCAGGTAATGGTAACACAGGACAAACCTTCAGAAACATATCTGTAGCTTTATGTGACAGATAATTGGGACTGACACCTTGTGGCATATCTCTGATGGAGCAGTCTTACCCACTATAGAGCCAGACTCTGCAACCCTTATTTATGATGAGTAGAAGTTTGCTCTATGAGTAATTTGAATGAGGCTGTTTTGCAGAATAAAGTACCAGCTAATGTAACAGCAGCAGAAAAGAGGAGGTGGTCTGGTCCAGTGGGAGGTACAGAGAATCAGAACTCTGGCATTCTGTTCCCAGTCCTTGTCTCTGACACACTGGGTGACTGAGAAAATGCCTTGGTTTCTCCTATTTGTAAGATGGGAATGGCAGTACTTACCTACTTCATGGGGGTGTTGTGAGGGTAATTGTCTAAAGTTTGCACACCTTTCTTAAAGCTCTCATATAGTTCAATGGGTGCTTTACTTAACTAAGGATTACAGTTTATGGCCTGTTTGTAAAGTGTTTCAAGTGCCTCTCATCTAAATTATTACAGTAAGTGTGCAGAGCTATCATTATGCAACTCAAACTAAATAACATGATTAGCAAACTCTCTGTAGAGCTTAGGTTTGAAATAACATGGAAGAAGCATGAACAGGTTAAGAAAGCAGCAGCACATCTTAAAGGTAGGATTCATTCTTTTCAGTCGTAAGGCCTAAAAGCGAAGCAATATACAACAGACATTGCAATGGATCAGTAAGAAGGTGAGAGTTTCTAAGAATGAAAGCAATGCAGAGACAGTACACACAAAAGCAGCAGAATTTAGCAGCAAATGAAAAACATATTGATAAAGGTGAAAGGAAAACAATCCATGTGGGCCAGAATCTGATACCCTTTCATAAGGTAGAACCTTGTTCCATGACTATTTATGGAATATAGTATCAGACAGCAAGAATAGGAGCATCAGAATCTAGACTTTTAAAAGAATATTTTGGAAACACTGAAATATACAACAGAATTCTGCAAATTTCAGAGCTTTCTGCAAGACTTACTCTCTGCAGAGCAGGCATTGTAGGAGGAAATCATGTCTGAAAGCTCTTTATACTGATAAAACGTGCTATATATTATTTCAAGACTATTTTGAATTGCTCTTACTCTTGAACAAGGACAATTTAACTACTCTAATAGGATGAAAGAGATTTGAGAGTATTTCGGGAAGATTAGAACAATTATACCATTTTAGACCCACAATAGGAGCTTAAAGCACTTTTAATGGCATAAGGAGGAATTGAAGTGTGTAATACCATATAGGATGGGTTTTTTAAAAAAAGATAATTTGATAAAGATTTAAACTAAGTTAATGGATATCGCAGCAATTATCTACAGACTGGATTGTTAGAACCAGATTTTAAAAATAATCCCCTTTGCACAAATTCACAAAAAAATATTTTTGATTGCTATTGGTATGAGCTGGGTGACCTTGTTATGGGTCAGGTTAAAACCCCATTGAGGTTGATAGGTGTGAATTCATCCTTCAGTTAACATAAACTGTAAACCAGAGGTGAAAGTAAGCCGGTACAGTCTGGTACGGCGTACCGGCAAGAGCCTGTACACAGCTGACTTTCCCAGCAGGGGGAAGCTTCCTCAGGCTGGCGATTTAAAGGGCTCAGGGGTCCCGGCAGTGGCCAGAACCCCGGGCCCTTTAAATTGCAGCCAGAGCCCTGCGATTGGAGCCCCAGGGTTTCAGCGTCGCCAGGAGCCCCAGGGCTCCGGTGGTGATTTAAAAGGACCGGGGCTCCCAGCCACCTCTACCACAGCGGAGCCCCGGGCCCTTTAAATCGCCACCAGAGCCCGCTGCCAGAGCCCTGGAATAATGGTGGTAGCCCAGAGCTCTGGCCGCCGCTACTGCGGCGGCGCCCCGGGTCCTTTAAATTGCTGCCAGAGCCCCACTGCTGGAGCCCGAGGGTAGCGGTGGCGGCCTGCGACTCTGGCTGCCGTGACCGCAGCGGAGCCCCAGGCCCTTTAAATCTCTATATAAAGGGCCCGGGAATTTAAAGGGCCCGCCCCTTCCAGTTGAGGCCCCACCCCCCTGCTCAGGACTCTAGCGTACCAGTAAGTCCTTTAAGTTACTTTCACCCCTACTGTAAACATAAGCCCATCTAGGACAAATGGTGTGTGAAACCACACAGGAGCTTTTGGGACTAGAATGATTTTGGGTAGGTATGTGTGGGAATGTGACAGAAGCCACAGATACTGAGGTCACAATAGAGAGTGCGAGAATAGACAGTGCAAGCAGAGGAAAGGAGACAAGAAAAGCCAGGTAGAAGCCCATGGCCAGCGCATGACTCCCTCATTTCGGGAAGCTGGGTGTGGGCATCGGAAGCTCCCTAGAAGTGGGGGAGGCACCGGCACCTGGACTTTGGCTACATCCCCTGCTCCACCCCAAGGCCCACCTCCACTCAACCTTCTCCCCCACCCCGAGTCCCCACCTGTGCTCCATCCCCACTCCCCCTGAGGCCCCGCTGCCTGCCTCTCCACTCCCTCCCCATGCCCCCCACTCACCCCTTGCGCCTCTCCATCTCCACCCCGAATGGCAGGCAGGGGGTTCTTAGGGGAAGAGGTGGACTGAGGGCCGAACCTCAGGGGGAAGAGGCAGAGCAGGGGTGGGAAGAGGAGCAGAGCAGGTGCGGCCACAGGGGAAGAGGACAAGCAGGAGCAGCACCTTGGAGTAGAGCATGGGCAGGCCTATAGCCCGGATGCCCTTTTGGTGACAGTGCTCCAAATGTGGCAGGCCAGCACACACCCCCCCCCCCCGAGGACGGAGCGCCACATCCTGTTTGGGGAGGTTTAGCCTCCTCCGGCTTCTTATACCCACTGCCCATGCAGACGCCTATGAGCACAGTGTGATCCTGGAAAGAGCTAGAGAGAGTGAGAGTTTTTTTCTCTCTTTTGGCCAAAGAGACTTGGGGGGAGGTAAGTGAAGAAACTGCACCATTTGTTACTGGTTCCTTCTGCATTAGAGACTCAGCACTTTGTAAACTATTTATAAATAAACTACATCAAAGGAACACCTATCACCAATTTCTACTTCCAGCTGGATCATCCACTGGGCCTTGAACATTGACTAAAGACTCAGGTCCAAAGAGTCAACACTACAATAATTTGCACAGTGTATTGCAGCCATTTAACTTTTCAATGAGGATTTCTTCTCTCTCTCTTCTCCCATAAAAGTATAATGCATAATCTAGGTGATTTCTGGTTTTCTAATCTCCCTGACAACTAGATGAGCCAGCTACTGCTTGTAAAATGGCACCATTACCATGGAGTCTGAGGAATCTTCTTCCTCCACCCAACTTGGCTTCAAAAATCACTTCAACAAGCACATGGGGAGGGGAAGTGAATGATTTCAAAGTCTCACTCTCTCCCCCCTTCCCCACACATGTACTAAATTTAGCTCATATGTAGCTTAGAGCAGTGGTTCTCAAAGCCAGTCCGCCGCTTGTTCAGGGAGAGCCCCGGCGCACCAGACTGGTTTGTTTACCTGCCTCATCCGCAGGTTCGGCCGATCCTGGCTCCCACTGGCCACGGTTTGCGGCTCCGGGCCAAAAGGGGCTGCGGGAAGCGGCGCGGGCCAAGGGACGTGCTGGCCGTCCTTCCTACAGCCCCTATTGGCCTGGAGCGGCGAACTGCGGCCAGAGGGAGCTGCGATTGATCGAACCTGTGGATGCAGCAGGTAAACAAACTGGTCCAGTGCGCCAGGGGCTTTCCCTGAACAAGCGACAGACTGGCTTTGAGAACCACTGGCTTAGAGTGCATAGGGACAAAGGATTTCCCTGCAGTTTTGCCCTTTGAGCTTTCAGGGTCATTCTCATACCTTCTGAGCAGCAGTATTTTCTTCTCTCTGTGCTGTACTCCATATTCACTAGAGCTTATTTCAGGATCTAGAAGGGAGCCACAGACTGACAGGGGAAAGGGGTATGTCACTGGTCAATGCCCTAGAGAGCAGTTAGCAGTATGTCACAGCACGCTACAGAACTTTTAGTGTGCAGCAAGCAAGGGCACTGTAGATTCACGCCTCATTTGCCATGCACAGTGTCTTCATATAGACAAGCCCAGAGAAGAAGAGGGTCCGTTGCTGAAGTTCCTCCACATCAACAGGACTGGTGGATCTGCTGTTGAATGATCTTTAGCCAGGACTCAAGATGAGCGGAAGACAAGAGAATTTGCCACTAAATTTTCCTTTCCTGTGCCCTCACTATGCAGATGTCATGATTTTTAAGATGCCCCCCAGATTTTTTAATGTTTGGGGTTAGCAGTACTGGGGTGGAAAGGATTGGAGAAGACTCTGGTTTAGGACAAGAGAATCCACTGTTTTCTGGACCAAATACAACTCTTAATTCATTGACAGGGTTTCCCCACAAGAATAAAATGCATACTACTTTTTTGATACTGACACACAAACATCCAGACTATGTATATTCCGCCATACAATTTGCCATGCTTTGTCACATCTTCCCTGCTATGTGGAAGAGGAGGAGAGAGCCACTACTAGAGAGCCTTGATTATACAATACTTCTGCAAAATGCTTCAGTGTAAAAGACTAGACAGATGAAACTAGACAGATCGTGAACTGGAAAGAAAATTCCAGGGCAGGATATCCCTAAATCCTTCTGAATGAACTTTGTCCAGTATTCACGTTACTCAGAACTTGGTGGACTTCATAGGAGCTATCAACCAGGCCATTTATATATCCCATCCCATCCCTGAGCATCTTATTATATTTACCACAATCACCATACCCATCTAGGGTATATTAATAGTTGTGTATTAAGCATTGTGGGCTTCTCTTCATGAGTGATGTTCCTTATATCTTACTGAGTGGAAAAACATGGGGAAAGATACTTTAATGGGACACATGGGGTGGGGGGGTGGAATCAGAGTGCTTTATGAGCTCTACCTTTCAAAAACATTTGTTGTGTAATAAAAATCCTTGACTAGTAATACTCCTGAGCCAGCACAAGGTTCTCCCTCACCCCATTGGGTTTCTAAGTTCTGCATTCCTAGGGCCTGATCCAAAGCCCAACAAAGTCAGTGAGATTTTTCCATTGATTTTAACAGGCTTTGAATCAAGGCTATAATGCACAAGCCTATTTCTAAAATTACATCGGATTTGAGTTCATTGTAGAACCCATAAACAATAAGGCCGCCTCAGCCTTTCCTTTTCTATGTGACTTGAGGGGTATAGTCTGCTTTTCCAATGTCTAAAATGTGCATGGTATACTGACATGTAGGAGGTCTGAAGCCTAGCATTCATTTTTTGTGCACATTATCAAAGGTATGAACTGTCATAAAGGAACAGAGCAGCAGTCCATTAGTCCAGTATCTTTTTGTGGCCAATGTTAGATGCTTAAGTGGAAGGAGTTAGACTTTTATAAGATACTAATTATGCAATACTGTACCAGGAAGGAAAATTTCTTCCTGACCCCAGCTGGTGTCTCTGGCACATTGTGGGGAAAAATTCTCTCAAAGCACAAATCCTCATGAGTCATTATTCTGCAGTCAATAAATACATGCAACAAAAAATCTAGGCCATGGCCCATTGTATACACAGTCTGTGCATTTGCTATAATGCTGAAACAGTTCACTGCTTTGTGGGTTATTTGCAGGAGTTCTGCACCTCTCGGACCAGACTGAGACAAACAACTGGTTTTCAAGACCACAGTGTTACAGACATGGAGTCAAGGACTGAACCCTTGTAAATACACAGCTCTTGATTGCTGTCCTGTGGGTTGACCTAAATATCAGGATGCTACCCATATTTTAGGATTCTACTTTTTATGCAAGTAGTTAAAATTAGACAATTGTGGGGTTTCAAGCATGTGTGTCAAGTATGGCAATACTACTATACGTTTTTCTGAAAATCCACAATTGACGGCACCCGAAGTCTTTGGAAGTAGATAGAAAATACTATGACTGGATCTTCTATGTGACATCACTATTCTGTGCCTGTTTCCCCATCTGCAAAGAATAATACTTATGTTCCTTTGTAAAATTCTTTGAGCTCTGCAGATGAAAACTCCATTTAACAGCTACTTAGTTATTATTTATTAGTGGAAATAAAATATTCAGGGATTCTTATTTTATCACCTGCTGAAACGCCTGAAAGATAGAGTTACTCATAATTCAAAAGGTAGGTTTAAACTGGCAAGACTAATTATTCAAAAGATTTTTACCTTAAGAAAGAAGGTAGGAGTCAGAAAATAAAATAAAAGTGGAAGATTTCTTTTGTAAGCGATATTATTCAATTGCACTCTAATGTAATGGCATTGCAATTATTTGGCTTTCACCCTGCATCGCTCTCTTTGTAAAACTTTCCTATGAAAGTTACCCTGCTTCAGTTTACCTCCCCTATTTTTTTTCTCATTCAGTGTAGGAAAAAAGAGCACCCTTCTTTACAAAAAGAAAGGACACCCAAGAGTGTGGCCAGACGGAAGAGTAACATAGCCCCAGCTCACCAAGGTACTCAGGGAAGTATTGAACTTTAAGCATGTAAGTAGTCCCACCAATTTTAGTGGAATGCTTACTACCTTGCTGCATGGGGACCATCAGGATTATAAAGATCTTGAGCCTGATTCAGTGTCCAGTGGAAGTCAATGGATTGACTTCAGTTGGTTTTGGACCAATGCCCTTGCTGATTTTTTTAAATCTCTCTGCTTCGGTGATAGGAATGACAGACACGGGGGTTGTTTAACAAAGTGACACCGAGTATAGCAGAAATGGTGTGATGCTTCTGCAAGAATGGCCATATACCAACAAAAGCACAACTATACAATGACAAGCCAGAAAAAGCAAAATAAGGGGGAGAGGAGAGGAGAGGGGAAGGGAGACTTGTTTTTAGATGTAAATTTTCCATTTGGGTTTGGATTTTCTGCAGTGAAACCCGTGAATCTTAACAATGAAACTTTGCCTGATTGGCCGTAATTGATAATATTGCTCTGCATGGGCAAAACTAGTCTGCAAAAAGCTTTGACATACCACTTTCCTTTACAGGGTCTGTGCTGGAAAGATCTCAACTGTAATTCAGGCTGCTTAGCAATATGCCAGTCCAGAGCCTAGCATACACAACATTCTGCTTTTTAATAAAATAAGTTCAAGAGAGAGTTTTGCATTCATTCTTTCTGGCATTAACAACCCTGGTGCCATTTTAACATGTGCCATATTTAGACACCTTTGAATATTGTATTTTAAATTTTCCAATAGAAAAAAACAGGGACTTCAGTCATCCCACTTGCGCTGAACTCACAGCATTACCCAAAATGTCAAGGTAATGTCTCCCTAGTCTGTTTTTATTACCATGCCAGCCTATGCTCACTAAATTATGTTCAGATACATTGATTTCCTTCAACAGGGAATAGGAAAACACAGCCAGAAATTAACACTAATCTTCTAATTCAGCAAGAATAAAATATCTGACTGATTAAATCTTAATTAACAGTTCACAAAAGGCTGCGTACTGTCATGTGGCATATGCATCTTAATTATCTGACTGTACTATTGCCATTTGCATGATGGGTAAAGGTTTGTGCAATTTCTTCAGTTTTTCATCTCCATTGCCTTCCATTCCAAATAGCTTCTTCCTTTTCTTTTCATTTTAATAAAGTAGTGGAACCTAATGCTGAAGGCCTAATTTTTAGGAGATCCATATTTTTAGAAAATATTTTAAAATTGTCCAGCTGTTTTTTATGTTGAAGTTTCTCATATAACTTCTGACCATACACATATGTACACTTACACAAACACACCATGCTCACCATGACAGGTTTCAGAGTAACAGCCGTGTTAGTCTGTATTCGCAAAAAGAAAAGGAGTACTTGTGGCACCTTAGAGACTAACCAATTGATTTGAGCATGAGCTTTCGTGAGCTACAGTTCACTTCATCGGATGCATACCGTGGAAACTGTTTGAAGTGAGCTGTAGCTCACGAAAGCTCATGCTCAAATAAATTGGTTAGTCTCTAAGGTGCCACAAGTACTCCTTTTCTTCATGCTCACCATGTGTGTGTAATGTATGTATTATTATTTCCCAATCTTTATTGGATCCGGATCTAATAATATAAAGAAAATGGATGCAACAATTATCCCTCCATCTTAAGAATTCAAAAATATAAAAATATGAGAGCTGGTTGACAAGTTTTCTGATGGAACATTTTCCACTGGAAAAAAAAATAGCTGATTTGATGTCATTGAAATGTCAAAATATTTTGTTTCAACCTTACTGAAACATTTCTATGAGGCTGAAATGATTTCTTTCAATAAGGTTGAACTGCTTTGTTTTCTCTTTATTGTTTTGAGTTTCTTTTATATATATTATAAACATCAAAATAAGTTTAAAAAAACAGTTCAACGTTATCAGTAAGATCAAAACTGAATATTTTTGCAATATTTCATTTCACAAAAAATTCAGAAATTGATGTTTTGTTCTGATGCCAGATTAAATGGAATTTCACCAGGACTACACACATACAGAGGTTAAGCATGTACTTAATAGCTTTACTGATTAGGGCTAGGGTGCTCAGAACCTAACAAGATCAAGGCCTCACTGAGAGAGAGTCTGAAAACAAGAGTAACTGCCAGTACCACCAGAATACATGACACTAAAAGTGGACAAATAAAGCTGAATATTTGCTGTAAACATTCATTTAAAGTAAAATACAAGTTCACTACAGCTACGTTCACACCATTTTCACATTCACATTCCACCAACATCCATACAATGGAGTTTTACTCACAAGCATGCTCCCTGGAAACTCATTTGAAAACAGTCTTGTGTGCATATAAACAGATGGTGAAAGTTGTAGTGGCTTTCCAGAAGGATTTGCACTAGGAATTTGTCTGTAGGAGTTGTAACGTACCACTTCCCTTTATGGGGTTGTGATGGAGACTATGTACCAGTGAGGTGAGGGTTAAGAAACTACTCTGGATGTAGGAAGCCACACCCTCCTCACCTCTGCTGGGTATGATTCCAGTGGTGAGAGCACTCAAAAGGGAGCAGCTCAGCTCAGCCAGGGCTGTCTGAGGAGGAGGGCAGTTGGGTGCAGCAGCCTCCTGCCAGGAAGCTACCAAGACTCCAAGCCACCAGGACTGAGCCTCATAGCCAAGCAACTGGAAGCCCCTCAACCGCGGGAGCTGAAGGTGACGACTTGCTGTTGCCTGTGGAAGAGACTCCGGAGACAGATCAGAGGGGAACATAGGAGGGACCCCATGTCCAACCCATGACTATTTCGGCGGGACTGGAACAAGGGTAGGAAGTGACCCAGGGAGCATGCTCAGGGGTCTCAGACCCTCGGTCCTGTACAAGAACTACTATTTCAAAGGGCCCTGGGTCAAAAACAGTGGAGTAGGGTGGGCCTGGGTTTCCCTACCCTACCCCACCACCACTTCCCTGAACTGTAGATGCTCGGCAAAGTAGCCTTTGGACTCTCGCCAGTGGGTGACATTTCCCCTGAGCTACAGCTGCTAGGTAAGGTGTCCTTTGGACTCTCGCGACTAAGTGCAACACCACAGAGTGTCACCATTAGGCAGTACTGCCAGCCTGGAGCACACAGCAAACCCCCGACAGGAAAGATCTGAAATATAATTCAGGATGCTTGGTAGCGTGCCACTCCAGATCCCAGTGTATGCAACAATGTGCAAGTCAGGCATCAAAAGGAGCATCATGCAACCAGCCGAAAGCAAGCAACTGAACTAGAATTTTTATTCTGTGAAATCCCGGCCCAGTTGAAATCAATGGAAGTTTTGCCCCTGATGTCAACAGAGCCGAGCTTTCACTCCAAGAATCTAACAGTAAGACACAGGGAGAAGAAACTTAACTACAAGCTACTTGGAACAATTTTGAAGAAGAAATTGTTATGAGACGGTTGCAATCTACTTATGGACATTCCACAAGCAGGAAATGAGCAAATAAATGATTCATTACAAATATGATTCACTTAGCTCTACTTGACACGCTCCAATCTTTATAAGTATAGAAAGAGTGGGGGGGGGGATTATTTTCTCCAAGGATTATTTACAGTAAGTAATTTAGGGATCAGTACGTGTTTTGGTACAACATACGAGTTTCAAATTTCCTATATCTACATGGCTCCTGTTTTGTTTACTTACTCCAGCAATTTATGAAGAGCAAATAAATTATCATGGATATTTTTAGGTGCATGTCCCTTGAAATCTTTGTTAACTTAAAATATTCCATGAACGTTATTCATGATTTTCTGTTTAGTCTATTGCTGGCTATTCAAAATAAAAAAACATTCTGTATTGCTTAGCTGTGATTAGCTACATAAGTCACTGAGTATTGTTTCTGTTCCCTGAATAGATGAGCATAACTTTCATAGTCAAGTTTTTGTTTAAAAATTTGCCTTTCCTGAGTTTCTGCAAATGTCTGGAGAAAGGGAACACAAAACAGACACAAACACAGCCAAAAAGGAAATGCTTTCAGGCTAAAACACTAGTTGCCTGAAAATTTTGTGTACCCTGAATATACTGAATACCTGTAGTTTACATTGGTCTCAACTAGAATTGCAGGTTACTCAGCCCCCCTGACAATCTGCCCCAATTTCAACATCCAAAAAAAACCAGTGGCACCCAATACTCAGAGGCTGTACCAGCTCTACTACTACTAATGTCTAGTTAGTTACAGATTATGGGAAACTGATTGTCCATACTGCCCTGGTCTAAATTAAAGCTGAAACATGTTTCCTGATTTAAGCAAACATTTTCAGCTAGGATGACTCAGTCTTGGCCAGACTTCTTGTCAAGTTCAATAATTCATCTATAAACCAGGTTTATGGCAGCAATAGCATAAGGTCTGGCTATCTCCTTCCCTGCAATTTATACCATGATACAATCTGAGGAGGCGAAATAGCTATAAAGGTGACTGGAAAAGCTCATATTGAAGGCAGAATTTGGCTCTGACATGCATATGCAACACCCACAGAAGTCAATGGAAACTGTGAATGCCGCTGAGGGCAGAATATGGCCCCTTTTAAATATACAAGTCATTATAAAATCCTAATTCATGTACAGCCGTAAGAGATTAACTGAGTGTAGAAGACAGCACAAGAAACTTCTCCTTCCTCCTCTCCTCTAATGGGTACCAGGCACGATCCTGTTGGGGTGTGCTGCTAGATACTAGAAAAAGAGCAAAGAGGTGCAGACTGGGGACGGGGCTCTGGCCTCTGCTGTCACTAGATTGTGGAGCTGATCATGCCGAGGGAAGGTTACACTGCACCCCTGACAGGAAGCTGGGGGGTGGGACTGCTGTTGGAGAGGCTCACTCCCTGGGAGACCCAGAAGGAATTGTAGCTGACCCTGTTGCAGTGCAGCCCTTGTCTACTTCTCTCCAGTGTGGGTGGTGGATTAAAAATTAACAGTCTGGCCCTATTTAGATACCCTTACGCAGTATTATGCATTAATGCTTTTTTAACAAGGTAAATAAATTCTGCCTTCCATTTGCTGCCAAGACATGAATTCACGGCTCTGTGATTATATGACAGCACCCCACAGCAGCACTACCATCAAGCACACACACCAAGCACTACCCTTAGCCCTTCGGCCCTGAGTTACACTGGCTTCCACAGGCTGCTGGGTTCCCAGAAAGGGAAAGTCTGTCCACCACAATAATACATAGCTCTTAGCTGGCGCTTCCCTTCTGTAGATCTCAAAGCACTTTAAATAGAGGCCAATATCACTATCCCCATTTTACAGATGAGAAAATAGAGGCACAGGGAAGTGTAAGTGACTCATCCTAGGTCACTCAGCAGGCCAGTGGCAGAGACAGGAATAAAACCCAAATCTCCTGGGTTCCAGACCAGTGCTCTGGCCACTGGACCACACCACCTCTCAGAAGACAATTGAAATGGCAACAAGCTGCTTGCAGTCCCCACTCCGCTGCCCTCCCCATAAGCCCTGGAGGGAGGATGCTCGTGCAAACCTTGCCTACCCTTCCAAAATGAATCACGCCCCAGGTCGCAGCTGCCCATGGGGTAGTTCAGAGCCAAACTTGGCAGCTCAAACTCATCTGTAAAGAAAGCCTTTCCTGAGAGTCTCTCATTAGCTTATGATTAACACTAGTTTCTTCCCATTTCTCCACCTCCTCAGAGCAACCAGTCAGCAAGAATCCCTATTACTATCCACATCCCTTTCAAAATGCCTGCTGTATTTTCTTTTAGAGGTTGCTCAATCTTTGCACGTCGCTTCCACTCTCTCTGAGAGTCACTTTATATTCTACCAACCTCTGAAGAGTTTTGGGTTGCTTTGTATACAGAACAAAATGTGAAATTGCACAACATGGTACCTGAACCAAACTGCTCCAGGTGAAGTTTCGATTCTGCCCCCTTCTGCCACAAACTTCCTGGCTTTATAATCCAGCCAACTCTGGCCCACCGAGTTTCTTCTCCTTCCAGGTGCATCCAAATACCCTCACTGGCCCCTCAGGCCCAAATTAACCCCTTCAGGGTCTATGTGGGGCACACACTCCATTACATTATAACAAATGCAATCTTGCATCCACTGGTAACCATCCAGAATGCTTCTGCAAAGATCATTTCCCACTCCATTGTTTTGGCCACATCACCCCTCCCTTTGCATCCCTCCATTGGCTCTCCCTTCTCTATAGCATCAAACATAAGCTACTTGTCTTCTCTTTCAAGGCTCTTCCTGGACTATCCCTATCCCACCTATCATCTCTCATGCATTATCGAGATGTTGACTCCTGTCTCTGATTGGCCCATGATGCCAGCCTCCATCTCGCACTCATTAAATTTTCAAACAAGCACCTCTATGCCTTCTCTCCTGCCGACCCTCATGCTCGGGAGTTGCTCCCTGTGAGCATCCACAAAGCCACTCATTATCCTTCTTCAAATCCCTCCTTAAAACTCTCCCTTGCCATGATTCCTAACCAACTTCACAACAGCTAGGCTGCTGCTGTGCAGAGACGACTGCCGATCACGATAACCAATATTGTTTTATTGTTTCTTTGTACCTCCATGTGTCTGACGCCACCTCTTGTCTCATCTTATACTTACAGTGCAAGCTCTTTTAGGGCAGGGTCTGTCTTCTTTTCCCTGTGTTGGTACAGTTCCTAGTACAATGGGGTCCTGGTCAATGACTAGGGCTCCTAGGTGCTATGGTAACACAAATCATAAATACGAATAATGCCCCTTCTGATTTGCTAGCATTTTACAATCACTTTACATAGCTGAAAAGGACAACAACAGATCAGGTCTTTTGCCTCCAAACAGTCAATTCATGAGATTTCCCCAGAAAATCGGGAGTGGGAAGCTAAACTGAGGTTATTGTTCCCCAGAAACTAGGTGATGCCTCTGTACTTTGTCAAAACACATTAAAGTCCTGAGGTGTTGTTTTCTGCTGCAACACTAAAAGGCTCAGCACAAAACTTGCTGTCCAGTGGGAGGATAAGCTCACGTGGCTTCACACCACCTTTGCACCCTGCTGATCCTGGCCAGAGAGGCCCCCAGTGTAATTCAGACAACCTTGAGGGCATGTGTAAGTTACAGCAGCCTTTTGGGGCTGTCCAGTGGGCAGTGGTGCCCAGAATATCTGCAGCACTGCATGCTCTGCCCCAACATGCCCATCACTCCCTACAGCCCACCTCCAGCATACCCCTGCATTGGGGCTTGCAAAGTGGCCTTACTATGGTCTTCCAGAGTGCCTGCACCAAGGGAATCCTCCCAGAACTGGAACTGAGGGGTTTTGGGTTGATCTGAAACAACACCCCCTCCTCCCTATTGTAATTTTTTGATTTGACCACTGAATCAAAAAACTGGTTATTTGCACAACTGTAGTACAAACACATGGTAAAAGATAATCCTTGTCCCAAAGAGTTTACAATCTACTTGAACAAGACAAAAGAATGATTATTCCACTCGTAACTCTGGAGGATTTTAAACAGAAGCTGCTAAAATTAGACATTTTTAAATGAGCAGGTAACTTACATCCAAGAGTTTTAAAAGAGCTGGAGGGGGAACTTGCTGGACCATGAATGTTGACTTTCAGTAAGTCTTGGAGCACTGGGGAAGGGCCAGAAGACTGGAAAAAAGCTAATGTTGTACCAGTTTCCAAAACGGGTAAAACAGAATGAGCCAGGTAATTGTAAGCCTGTCAGCTTGACATTGATCTCAGGAAAGTTAATGGAGCTGCTGAGGTGGGGCTTAATTAATAAAGAACTAAAGGAAGGTAATGTAATATGCAAATCAACATGGGTTTATGGAAAACTGATTCTATCAAACTAATTCGATACCTTTTTTGGATGTGATTACATGTTTGGTTGATAAAGGTAATAGTATTGGCATAATCAATTTCTGTAAGGCGTTTGACTTGGTAGCGCCTGACATTTTGATGAAAAAAACTAGAAGAATATAAAATTAACATGGCACACATTAAACAGATTAAAAAGTGGCTAACTGATAGGTCCCAAAATGTGACTATAAATGGGGAACCATCACTGAGTGCGTGTATTTCCAGTGGGGTCGCACACGGATTGGTTCTTTGCCCTATGCTATTTAACTTTTTTATCAATGACCTGGAAGAAAACAAAATCACTCATAAAATTTGCAGACTACACATGAATTGGGGAAGTGGTAAATAATGAAGAGGACAAAGTCACTGATTCACAGCAATCTGGATTGTTTAGTAAACTGGGTACAAGCAAGTTGTGTGTTTTAATATGGCTAAATGTAAATATGTACATCCAGGAACAAAGAATGTAGGCCATACTTATGTAATGGGGGACGCTATCCTGAGAAGCAGTGACTCCAAAAAAGATGGGGGGTTGTGGCAGATAATCAGCTGAACATGAGCTCCCATTGTGATGCTGTGGCTAAAAGAGCCAATGCAATCCTCAGATGCATAAACCAGGGAATTTTGAGTATAAGTACAACAGTTATTTTACCACTATATTTGGCACTGGTGAGATCACTGC
Organism: Eretmochelys imbricata; assembly: GCF_965152235.1. Lineage (NCBI taxonomy): Eukaryota > Metazoa > Chordata > Testudines > Cheloniidae > Eretmochelys > Eretmochelys imbricata. Next base: position 29,476,039 of record NC_135581.1, read on the forward strand.
TAGAAAACTGTGTCTAGTTCTGGTGTTCACAATGCACGAAGGATGTTGACAAATTGGAGAGGGTTTAGAGATGAACCATGAGAATGGCTAAAGGATTGGAAAACATGCCTTATAATAAACTCAGGGTGCTCAAGGTATTTTGCTTAACAAAGAAGATTAAGAAGTGCCTTGATTACAGTCTATATAAGTTGCTACAAATATTTAATAATGGGCTTTTCATTCTAGCAGAGAAAGGTATAATATGATCCAGTGTCTGGAAGTGGAAGCTAGACCAACTGAGACTGGAAATAAGACATAAATTTTTAATGGTGAGAGTAATTAACCATTGGAACAATTTACCAGGGTTCATGGTACAGTCTCCATCACTGATAATTTTTAAAATCAAGATTGGATGTTCTTTTAAAAGATCTGCTTTAGAAATTATTTTGGGGAAGTTCTATGACCTGTGTTATACAAAAAGTCAGAAGTTGATCATAACCGTCCCTTTTGGTCTTGGAATCTATGAATTCCCATTTTACAGATAGGGAACTGATGCACAGTGAGATTAAGTGTAACATTTTCAAAAGTACCTTAATTAGTTAGGAGCCTAAACCCCATAGACTTTCAGTAAGATTTAGGTTAAGTGACCATGCCATTTTTTAAAATGGGATTTAGGCTCTTAAGTAATTTAGATGCTTCTGAAAATGTTACCCTAAGTGACTTGCACAAAGTTACGTATGAAGTATGCAGCAGAGACAAGATTTGAACCCAGACCTTCTGAATTACACTGTAGTGCTTTAACCACAAGACCTTTCTTCCTCATCACTGAGCATGGCATAAAAATACAGAGCTAGCTAGATTGAATAGATAATTTTCAGGTGTCCATTATCTATTCTTTACGAGAGACAGGTACATACATGTTTGACTCTTTGTAAGTGCTGCACACATAGTTTTCCCCTAAAATGCAAAATGATCTTTTGATTAAAATACAGTCCATATCAAGCTGCTCATGAGGTCCTAAATATACCTTATGTATGTGCAGGATTTCTGTTCTCCAGCAGTTAAAAGAAAATCTATTTTACAGATGCAGTGTATATACAAGCAACTTTTATTTCACTGTCTTTCTTTGAAAATATCTATTAGGAGCGCAAAGAAATTGAGTTTCAGCTTCCACAAGAGGATTAGGGTCTACAAGAATACAGTAATTGGAAAAAGCCTCAAATCTCATAGCTGATGTTGCAATTGCCTTAATAACTGATTTTTAAAGTAAATAAATAATTAAGCTGACATTTTGGGAGATCCAGCCAATTACAGTCTTAGACTGTCACTATTTTTTACTTCTCTTTCTGTTTTTTTTTGGCATTAATAGGAACAATACACACAATACATTTCAGCAAATATACAAACAGACCTGGCTAAGGGACAGTTGTTACCTTTGCAAAAAGGTTTCTAGACAGGAAATGACATCTTTGTAATTTTACACCTAGCCAATAGAGCTGATTGTGTGTTTGTAAAATTTCTGTTTGATTTCAACTCATATGAAGCTTCCTCCTTTCTTAGTATTCTCTAAAAAGTCTAGTAAATCCTACTCAAGCAACCTGCCTTTTGAACAGGAAAAGGAGCAGCAAGTGTTTTATGGGAAAATGATAGAAATCTGCAAGAGGCACGTCCCCCAAGGAAGTCACTTAACCTCCCTCTTCCAACTGTCTCTGAACTGGGCTTGCTCTTAGGATCTCACTGAGATATGTAAAACAAGTCAGATTTCCTGTAAGAAATTAAGTTTTGATGCTTTTTTTTAAAATCACTAGCAAAACCCAAACGTGATTGAATGCATTTTACTGAAACTTTTTCAAAAATATTCCCTTCTGTGGGGATACTACGTGTGGGACATTCCAACTCCAAACAAATGTGTGAGAGAAAGTAATGGGCAACTGAAAAACAGGGGTTGTAATGGATGTTACATTTTAACCCTAACTATAATGGTTGCTATAGGAATGACAGAAAGAGAGACACAGAGAACGAATGAATGAATGAGGTGGCGATGTCATCTTTCTGTTTTGACCAGCAGCAACTGAGAAATTAATTAAGTACCATCTCCATCCATTTAAGTTAAAAGGCCACCATCAAAGTACTGTATATAATTAATATTCAGCCTCTAATAGAGTACATTGTGTCATGGGTTTATTTTGCTCAAAGTCCTTTTCTTTTTTTTGTGAATACAGACTAACACGGCTGATACTCTGAAACCTGTACTCTTTTCCAGTGAGTATTTCACTGTAAAGGGACAATATACGTGTAGAATCCATAATCTCTAGCACAACATATCAACAGGCAAAATTCCATCAGAAGATACTTGTTTCCAATTGTGTGTTCTTAGGAATCTTTTCACATTCCTGACCTCTTTCATTTTCTGCCCAAGGTGAATCTTAACATTACAATGCTCTCTGAAAAGCTGAAAGCATTATTAGCAATCTAACATATTCCACCTCTTACCTTAAACTGAGTGCAAGGTAGTGAAGAAATGAGAGAAGCAAGAATAGTTGCCAAATTAGGTGTAATTCGCTGCATCCAGAGAAGTGCTTAACGTGGAAGATTTAGCATACAAATTTCAAGTCTCTAGAGTCAAGAGGTAGGACAGACAAGAATTAAAGTGTCCTTCTATGTTTTTAAAACTGTAATTATTTTGCTTTGCATTAGTTAGGTTCTGCTTAACTCAAATTGTATTACTGGTGCCATTTCTCATACAGCTCATTTTGAATTCTATCAGCCTGAAAATCTATTATCTGAGCTAAATCAGGTGATATTTTCTTTTCCATTGCAGACATATTTGGCTTCATTCACCTTTTACTTATATTAGCATAAATCAGGCACAATTCCTTTGAAATCAATGGAGTTGCATCAGTTTTGGATTGTAAAGAAAATCAAGTGTAAGTGTGAAGAAAATCAAGCTCTCTCTCTCGCTCTGTGTGTGTGTGTGTGTGTGTGTGTGTGTGTACATACACATACAGAATATATATATGTGCTTAGCTCAGTGCTTAGCCCATCCCATGCTTTGCTGCACATTGGGCTACCCACATTTGCCATCCTTGCCTGTCAACTGCCCTTCTCCAGATCTTCCCATTTCATGTTGGGGTGCTTGATGTTGATCAGAACTGTTCGTTTCCTTGTTATTTGTGGTCTTCCTCTCTTCTGGCATTCTCTGGATTCCACTCAAGGGCGGTATTTGGTAAGGGTTCTTTTTCCATTTTCAGCATGTCGCAGCCTCTGATATCTTCTTTTGTAGACTGTGAGAGGTTGCCTTGTCCAGTAATTTTTCTGACTTCTTCATTTGTCTTCCTATCTCTATATGTTATTCCCAATATTCTTCTTAGACATCTCAGACATTTGTGATGAAATGCATCCAGCTTTTGCATATCTTTCTTGGTAAGCTGCCATGTATCACTGCTATATGTTGTGATGGTGATAACAATTACTTTGTACACATTCAGTTTTGTGTTGAGGGAGATGTTTTTGAGTTGCCAGATGCTTTTGAGTCTTCCAAATGCAGCATTTGCCTTCAGGATTCTTCTTATTTCCTCGGAACTAGTACCATCTTGGCTGATGGTACTTCCAAGATACATAAAATTGTCCACCTTCTCCAGTTTCTCTTCTTCAATTTTGATTTCTGTCCCTATAGTCTCCATTAACATGGCTTTACATTTCTTTGTATTGTATCTCCATTACTTCTTTTACTTGGTTTGTGCATTTTTGTAGTCTGTTGGCATCTTCACATTTCTTTGTATTGTATCTCCATTACTTCTTTTACTTGGTTTGTGCATTTTTGTAGTCTGTTGGCATCTTCACTGATAAGAGTGATGTCATCAGCAAAGTCTAGATCAAATAGCCTTGAATTGTTCTATTTTAGACCATATGTATCACTGTTGCATTGTTTTAATCCATAGTCAATGACTAGAATAAACAGAAAAGGAGCTGGGATGCACCTCTGCCTCACACCTGTCTTGATGCTGAATGGCTTACTCAATCCATTTTCCATTTTAATGCAGCATTTTGAGTTGGCGTAGAATGCCCTCCTAATGTTAATCAATTTTGTTGGAATTCCATATTGTTTCACAATTTTCCACATTGTTTCTCTGTTTACACTATCACATACCTTTTGAAAGTCCACAAAATTGATGGCAAGACTGCCTTGGAATTCAATTGTGTTCTCGATAATCTGTCTCAGCGTGAAAATAACGTCTGTGCACGATCTCCCTTGTCTAAATCCAGATTGTTGTTTCCATAGGATGGTATCCATCTTTCCTTTCACTCTTTCCCTGTGACAGATAGAAGTGTTACTCCCCTCTAATTTGAACAATTGTTTAGATCATCTTTCTCTTGTAACTTGATTATGATACCATGGGTCCATTCTTCCGGCACTTTCTCCTCCATCCATATTTTGTTGCACAGAGAACAGATGACTGATTCCGCATCTTTGCCTCCATATTTAAGCATCTCAGGATGAATGCCATCCAAACCAGGTGCCTTGTTGTTTTTCAGCTTCTGCAATGCTTTATTGACTTCTTTGATTTTTACCTTAGTTACATCTATATCTAGGTCTAATGGTTTATCATTATTAAATTCGAGTCTTGTAATTGGTTCTGGTTGATTTAGCACTTCTTTGAAGTGTTCCACCCATCTATTTTCTTGTTCCTCCTGTGTTTTCAAAATTTCTCCTTGTTTCCCTTTCACTGGGACACTTCTGAATTTTGATCCATATCCTGTTAACTGTTTCAGGATCGTGTAGACTGTTCTTGTATCGTTTCTTTCCCCTGATTCTTCAGCTTCACTAGCCTTACTTTCTATCCAATTTTGCTTATCTTTTTTGCATTGTTCTTTACTGCTTTGTCAAGGATCCTGTAGGTTTGTTTTGTTTCTTCAGTCACATGTTGTAGTACTTGAGCCTTTTGTTTTCTTCTTTTGACTATAATTTTCCACATTTCTTCTCAGATCCACTGTTCTTTATTGCTTCCTCTTTTTCTACCAATTATCTTTTCAGCTGCTTCTAGCGTAGCTGTTTTGAAAAGATCCCAGTATTTTTCCACATCGTTTTCTTCAAGATCTTTTAGGGTCTCAAACCTATTCTTGACTTCTATTTGGTACTCTTTTTGTATCCTGGAATCTTGTAGTTCCTGTGTATTGAATAATCTGAGTCTGTCTTCTTTCTTTTTAAATACTTTAAACTTCAATTTGATGTTTGCTTTCAGCAAATAGTGATTGCTCCCTACATCTGCTCCTCTGAATACTTATATGGCCCTCATTACTGTAAAAAAGGAGCACCTCACACTCTTTAATGTATTTATCCTCACAATGCCCCTGTGAATGAGGGAAGCACTATTATCCCCATTTTACTGAGGGTGAACTGAGGTACAAGATATTAAGGGTAAAATAGTCAAAGATGTCTAAGTCCTGTTTTCACAGGTGACTTAGGCAGTTATGTGCCTATGTCCCCTTGATTTGCAATGAGACTTAGAAGCCAAAGCGCCTGATTTGGACACAAAGCTACAGATGTGCCCTTCCAGCTTGGCTCTATCGAGTGGAGTCCTGCAGGGATCTGTCCTGGGTCCAGTTCTATTCAATATCTTTGTAAATTATTTGGAAAATGGCAAACAGAGAATCCAGTTATGAAGTCTGCAGATGATGCCAAGCTTGGAGGGGTTGCAAGTGCCTTGGAGGACAGGATAAGATTTCAAAATGATCATGACAAACTGGGGAAATGTTCTGAAATAAATAGGATGAAAGTCATTAAGGACAATCCAAAAGCACTGAGGAAGGAATACATCAATTGCACACATACAAAATGGGAAATGGCTGCCCCTGAAGGAGTGGGGCAGAAAAGGATTTTGGGATTATAGTGGAACACAAACAAAATATGAGTCGACAATGTAACACTACTGCAAAAAAAGTGAACATCTTTCTGGGATGTATTAGTATAAGTGTTGTAAGCAAGACACAAGAAGTAATTCTTTCACTCTACTCAGCATTAATAAGGTCTCAATTGGAGTACTGTGTCCAGTTCTGGGCACCACACTTCAGGAAAAATGGGTCCAGCAGAGAGCAACAACATTAAAAAAAATATTTAGAAAACATGACCTAGGAGGAAAGATTGAAAAAATTGGGTATGTTTAGTCTGGAAAAGAGAAGACTGAGACAGAACATGAGAACAGACTGCAAGTATGTAAAAGGTTGCTATAAAGAGAAGGGCGATAAATTGTTCCTCTTATCCACTCAGATCAGGACAAGAAATAATGGGCTTAAATTGTAGCAAGGGACACATTAGAAAAAACTTGCTGTCAGAGTAGTTAAGCATGGGAACAAATTACCTAGGGAGGGTGTGGAATCTCTGGCATGAGACGGATTTAAGAACAGATTAGACAAATGCCTGTCAGGGATGGTCTAGGTAATACTTAGTCCTGCCTCAGTGCAGGGGACTGGACTCGAAGAAGTCTTTAGGTCCCTTCCAGTCCTATGGTTCTACTGGGATTTTCAAGAGCACCTAGGTGCTTATCTGCATCTTTAGGTGCCTAAACGCCGTTAACAATCTGGCCCTAATCACTTTTGAAAATGTTACCCTAAGTGATATGCCCACGTCACACCGGACGTTTGAGACACAGCAGGGAATTAAGCCCAGGGCAGCTAAGTCCCAGGCTAGTACCTTAATCACTGGACCGTCCTTTAAATCTTTACTTCTGCTCAAGAGCATTTGTTCTGTCAGGATTTTTCATTCCACCTTTTTGCTGCAATGCTGAGGTTACTCGCTAATCAAAAATCATATATACTTTGTGAGTGCAATGAGGGGAAGAATGTTTGACATCCCAGAAGAGAGCAGATAATTTTGGTAATTATTAAACTAGTTCTGATAGTGATTTATCTGATTCTTTATTACTGAATCTTTGAAATATCTGACTGAGCTTTGTTTTGGTTTCTTATGCCATAAAAAGTAATGTTTAATATGTAGAATCATAGGGTTAAAAGGGGACCACCAGAGTCATCTAGTCTAACCCCCTGCCAAGATTCAGGATTTGTTGTGTCTAAACCATCCGAGACAGGTGGCTGTCCAGCCTCCTTTTGAAAACCTGCAGTGAAGGAGCTTCCACCACCTCCCTCTGTTCTGTGATCTCATTTTAAGATGCTTGTAAAAGTGTTTTTGAGGTCTTTTGTTCTGGTTACAGTGTAATCAATGGGAAGTGATTATGCTGATGTATCATTGTTTTATCATTTTGTAGGGGGCGTGGTTTGGTCAGTCAGCAGATATAGTGGTCTGCGCCTCCAGCCTCAGTCTCTCTTGCAGTTCTACAGGTCCCAGGCCCGGAGGATGAGGTCCACATTGGAGCGGCTGATGTGCTGATAACCTCTTGCCCTGCCCTTATTAGGGCCAAGAGTCAAGGCTTGGCATGGGGTAGGAGGACCCAGGCCCTCCTGTTCCACAAGGTCCTAGCACAGGGCCCTGCAAATGTAGCAGCATGGAATGGCATGGGTTTGGCCTGCCCCAGCTCATGTTCCCTTGGGTCACTTCCTACCACTCCTTGTATTTGAATTTTGGGTGTGGCCAGACTTGAGATAAAGTCTTTGTCTTGAACCCCCACCACACAGTCTAGGACCGATGCCTGCAACCCTCTGGTGCCCTTTCCACTGGTTCTACCTCCCTCTTGGGTAATGTCAAGAGGGAGATAGGGGAAGACTTAACCCCTCAGTAGCAGTTTCTTTGCCTGCTGCTGTAGAACAGTGCTCCTCCAGAAAACGGCTTTTCTTTTTCCTTCCCTTCCCTGGGTTACAGGAGCTCTCTTTACACTCGTATTTTCCCCAAGCGCAGGCTTGGCAGTGTCTAAGGGGCGGTGCTTTCCTGGCCCAATACTGCTCCAGCCCTTTCCCTGTCTTGGCCTTACTATGGTGTCTGTAACCCCCATCACACTTCGTAAAACATAGATAATGTATTATTCCAAAAATATAAATGCAATAAAAATCCCCCATATCCTGGTCCAAAATTCTTATGTAGGGGATCAATCCTGCAAACGCTTACCCATGTAAGTAGCTTTATGCCTTGGCGTGGTCCCATTCAAATGACTCAGATAAATATAGTTACAAACATGCCTAAATCTCTACTGGAGCTGCACTTACATTTTTAGCTACATAAATTCCCCCTACAATTTCACTCGCTGTCCTGCACACTTCTTGGGAACTGCATGAATTCTATGGAATTCCTGAGCAGCAGACCCAGCAATGAGAGAAGGGATTTTTGTGTGCTGCATTAGGGTCCTGATCCTGCTATCCCTCACTCACCTGTGGGACACATGCATAAAGACAGGATCGGGGCACCTAGTTTGCTCATTAGTGGGATCTTTGGGTGGAGAGATAGTATTAATGTAAGGTTTATTCACTTTTAATTAGATTCTGGTCATACTCAGCCCTTTTGTCATTGGAGTTGTACTCACTTACCAGTAGGATGAATTTGGGTCATACTTTATGTACACCACAGGTATGAAGTACAAGTGATATTTGAACATATAGTATGGTAAAGACACAGCATGGTCTTATGGTGGGGGGTACTAGACTGGGATGCAAAAACTATGGGTTCACGCCCTGGCTTTGTCAGACTGTGTATAGCCTTGGGCAAGACATCTAATATCTTGAGGCCAGGTATTTAGGCCTCTAAAGATGCAGATAGGTGCCTACTGGGATTTATAAAAGTGCCCTCCTGTTGACTTTCAATGGGAGTTAGGTGCCCAATGGAATTTACAGTAGCATTTATCTGCATGTTTACAGGCCTAAATACCTTTGAAAATAGGGCCTTCTATTCTTCACTTCTGTGTCTGTAAAATGGGGACAAAAGAACTTCCTTTCTCTCACCTTTGGTCTATCCAAATGTTAAGCTCTTCTCGAGAAGATCTGTCTCTTTTTCTGTGTTTGTACAGTGCTTAGTACAATGATGTTCTAATCTAAATTGCAGCACCGAGGGCCATTGGAAATACAATTTAACAACAGTAAGGCAGGAAAATAGAAACCATTCATGAAACATTGAATCGGGTAGGTTTTTTATTTTGCTTTAAAGGAGGAAATAATCATAATATTAATTATCCCCTGTGAATCTTCCTTTTATTTCGGTGGTGCGTCCACCAAACTTTGCAACAATGTCAGTAAAAAGCTCCTTCCCTGACATCAGATGACATAAGCTATTAAATTCACTCAGAGTGAGGATCTCATATCCCAAGGCATTTACCTTGTAGAATTTTTAATCTAATTTATTACTGGCTATTCTGTTGCAGGGGCCAGGCTGACAACAATGATTGAAAAGGGCACTGCCTGGGCCATCAAAAATTTGAGAGCGGGATAAAAATAGTGTCATTTCACTTGGTTTGCAATTTTGGGGGCTCCTTGCTCACCAGTTTAAAACAACCCAAAATACTAACAGCTGCCAGGCTGCCTCTATTCCCTTGGTGCTGAACTAGCACTTCTGAGATGCTCTCACTCTGTGCAACTGGTGACTTATAACACGGACAAGGAACCTGTGGTCTCTGGAAGTGCTAGTACAACACTAGGATAGGAAGGTTCATCCAAGAGCAGTATTAACACTTAAGGGAAAGGATGGCCAAGAAGTTGGGGAAAGGAATAAAGAACATGCAGTAAGCAAGCTATTTCTCCTACTGGCTGGGAAGGAAGAGAGACGAACTTATTTCTGATTACTTGGGCGCTGTTCATATATTACTCCGCGGGTGGATAGAGACTGATTAAATAGATAGAAAAATAGGAAGGGAATGACAGGGAAATATAGTGGGGTGGACAGAGAAGTAGAAACAAAGAAAATGAAGTGAGGAGAGTGAAAGGTTATAAAGAAAAAGTATGTTTTGTACCAAAAGAGAAACAGGGAGAAAATACTCCAGGGACAGCTCAGCTTTCTAGGGCCAACTTTTCTAAAACACTTTGCACCAACACAGCTTCCATTTAGGCATCTAAATAAGTGTTTGTATTTTCAAATCATGCAACAGGCTTGCTGATTCTTGTGGGAACTCAGAAGCACAAATGGCAGGCCAAATGCTTCAGCGTTTTTAGAGAAAGGTTAGATTCTAAAAATGGACGAATATTTGTGAATGTGTTTTCTTTTTAAGGCACTTATCAGGCTCCCATTACCTTAATATCTGAACATCTCACAGTCTAACATATTGACCCTCAACACCCTTGTGAGACAGGAATGTACCATTATCCTCATTATACAGACGGAGTACAGAGAGACTAAGTGACTTGACCACGGCCACTCTGCATCTCGGGCAGTGCAGGGAATTGAACCCAGCTCTCCCATGATCCAGACTTGTACCTGAGCCATTGAAGCATCCTCTCTGTAAAACTTTTTCCCCTCTGAAACTAAATATACCCATCCCTAATTGTACATTGGTCCTGTTATTCTGGTTTAATATAAACCTCCAGTCATTGTAATCTGGACAGAAACACAAAGAAAAGAAATTCAATCCCCACCTGTGCCTTACTATGTTCATATCTTTTTCTTCCCACTTCCTCTTTGATCAAAGCAATCTGAATTCAATTAAGGCTAAAAACCAAAACCTTGCCACTGAATTTTCTGCCCCATGTTGCTCCGTGTTCCTGTGGCCTGATGAATAGTAACTGTATCTTGAAAGCCTGCCTTTTTAGTTTTAGAGAGCTCAATAAAAGGCAATGCCTACAACTTTGTACTTCCACCCACACCCCCAACCCTTTATTCTTTGTTCAAGAAAGTACTATGTGGAAAAGAAACAAGGTACAAGCCCCAAGCCAAAGAAGGGAAATAGAAAAAATTGTGCCCAATACAATGAACACAATTTTTCACATTTTGTATACATACATTTTGATTCCCTAATGCTGCTAAGTTCTGTGTTCTCAACCTATGAACACAGCTCATGCACATTAAAGCTGCTCCCATCTGCAAGGTGTTTCTAACCTTGGAATCAGTGCTCTCACTCATTTGTGCTGGGTTTCTCCAATCTATTTTTCCTTCCCTTTCTGATCCAGGACTCTACCTTACCCTAAAAGAATGTCTCCTTGTGTGGTAACAAGCACCGATCAGGGGAAATTATTTTTGCACCAAAATGAGAGGAAGAGAGGTGTTTAAAGATTTTCACACTGAAGATGCATGACCATTAGACTTTGCTAAATGTAATTCCTGGAGGAATCAGATCTCTAAAAACTTTGCCCTTTGGATTTTGGGTTTTAAAGCACTCAGGATTTCAAACACCTGCATTGCTACTAAAAATTAGGATTAATATAGCACTGTACATACTACAGTGTTTTAAAAAAGAATCACAATAGGTGCCTAAATATCTTTACAAACCTGGCCCCAGACCCTAAACCACTTAGCCACTTTTTAAAATTTTGTCTTCAGGCTGCTATTTTTAAAACTGCCTAATCAATTTAGATCCACAGTTTTCATTAAAATGTATAGGAATGCTTGTTCAGATCCCCTAGGCAGGTTTAAAATCTCAGCCCGGATTTCTAGAATTCTATGCATGATTTACAGCATTTTAAGGCAGTTTCACCAGTTTGCCTGTGACAGTTTTCTTTCATGGTGCATGCAAAAGCGTAGCTGGGCCCAAAAAACACAGACACTGGAAAAATACAAAGAGTTACTATCCAGAGAGCTTTGTCATAATAGCTGACCCTCATTAACACAGGCAGGAATACCAGGGAGTCTACTACATGAAACCAAGACAAACCACCATGAATGATTACGTTCTCTGTAGCTAAAAGCAGTTTACTCAGGGGAAACCGCTTTTTGCTAACTGAAAATGGACCTTTCAGCTCAACATAGAACAAACAAACAAATCCTTCAGAAAAATGAATAAAAAGTTAATAGCCTCTGCTGAGCAGCATGCTGCATCTCTTTGAGAGGTGGGATCCACTGACACAAGGGCTTTGGTTTAAGGTCTTCTGCCTAGGCCACTGGGCTGGGACTTACGCGACCTGGGCTCTAAATTGGTCCTGCCACCGATCTGCTGTATGACTGAGCGAACCACTTCCCTCTCTGGGCCTATCTGTACGTTCTTGTCTGTAAGGCTCTTCAAGGTAGGGGGTTGTCACTTACTATGGTTATGTACAGTGCCTAACACAACCGGGCCCGGATTGCAATTGTGTAACTAATGAGACAAATAAATAATATTAATGAATTAATTCTACAGTACCCTTGGTAACAGGGAATCACCCACCACTCTATTCCATCCCAGGATGACCTCCACTTGGGAGAGTAACACAGGATTGAGAAATCAGAGATTTTACAGAGAGTAAGCTGGCCACTGTTCAAGTGTCTCAAACCCGCCAGTGAAGTTTATTAAATACCATGGACATTAACATCATTCCATCAATCTTAGAATGGGTACGGTGATCCCATGTTAGAAGCATAATACAAATTCCAGATTTGGAAGAGTAAAAACTAACATTTAATTAGTTCATCTCAAGTAAATCTAGTGCTCACCTCTGTAACCAAAACAGCTTCCATGATGCGATGTTTTAAACATATAGGCACACCAGCCTGAATGAATTAGTGTGGCTTTCTCCAACAACTGCTATTGCTTATTGAAACCCAGCCAAATCATCTTCCAAGCACATGGCACCCAACAGGTACACAAGATCTAAATTAACATACTGCAGACAATGGAAATCTGTACATCCATTAGGACAGATTCAGCATGTGTCATTAAAAATGAGCACCAGTTACTTCTACTCAGATTACAGATGGCAAAGTTTCATTTTTCCACTTTTGTTATTCTGCACAAATCCTTATTTTGGAAGTTCACAGAATAAATCCAAAGTTGTCACTTGAAACATATCATTGGTCTCATCTGTAAATCTCACTGGTTACTAGGCAGACATAAAATGCATATCCGTTTCTCAAGGCTTCTGGGGAAATCGTTACAGAATTTGCACTTAGCCAAGAATTTCTAGAGTTTAATTTTACACAAAAACTACACTGATAAAATTGTTTCATAGCATTGATAGGTATATAAATCCAATAATGCAGACATTACATACACTTACAACATTGCAAAACAGTTGTGGATCAGTACCATCATCAGCTGCCAATTAAATATGTTGAAATAAATGACCAGTGATGCACAGTATCATCAAGTAAATGTTTATTTCAACTTTTTGCCATGAATAGTTATTTTCTGATTTAGGGTACGTCAGGTGTGTGTGTGGAAGGACTGTATGGGTTTTTTGCTAAAAAAGTCTTTACCAAACAATAACTTTCCTCTCTCATTTACATACTGATTTAGGCCACTGAACCAAAAAAAAGTCTATTATTATTTGCTCATCTCTTGTGATAAGAGTTGGTCAATATTTTTGTTATTTCCCTACTGTACAGTTTGTTGAAGGGTTTCAAATTTCAACAAAGTTTTAAAATTTTGACCAAAACATAGTGGATTTTGTTTGCCACCATTTTATCTCTAGCTCACATGTAAGTCACAGTGAAACAGAGTCCCTGGTTCAGATAGGCAGCAAATCTTTTGAAAGTATGGTTAAGACACTACACCCTTCCATTGGACTGGGGATTATAAGTGGTAAAAGAGGAGGCTGAACATTCAAAGCCAAGTAATCTAAAACCATCTTCTCATTCATGTAAGTGAATAGATTAAATGAACTCAAACAGTCTCAGACCTAATGGAACTAAACACACCTTGCCTTGTAATTTATCAGAGGTCTACCACAAAATTAAGAACCGTTCTCCTGAGATGCTAATGACAAACAACAAAATCCCACCATTAGTTTACAGGCAACACTATTTCTGCGCTGGTGGTAGCAACACTATTTCTGCGCTGGTGGTAAATACATCTGATGACTGGAGCAGCCGCAGATCACAGAACAGCTGCAGGGAGCAAAAGAATGCTGGGAGTACTGGAAATTTAGCAGAAGGAACTGGAGTGACAAAGAAAGCCCAAGTGCATGCAGAAGCCATCACAGCAAGAAGAACTAACCAGGGTAGATGATGAGGTGAAGATCATCTTCACAGAACCAGGGAAATAGCTGAATGAAGCTGACCACAAAGGAGACTAAAAATTGCAAGAGGCAGCAAGAAATGTGCTGGTTTTGTTTGATTAGTTTTAAAGAGTTTGGGGAGTTTTAAAAAAGATCTTGAGGAAAATGCTTGCTAGAAAGAAAATCAGCATGCCTGAAAGCAGAGGAGATATAGAATCTGAACAGGGGTATTCCATATTTAGTAAGTGCATCCTAAATGTGTACAATACAATTTCCTCCCCAAACTGTCATCACATTATCAATATGGAATGACCTGTGTTAATACCATATATAAATAATCGTTTATCAACTATGGTAGTTTAATATATTTCCTGGGCTACAAACTCCCTGCCCATTAACTGGAAATTTTTTTTTAAATCAGATGTATAATTTGTTTATTTGAAGATTTCCGGGCCATAAATATACAACATTAACAAGTATAAACTCCAAATGACTGGTGCCTCTTCCCAATGAGCCAGTCAGCAAATATTCCTTTCTTCTTCCCTCTTCCTTCTTGTCAGAGGAGAGACAATTTTAAAAGGTTTCAGAGAAGCAGCCATGTTAGTCTGTACTCGCAAAAAGAAAAGGAGGACTTGTGACACCTTACAGACTAACAAATTTATTTGAGCATAAGCTTTCGTGGGCTACAGCTCACTTTTAAAAGGGTTGCTTGTGGTGGTCTGAATGTGTCTGTCCCTTCCAACTTGTTCTTCTGTCCCCCTATGATATAAATAATTATTGTCTAACTCCTTCCCAGAACATGAGAAAGAATATTTCCATACATTCAGAGGCTGAAATTTCAATGCACTGGAAGGCTCATTTAGGGCCTGATCCAACATTCACTCACTGAAATTTCCCATTTCCTTACAGGCTATTGGCCTCATTCAAGTTCAAAAGCGAGCAAAGCAGACCAGGCAAGAGGCAGACAGATCAATTCCCACATTGTTGTGGGGAGCTGTCCAACTATAAGTCTAACACTGAGCCATTTTGGTTATTAAATAAATCTCCTCCTACCCTTTTGGCCTAAATTTAAATGGCAAGCAAGGGTCTGCCATACCTACTGGCCACAAGAGTTGGAGAAAAGGAGAGTGAGTAGCTTTAATAAATGGACACCTCTGATGAAGTACTGAATTCCACCAACCTCCTATTGGAAATAGCTTAGCCCCACCAAGAGCTTTATTTTAGATTCACAGGCAGGAGGCACATTCCATGGGAATTTGTAGCTAATTACAGTTCACATCCAAGCATTATCGTTTCGTCTGTGACTGGTTAAAAGGGACAGATGAACACGATGGAGCAAGACGTTTTGGAAACCTCTCCAGCTATATACTGGGTTCACGATACATACACACACACACACACACACACACACCACCCTTTTTGGTTTCTTTATACTGTCTTTTAAACTCAGGTTTTTCCCCTCCAAAGTTGGTTTAATTGAAAGGAAAAGTCTTGCAAAAAGGAGTTCTGGATTCGGGTTAGCACACCGTCCCCAAAAGCAGTGCTGGCACAAGTTGGGGTTTGGTACATAACCCTCTCCGTTTGACCGCATGCCTCCCAGTCCCAATTTTTTGCTACAAGACAGAATATATGTGACCCAACTTGTGTATAAATTAAATGCATTATTGGGATAAGTACATACACATTAATATCGCCTCCAAGCTGCTCTCAGCTGAATGATGTCTCCAGCTAAGTGCATATGAACAAGACAGATCATCAGTGGAAAATTACAGACATCAGTACAACAGCGACAAGGATTTGCAAATTACTAAACATAGCAGAGAGAGATTATCATTGTTGTTTAAAAAGACAGAAACCATATTGTGGTGCATTATCAACACAGAACTCCTGCACTTCGACATACGGCACTCAAGAACATGTGTACTGGATGTTTTTTAATAAAATTGAAAAATTCATTCTAACCTCTTTTGGAATCACATAAATGCAAGACTGCCTTACATTGGATTAGGGCATGCTCCTTTTAAAGGCTCACTTTCATGAGGATTCTGAGACAATGCAGGTAAATGGAGCAGAGCAAAGGTTACTGATCAATTCCCAGCTCTGCCATACACTTCCTGTGTGACCTCGAACAAGTTATTTAATCTCTGTTCCCCATCTCTTACCTTTTGTCCATCTTGACCATTTACATTGTAAATTCTTTGGGGGAGGGACTGTCTCATACTATGTATATGGACAGAATCTGTCAGGCTTTGAGTTCTAGGTGTTTAGAGCAGTGGCTGAGAACAGATACCAAAAATCAAAGGTGGCTGTAGAGTCAGGACCAGACCAAGGCCATTGCTGAAACTGGGGTCCAGAGACAGAACTGGGGTCAAAGTCTGTAGACAAGCAAAATCAGGATCATAGTCAGAGTCCAGAAGCAGGCCAAAGGTCAAAGCCAAGGTGGAGTCAGTCCATGGGGCTGGGGGCAGGAAGCAGGTACAGGTCTGGAGTGTGTCAGGAACAGGGCTGGGGCAGGATTGGAATATGGCATGGATAAGGCTGAAGCGCGCTTGGACAAGGCTGGAACAGGAACAGGGTCAAGGGCAGGCTGGAAGTCTAGGGACTCTTAAAACACCGCCAAGAGGGTTCTCAGCAGAGTGGTGCTGTTGCGCAGACTACCTTGGAGATCTGGCAGTGAGAGTGAAATACCTGTGCCTGGAGTTCATCTGACCTGGGCCCTGCCCAGGGATAGGCTGCTGCATTCCTGAGGGAGAAGTTCCTGCAGGCTCAGATGGAGGGGTGAGTTATTGTAGCTGAGTGAGCAGCCCTGGTCCTGCTGTGGATTTACCTCACAGCATCTAGCACAATGGGCCCCCAATCTCAGCTGGGGCTTCTAGACCCTACCAACATTTAAATAATAAATCAATAACTGTTAGTGGAGTTCACTGTATAAATTGTATTTATCATTTCGTTGCAATAGTTCCCTTTCCCCCCTCTTCTCATTTCTCACAGACTCTCTCAATGGAACATAAAACCAATGTTGTTTGAATTCAGCTTTCAAACACACAGCATTCAGGTACATTCAACTGTAAGCTAGATGCGTTTGCCTGTTTGAAAGCAAGCAATTCACTTCCTAAGTGAATTCTGCTAAACCAAATTAAGGCCATTCTGAATAATAGTGTCCACACATGAGATTTAATATGGTTTAACTAATCCACTTCAAATTTACATCTTTAGTTCATTTGGATTAACTTTCCTGGATGTCCCTGCATAAACAAGCCTTTAGTTACAGACGTCATGGCCGGAAGCTCAGCAGGGGAGCTAACTCAGCCATGGTGGTTGTGGCGGAGAGCTTGTGATTAGAGCCAGGTGGAATTTTTTTGCAAATTATATATTTCCCAAGAGTACATTTTTCATGGACCAAAACTATTAATGAATGTGTGTCAAATTTTGATTTTTTTGAAAAGTCAAAATGTTTCATTTCAAGATGTTTCATTTTATCTCTAAAGAGCATTTTGTTTTGAAATTTAGTTTTAAAAAGGTTAAAAAAATCACCCCAAAACAATAGAAAACAAAAAACAAAAGGAAAAATTTATTTTAGGTCAAATAAAACCTTTTGTTCATTTTGGCCTCTGAACCAAAAAAAAAAAAAAATCAATTATTTGTTCAGCTCTACTTGTGATGATACTAATATCAGTGGCAACACCCCAGACAAACTTCTTCCCACTCAATCTGGCCTAAGTCACTGCTCCTCTCCGCAATCAGGGGACCTGCTGCTGCATAGCTTTGTAACCACTTATTATTTTTATTGTGGTAGCCCGACAGCAGAGCCCCACTGTGCTAGATCCTGTCCAAACAAATGACACAAAGACAATCCTGCCCCAGAGGATTCACAATCTAGAATTCAGACAAGAGACAACAGATGAATAAACAGGCAACTTGGAGACAAGAGGGGATGGTAAAGCAAAGTTTTAATACAGACAGGTGTGTCTGAATAAATTAGTTGTAACTGTGGTCTCTGTAGTCACAGATGGGCACCAGTCTAGCCAATAAGATATTCGATTTGAAAGGTGAGCTACATAGGTCTGAGACACTGGCTCAGGTGAATAACAAATAGTAATAATAATTATCGTAATTAATAATACCTAGCTCTTATATAGAGATGTGCTTTTCATCCATAGATCTCGAAGCGCTTTAAAAAGAAGATTAGTATCAGCCCTAGTTATTGTCTTATATTTTGAAGGTTGAGTCTACCATGTGTCTCATGCCTTTAAATGAAGATGAGATTAGCAGAGATATTTACAGAATCCCCAGAAATGAGGAAATTTGTGCATGCAAAAGTATAGCCCTGTTACTTAACTGGTTGCAAGAAATAGAGTGGGATGAGACATTTCCATTAATGAATGGCTGCTAGGTTCTGGAACTGATCAGGTTTAATGTCAGGATCTTATAATTCTCAGATGGATTCTTAGTCCCTGTTCTGTCTCTTTCTGAGTTTGCAGCTGTCTTGTTTTGATAATAAACAGAAGTATTTGAAGGGGAAATAAAGGTCTCAAAGAGCTGAATCAGACCACAGTCTCTAAAATGAATAATTATACGGGGGTCAATGTGATTTATTTGAACCCAGTCAATCAGACTGTGCCATAAATAAGGCAAATTTTCTTTAATGAAACTTTGCTTCATAATCTCAGGCTGACGAACCATAAGGAAGGAGGCAAGATAAGAATGTCAGTTAGGTGGGAGTAGTTCTTAAATCAGTATGTTAAATTCTGTATAGAAGACTCTGTGGATTTCCGGCATAATTTCAAGTTTTAGTGAAGATGATATATTCCAGAGAACAAAGAAAACAGGATGGAAAGTCAGAAAGGAAGCACAGCACTTTACTTTCAGCAGAACTTTGAAATGGCCAAAAAACCTAAGGACGCTTCCTGTAGCACCAAATATCATAATATATCTGACTCAAAACTTTTTGCATTTAGAGAAACAGTTCAAGCATATGAGGATGTGCTGTCTACACAAGCAGTCGCATTACAACAAAGGTAGCCATTTATTGATGAAGTTCACCTTAGAATGCTGGAATTTTTTTGAATTCTGCTATATTACTACTTAAGGCAACATATAGAATCTACTCAAATAGTTAAAAGAACACAAACAAGTTAACTAGAGTTCATATGCCATAGGATGGGTGGCCTTAGAGAAATGTAGAGTGATAAATTCAGACCTCCCAAATGTGGTATCTATGAGTGCTAGGGTATGGGTGATGGATATAAACTAGCCCCAACTGTATCTCAGAAAATGTTAGTTAAATACCCTAGAGTACAGAGACTTACAAATAGAACTGGTTGGAAAAATTCTGACAAAACTGTATTTCATCAGAATTTGCTGATTCAACAAAATAGGTTGTTTCACAGAGATGGCTCAATTCAGCTGACTTTCCTAGCAAACCCAGACAAGGCTCTGATGGAACCCTGCCTGCCAGACAGATTTGGAAATGATCCTTGCTGTTTAGGTGCTTTTGTAAATTTTATTCCTGGTCTGTATTGCACTATGACACTGACAGGCCAGCAGGTTAGAGCCGTAGGCCAATTCACTTGTGTGAATTTCAAATAAATGTTAAGTGTACTAGTATGCATAGACTAATTCACTTATCTATAACCTGTTGATTGCCATCGCCTTACATTATGTATATCCCTGTAATTAGATAATCCTAGATTAAGGTGTGTGTTAGTATTAAGATGTGATGTATAAACTTTATGAAAACTAATGAAAGATTGCTGTTTGTTGCTAATTACATTTATTCCTCAAAGAAACCTTGTGAAGTGTTAGTGAAGGACTTAATGGCTGTAACCGGCAATGCAAACTTCAAAGCAAAGGCCATTGTGTTTGACACGGAAATTCACAGACTCACTCTGCATTTCCTACTCATCAAAACCCATGTGGGTGAAGACACTCTTCAGATTGTTTTCTGGAGAAGCTATAAAATAGATTTCAAGGAATGATCCTGTATCTCTGACTGTTTGGATTCCAACAGGGTGGAATTATTGAGTGAGTAGACAGATATCCCCAGAGCTATTCTGGGTAACCCTGAGAGGCTTTTGAAGTCTGACAGATTACTACATCTCTGCTATCATTTTGGATTTACAAACTTTGACTCACCTGTTAATGCATTTGCTTTAACTTCTCAATATCTCACCTCTTTTTCTTAGCTAGTAAATCTTTAGTTAGTTTACTAGAGAATTGGCTGTCAGCATTGTCTTTGGTAAGATCCAGAGTACCAATTGACTTAGGGGTAAGTAACTGACCCTTTGGGGTTGGAAGTAACCTGAAGTGGTGTAATTTTTGGTTTATGTGACCATTATCGCTAAGTCCAGTTTGTCTGGGTGGCAAGATAGGCTGGAGAGCCTAAGCGGACTGTCTGTGTCTCCATGGTTAGACTGGTACAGTGATCCAAGAGTTCACATTTGTTACTGGCTTGGCGAAATCTAATTATAGAACATACCACCAGTTTGGGATGTCTGCCCTGTTTACCTAAGATTGGCATTCACGGTTGTAAGCCATTCCAGACAATGTGACAATTGGCGTAGTCGGCAGGATTCACATGCCACAGGTCAACTGGGCTTAAAGATCAGAACCCAACATTGTTAAAAGTTTAAATTTGATATTAAGAGTTTTAAGGGTTAAAGATTAGTCACAATGGGTGACTCACAATCATACTTGACTCAAAAGAACTTAAAAAATTATGTAAAGATATGGGGATTAAGAAGGAAGCCTCAGATCAGGAACCGAGAGCTTTGCTCATGAACCATGACCAAAAAGCAGGGTCTGGGCGCTGCCAGAAATGGTCTGGCTAAGATACCTGGAAGCAGAGAAACAATGTGAGCCATTCCAGACAGCGTGACATGCTGTCAATATCTACAGAGTATCGATCAAAACTCACAAAGTCTAGTTCCAGCATGCTCTGTTTAAACCTGGTGTGTCCTCTAACGGTAGTCACAATTTGCATTGATCCAAATTCATGGTGAGGAATCCAGAATGGACATCCCAAGGATATGACATTTGGAGCGAAATGACTACATGTGTCAAAAGATATAGACAACACACCCATTGTGTTGTAGGACATAGGTAGAATACTAAAAATCTATATCCAAAAATTTCCATGCCAATTTTCTTCTCATTTAGGTTTTGCCTTAATGAGCCCAGTATATTATATTGCTAAGTTTGTTCTGTTTAACTCTCACTCCTTAAAGGAATGTATTAGAGTAAATTCATTTAAATTAAAAAAATACAACACCTTCAAAAATCCTTGAAAAGGTAACTGCCAAAGCCAAGAAAGTTCAGGTCATATGTTAAATTGTGAGCTCGCAAATGCTCAGAGATCTGCACTGATCAAGAGATGAGCTTCCTTTGCTCCATATTTATTGTTTCACCAGTCTTGAAGTAGGAATGTTTGATACTTTGATAAATGGATTGAAAGGATGGCTGGACTTTACTGTACCATCTGTAACTCTCTCACTATCCTCTACAAAACCATGATTCAGCAACTTCTAACAGGAATGCTCAGTGAATCACAAAACAGACACTAAAGCTATTGAACCCTGGGGATCTATTTCTTTTTTATCCCCTACTAGCACTGGAAAAATGCCACAGTGACAGAGGTGAGCTAAACAATTAGGGCACACCATCACCAATAGCTCCTGCATTTAAAATATAGACCTGAAAATGATGCACTTGAGGTAACTCAGCACACCTGCCTTTTCCCTGCAGTATATCTTTCTCACAACATCCCTCTTACACTTGATCTACTAACTGAAGGACTGTGTTTCTTAAAACAACTATCAGATCATACCTAGGCTTGGAAGGATTAGATTTTTGTCGGTAAATGTAGGTAAATGTTGATTTCACCATCCACACACAAACTGACAAAAAATATTTCCATCGATAATCTAAATTTACAGATAAGCAAAGAAAGAAAGAAAAATGCTGCTTGAGAATTTAAGAGTTTGATTTAAGGACAATTACTTTGTGAGTTTTCACAGGTGATGTTGACAATTTGTGTTTTTATGGCTATAAAGATTTAACTTTTTGAATCTCAGTGTCTACTGTCATTAAATAATCATTGTGTAACATACACCCCCATGATTTCCTCCAACTGTGAATTAAAAAGTGATTTTTAAACAATTGAAAACAAATGCTTAAAACCCATAATTCTGGACTCTTAAGAAAATTTAAAATAAATAAAAATGTTAAAAAAGCTTTAAAATAAGATGGCATTATTTGTCAAAATCATACAAAAATAAAAATTTAATTATGCCAAACTTACTTATACTGTAACAAATCCGTGCTATCGATGAAGCTTATGTTTATCATTCTGATGCACAATCCAGAACTTTCCAGGCCCCTCCCACTTGAGACAGGAGCATTTTGGCTCAGAAGACCTGGTTCTATTTCTTGTTCTGCCACTTCACCAGTCTGTGCCTCAGTTTCCCCTTTTGTAAAATGGGGCTAAAGCTAAATGACTTCCTTTGTGAAGCACTCTGAGATCTCCTGATGACAAGTGCTTTATAAGATCTTCTAGCAGCGTAAGTGCTATGACACACAGCTGAATAACAGAGTAATAATACTTAGCTGTTACATAGGGCTTTTTATCAGTAGATCTCAAAGGACTTCACAATTTTTAATGTATTTATCCTCACAAACAAAATACTCCCAGTGAAACACTATAATCCCCCCCTTTTGTTTGTACAGATGGGGAACTAAGACACAGAGAGACTAAGTGACTTGCCCAATGTCACACAGGAAGTCTATTGCTGCACAAAGAATTGAACATGAGTCTCCCAAGTCATAGAGCTAGTGACCTAACTACTGGATCAGCTGTGTACCCATACTAGTCATGTCATTAAAATATTTTGATATTTTAAAAAAATCAAAATCAACTCTTTCTTCCTAATGAGAGTGGTCAACATTTTTCTATCAATGAGGATTTCTTTTTTGGAAAATTATATTGGTGGGAGGGACTTTATGATTAAAAGGAAATGTTTGTGGAAAAATTCTGTTTTCATCACAAGGTTTCTGCCTTTCATCGAAAAATAGGGTACCCCAAAAATGAAAATAGTTTGAATTTTACTTGATATTCTTTGTTGATTTTTTTCACAGGGAAAAAGAAAAGTCATTTCCTGGCTAGCTGTATATTTTAAACTTTTCAGGTATTTAAACATAAGAAACTTTGAGCATGGCTGTAATTAAAAGATTTTTCACTATACTATAAACAAAGGACACATTTTACAGTAGCAAATTAAAAATTTCACATAAAAATTAAGAGCCAGTCTGTTACACAGGGTTAAACTTGAATCTGGATTTTCTCTTTTCTTAATATTGCTCTATAATAAATTGGTGTGGGGGAGAGAAAACACTTATGATTTAATACACAGAGAAGATAAACCTGTCAAATATTTTTACTTGTCAAGAGGAAGTGTGGTTCAGCCAACCAGGGTTCTATTCCTGGCCTTGCCACTGACCAACTGTGTCACTTATTCTCTGTGCTTTGATTTCCCTACCCACTCTTAGTCTGTGTTGTATGTTTAGATTATAGGATATCTGGGGTTGGATCATCTCTTCTTAGTTGTACATACAGCACCTAGCACAATGGGGCCTTGTCTCAAATGGGGCCTCTAGGTAATATTGCCATACAAATTATTAATGATAATCCCCCAAATTACATGTTTTGTCACTAGTGAAAATGTTTGGTTTTCCCAATATAAAATGTGTTGTTGTTGTTAGGGTATACAACATTATATTAATATACAGAAAACAGAGGTTGTGCAAAGACATGAGCAATAAACAAATTTCACCCTCACATCTTTGCTTCTCCTCTTGTTTGATCCTGCAGTAGAGTGAATGAAGTCATTATCCTGTGCTTAAGTTATCATAGAATGTTGCTATGGAAACAACTGCTAGCTCAAAACCTGCATTCTGACAACTTCAGTTTAGTAGCACATAGAGGAAGAAAGTTGCAAGAGTGGTTCAAACACGAATGGTTTGGCAATTAATGAGCACTGAGAAAAATAGTTGGAAGGTGAATGGATGTGTATGTGGTATCTGAAAGCTTCTCTCTGTGAAAGTCTTTCTTTGATAGAACAGATCGTGCACATTTTCAAACTAGCTCAACTTCAGCTTTAATACAATTTAGGCCACTTTCTTAATCTCCTAGTCTACTGTGTGACCTCACTCCTAGCAATATACTTTGCCTTATCTCCCCTTCCCCCCTTTCCCTTTTGATGCATTGGTAACTGAGACACAATACTTAGCTTTGAGGTAAAAGCAGTCATTTCCTACTGATTCCTTTAAAGAACTCTACTGGAGGATAAAATATACTGGTATCTCATATCACAAAGTAACCCATGCTGGGTAACAGAAACTTCAAAAGACAAACAATTCTTCTGCAGTTTGCAGATAAATAATATTTCGTGGCTAGTGGGGAGTAGGAAAAAAAGATAATGTAGTATGGTATTTTAGAGCCAAAGAAATCAATACAACATGTCTGGTAGTCAATTATCTAAAATATATAACATCCCAGAACCTGGTATCACTGCTTTTGTACAGGCAAAAGAAGCTTATGCATAATATACAAACATGCCCTTTGACTTTACTAACCATACTTTGCCTTTACCAAAGCCTACAAATTCTCAATGTATGAAAGTAGATTTCAATATTTTGCTTTCCCTATAGAAATATTGGACCTGAGAGTACTATTTGGATGCACAACATTTCATACAAATGGTTTAAGGAGGAGCTTTTCATTGGTACAAACAGCAGTTAGGCACCTAAGTCAATTGGAGTCAGGCATCTTTCTGTCATTTGTGCTTTGAAGAATTCCCCACTAACACTTTATCCTTTTGCTTCTATTGACAAATTAGAATGCATTTTAATACTTTCAGAATGTTTTTGATTAATATCAGGGTGTAGAAATAATGTAGCAAACAGCACATGGATGAATATTCAAGATCCAGCCAATACATTTATAATAACCAACATAGACTTCGATGTAATTATTATTAGCTGCTAGATTATTTTTTGCGTGTTGATACAGAGAGATCTCACAGATAGCAAATGAGTTACAGGAGTTGTGGTCATTTAGCCATCCTCTGTGGATCGTAAGGTTTGATTTAATTGTATGCGCTGTATTTATTGTTCTTGTAGGGGCCTTTTGCACCAACTAAGAAGGCAAAAAGGGTGCCTAGGGCAGGTTTAAACTCTGGAGCAGCGGGCCTTTGCAACTAGATTTCAGCCTGCCATTCAGGCTGCGTAGGTGGTGCAGGAGCAGGACAGAGGAACAAGAGAAGAGATCAAAGGCAAAATTGCACCCTAGCTGTTCTGGACTTCCCCAAAGCCCCACACTGGCCGCTGAAGCAGGGGTATAAATTAGGGCTGCATTAACGCTTCCCTACCCTGTTCTGGGAGCCCCCCAAACTCCCCATAACCCCTGAAAAGTATAGATGCAAACTGCCGCCCCTCCTTGCTGTCACTGCCACAGGCAGGGATGAATCTGGCTGTATGTTTTAAATAGAACAGGAAATACTGGGGAAATAAATATTACACTTTTGATTGGACCACATTGGAGCACCATAATATTTGTAAAGCCTTGAGCCAGCTGAAGAAACACATTCTATGTAAACATAACATGTATTCCACCCACTACTGAAGACAAGCATAAAAGGCTTGAATGGTTTTCACCCCCCACCCCTGATTTCTGCCAGGGTTCACACCAGAACGTGGCCAGCAGCACTCTTTTGCCACTATGCAGGAGGGAAGCGATTGGAGCTGCTTCCAGTCACAGGCGGGAGGGATGACCCAGCCTGTGTCTTTGCAGAGCTCATCCCTTCCTGCCTGCACAGTGTCGAAAGGCAGCTAACACCTCCACGCTGCTGCTGGCCACGGACATAACCCAGTCCCCTGGCTACAGCACAAGCAGGAAGGGGTTAAGTCCTAAGGCCATATTATGCACCAGGGCCCAGGGAACCTGACTGCAGGGGCTTCGGTGGCCATGAAGCCTGGCCAGTGAGGTGGCTCAACGGGAGAGGGTACCTAGGGAATGGAGCAGCTCTGCGGTCCCTGGGGGCAGGACCAGGGCGGTGGGGGACGGGGCGGGTGAAGGGGGTGCTAAGCGCCTGCCCAGGGGGCTGCTGTGTAGCCTGCAGGTTCAGGGTGGGAACAGGTGGAAATTGCTTTCCCCCGCCTCTGCCTCTGTAGCCAGCACGCAGCAGGGGCTGAGCTGATGGACTGGCGTGGGGAGCAGCTGGCCCTGCTCACTGCAGCTTCATCCCGTCATAAGCCTTGCACACCCACACCCATCGTCAACCACTGGACCCCTCACTCACTGCTGGTGGCCAGGCAGCTGGTGAGCAGGGATCCAGCCAGCAGCAGGACCCGCTGATACTGATTGGCGGTTGGAGGTAAAAAATATGGGACAATTTGCCCATTTCTAAGAAAAAGTCAGGACACCTGCAGGAGGCCTTAAATACAGGACAGTCCTGTTAAAAACGGGATATCTGGTCACCCTAATTATTTGTATTATAGTAGAAATACAAATACTAGAATTCCCAGTTCTGGACCAGGACCCCATTGCATTAGGAGCCTTACACACACACACACTTTCTCTCAGTTGGCTCCCCTGTAAAATGAGGATAAGACTTGCCTGCCTCACAAGGCGTTATGAAGGCAGGGTAATTTCTGTTTGCAAAATACTGCAAGATCCTGGCATGAAAGGTATTATATAGATGGTCACAGTATTATTACAGGTTTCACTCTTGTGGATCTGAAAGGCACTAGATAGACAGATTCCCCTGCCTCCTCCCTGGTATTTACATCAGATAAGTGCAGGCATATATCACTCCAAACACAAT
This sequence comes from Eretmochelys imbricata, assembly GCF_965152235.1. Lineage (NCBI taxonomy): Eukaryota > Metazoa > Chordata > Testudines > Cheloniidae > Eretmochelys > Eretmochelys imbricata. The sequence goes on from NC_135581.1 coordinate 29,502,888, forward strand.
CTCTGAATAAGATAAAAGAGTTTTATGATTTTTCATTGTCTATTTACAGCTTAAAACACGCTTTTCAACACAATATAGGACGTCTGGTCTTTTAGGTCTCTCTCTGTTTCCATCCTGTAACGATTCTCCTATAGTAGACAACATCAGTGTCAGAGTTACAGTTTCCAGAGGGCCCCCTCCTGGTCACTGGCCCCATTCTTCCCAAGCAAGGTATAATCCAAGCCCCTCTCTTCCAGACTTTGTCCTTTTATTTTCTCCACCAGAGTTATTGGGAACAGAACATTCTCCACCTCACCTGACCTTTGTACAGCTTTATACAATGTCCTTGCAATAAACAAAGTATTTCACTTCATTTGGGCTTGCTACTGTGTTATCCACTGCTCTCATTCTGTCCTTCACCCTTGTTCTTGCTCCTCTTTGAGCAATTCCTACAGGAGCCTCCACTATCCCTGCAGTTCCTTCCCATAGCCCACCATGGGCTCCTGTCAGAGCTTTCCCTCACTTCCTCTCTACTGAGCTTTCTCACTGATCATTATAGGGGGCCAGCTATCCCTCCTTAAGTCTGATGAGGAAGTGACTAATTAGCCTTAGGTGGGCTGGACCATTGTCCCCTTAAAGAGGTCGCGCCCACCTTCGATAGCCATCTAGGTGCGGGGGGGGGGTGAGTTGGTTTTACCTATTAATTAATGTTTCTGAAAGCCTCTTGCAAAGTTGCACACCCTATAACACAAGGCCTACATTGTCAATAACTAACACACACACCACACTTACAATTCTGTGTAATATCGACCTATTTCATTCAGATAAAGGACGATGGAAAAAAATTCTCATGAGATTCCCACCATTTCTGTCTTACCCTGCTACCTGCAGCAATTTCTCCCTTCTCTGGGACCACCAGATCTTTGCCATCTTCTGGGAGTGAGGCCTACAAACCTTTAATCCTGCCTGTGTTGTTCAGAAGGGCTGAGACTGGCCACTCTTTCTTACCTCACCTTCTACTGATGGATCAGTCTCCACTAATCCACTAGGGCTGAATCAGGCTAGCTACCTTCCAAGAAAACCCTTTTTAGATTAGGCATGTAAATGGATTGAACTTGCAGTCCCCAAAGAGGCAGAGAGGCACTTTGCCTGTTTTCCCTACCACTAGGAGCCAGGGTGGTGAGGAGACACCCCCACCTGATGATGGCGGTGAGTTAGGGGAGACAGTTTGCCACAGATGCAGAAATAGTGGAAATTCTACACGAACATTCTTGTGATATTTCCACCAAATTGGTTTCCACACCAAATCTGCATCTAGATCTGGGCTGCTTAGCAGGATCCAGACAAGAATCTGAACTATAAATTTGACTTTGGGTTGTACAGAAGTACACCACTCAGCCCAGCCATCTCTAATATACATTTCACATTGCTGGAAAGCTAGCAAAACTGAGCCTCAGACTAGTACTATGAGAACACAGTGTTATGTGTATTATAGTCGTCCATAGGGGCTTCAGCTAATAACAGGATATGTTCTTGTGTTAAACACTGTACATATGCAAGGTAGGAGAGAGGCCATCCCCTGAAGAGCTTATACTCTGAATAAGGCCAAAAGGAAGTATCATTATCCCCATTTTACAGGCAAAGAGATTAAGGGACTTTCCCAGGGCCACACAGGATGTCTGTGGCAGAGATAGAAATTGAACCTAAATCTCCTGCATCCTAGTCCAATACCCAAAGCAGAAGACCATCCTTCCAAGATGTGTTTTAGTTCTGTAAGCCCTGGTCTACACTGGAGGGGGGGAATGGATCTAAGTCAGTAAACTTCAGCTACGTGAATAACATAGCTGAAATCAACGTACTTAGATCTACTTTCCACGGTGTCTTCACTGTGGTAAGTTGACAGATGACGCTCCACTGTCGACTCTGCCTGCACCTCTCGCTCCGGTGGAGTACTGGAGTTGACGGGACAGCGCTCAGTGGTCGATTTATCACGTTTAGACTAGACGCGATAAATTGCACACCCCCCCCCAGCTGGATCGATCACTGCCTGTCCATCCAGCGGGTAATGTAGACTAGCCTGTAGCAGAAAGCCAAGCAGGACAGGGATAGGGAAGAATCCTGGCAACTCTGCATTCAAAGAATACCCATCTTAGAGGTTTTCCTTATTCTAATAAAGCTCCTTATTCAGAAATAGAATAAGCGACACTTTCTGTGATTCTTCACTATTGTGACATTTGAAGATCAAGATTCTTTTCCCCCAGTGGGCATTAACCGCAGTTTCTGAGAAAGAACAATGTAATGTGTCTTATTGATTAAACTACTGAGAATCTGGGCAAAAGCATTTAAGCAAGACGAGCATCATGTACCTGGAAATAAGCAAACAGATTTTCTTCTGTCCACACATTTCCTTAGCTGGATTTTCTGTATTGATGGTTTAAAGAAGGGATTCCCAAACCCATACATAGCGTGGACAACGTCTTAATGCAAAGAACATCTCATGGCTTCATCTTCTCCAGTTATCAAGCATGCACCACCTTCTGCCCCATTCCCAAACTGTCAGCTGCATCATCGTTTAACATCTCTATGGCAGTTACAGAAATGATTGATATGGGAAAGTAACATTAGCAAAGTATTTTAGATACTGACTTTTAATTAGAGCTAGGCATGAAATGGTTTTCCCATCAAGCTAAGACTTGAGAGGCCAAGAATTTGTACCATCCCAAATTGGGATGAAAAGTCAAAATCTTGAACATTTTCACAAACCAAAAAGCCAAAACATTTTTCTAGTTCACATCAATCAAAACATTCCGTTTTGATAATTTTGGAATGTTTTGCTTCAATTTCAATCTACTGAGCTAAAATTTCAAAATGAAAAGTTTTGAACCAGAAAACCAATTTTTTTCATTTTTAAAACATCAACATGGAACATTTTGACAAGTTTCAAAACTTTTTTTCAATTTTTTTTAAATTAGGAGATTTGTCAAAACCAACCATTTTATGGACAGTTCTGCTTTCAATTAAGTTTGTTAAAAATTCCTGACCAGCTCTACTTTTAATGAAATGTAGCAAGCAGAAAGGAGCAGCCAACCAGCTCTCCAAAAGCCACCTACAAGTTCACCATGAAACACAACTAGAGAGCCCATTGATTGTAGGTTATGATATTTTCTCACTTTCTATTCATGCGTTGCGAACTGCAACTGGAAAACCATTCATCAGTCACACTATGATGTTGCCAAAACAATTTTTACCAACACAAATGTAGCAGAGTTTAGAAAACTATAAAATGTAGCAGAATTTAAAAACTATAAAACACTGAGATGTTTCAGAGTGGATACCCTATAAGAAAATGTAGCTCACTTATTATGTAATCTCCTCAAGTCTCATGTTTCTGCACTGATTCAAGATAATCATATTAGCAGCTTCATACATTACGCAATGACATCATTCAAATATATTGCTCCCAAAGGTTTGATATTAGATCAGGGAATTACCATTCATCATACATTTATGACAAATCTAATAGTATGAACTGATTTGTTACAAGATGTGACTCGTGTTATTTTCATCCCTAACGACAACTGTCTTGCCTTAGCTCAGTCATTTAATGCTTCCTTGAGCTAAGAAGATGTACACTAACTCTTCATTTCTTATTTGAATTAAAAAGGCAGCTTTACTCAAGGTCAAGTGCTGGTATTCCAATCATCTCTCAGGAGATGATTTGTGAACATGTCTAAGAGGCTTAGGAACTTACCACTCATTGAAAGCCAATGGGAGTTAGGCTCCTAAGTGCCAAAGTCATTTTTGAAAATGTTATTAGACTCTTAAATCATTCAGGCTCTTTTGGAAATGTTGTCTGTGGCTGACAGACTTTTTAAGAACTACTTTCCAAATCAACAAGTTAGAAACCAGTGGGGTGTATTGTTAGGCAACTCATGTTGCAGCTGTACAGGTGTGACACTCTGTACCCCAAAGCAACACCCTGGCACCCCTATATTTATCATGGTGACATGATTAGGATATGTTTTATACAAAGTTTGCCTTGTAAGGTATCATTTTAAAAGCCTTAAATCTGTTGAACATTAATATCCTGTTAAATTGTATGTGCTATCAATACATGTGGAGTTATGAAGTTTTGCTATGTCTGTTACTGAAATATGTTGTGAAGTTGGAAACACCCACAACCAGCTTTTCAGGTACAACAGTGGAGAAACCAGACACTGATGATGGCCCATTAAGGGAAATGCACCATCACAAGGACTACCCAGGAATTGTATGCAATGGAAACCTCTCAGGGAAAGCATGAAACAATACAGACTGTTTGACTCCTGTCATAGCACAGAATCTTTCCTGCAAGCTGGAAGAAGCTATAAAAGGGACAAGTAACATCATCACTTGGCCTCACACACACCCCCCCGCAACTCAACCACTGGAAGCACGTCTGGAGCACAAAGACTGTCCTGGGGAGGTGGCCCACGCTGGAAAGGAGAATCTCAGCCTGTGTGTGAAGGAACTATACCATCAGGGTGAGACACTGCTTGATTCAAATCCTGTCTAATTTATAGAACTCAGATTGTGTTTTTACTTTTATTTCTTAGGTAATCAACTTTGAGCAATACGCTCACTACTTATAATCACTTAAAATCTATCTTTCTGTAGTTAATAAATCTGTTTTATATATATTTTTTACCTGTGCTGCTTGAAGTGCAAGGGAAATCTGCTCAGTAACAAGAGCTGGTGCATGTCCACATTGAGGGAGGGGCAGACTGGGCAATAAACTTACATTGGTCCGGCTTCAGACCAGGTCAGGACAGTACAGATCTGGAGTCCTAGGCTGGGGAGCTGTGGGGAATTGGCTAGAGCCTCTCTATTGCTGGTTCATGAGTGGCTGGCAAAAGCAATCATGTAACTCAAATGGGTGTGTCCCTGCCTGTGGATGGCCGTGTGAGTGCAGGACCCAAAGGGGTTTGCAGCTTGTCACAGCATCACAGTGTGAGAGGGAGCCCAGGTTGGTAAGACAGAAGGCTCAGAAGTACCCCAGTTCCCAAGTTGCACCCCAAGGAACCCATCACAACAGGTATTGCCCTACATGCATGGAACATTAGAACTCCAACTGTCCTACAAAAGATTCCTTTATGCAAGGTGAATTCCACTGACAAGCATGGAGTTCCTCTGTCTGTACTTGGCATAGAGATGCTACTTTCTGTAGGACTGGTGAAATATTAAGATGCCAGTAAACAGACTCAAAAGTACTAGATGTCCATGAGCAAACATTCCTTAACTTTGAAGTTAGAACAGAATTCCCTCTTCCCCACTCTCTCCCCCAGTGGTATACTGGTATATATGCAAATATTTTAGAGGCTGCGCAGCAGGAAAGTAGGAGACTCTTATTCCTATGGAATGCTGAGCAAGGCTGTCCTGTTGGGATCATGCGGGTGTGTACCATGTATTGTTTTACTAGCTTGTCTACATGGTAAATTACTGTGTGGCAAGCCAAGGTGTGAATCTACAGTGCACCAGTTTGCTGCACAGTAATGCCCCATGTGGCCACCAATACAGTGCACTTGGCAGTTTAGCATATTACTATTTATAAAGGGTAGTAAGCCAAATGACCATCTGGGACTTTTAGTGTGCTGTAGCGGTGCTCACATAGGACATTACTGCATGGTAAACTAGTGCACAGTAGATTCACGCTCTGACCTGCCGCATAGTAGTGTCCCATATAGAAAAGTCCTACAGTAAGTCAGGGACTGGAGAACTGTATTATTTACCTTCTATTTCTATGCTGACCTGCTTTACAATGTGTACCCAGACCTCCTTTCTTCCCTTCCTCATTCATCTCTGGACCTTCTTCTACACGGCCCCAGTTCCTGGGCACCCACTGATTGACCTGGCTTGCTACACCTCTACCCTTTCCTCCTTCACATCTCTCATTAGAAGTCACTGTGACACTGTACCTCAAAGTGGCACCCTGGACCCCCATATTCACCACTGTGATATGATTATGATATGTTTTGTAAAGTATGCCTTGAAAGGTAACATTTAAAAAATCTTGATCAGCTGAACAATACTATCTTGTTCAATTTTATGTTATGTGAAGCTATGAAGTATTACTTTGTGTGTGTTACTGAAATATGTTGTGACGGTGGGAAATGCGCACAGCCAGCCTTCCAGTGGCAACAAAGGAGCACCTAGTAAAAGGTGCTTACATCAGGACCAGCCAGACATGTGTTGATGGGCCATTATGGGGAAACCATTCTCCCAATGGCCATCCCAGAGACTCCTCTGAGGACACATATGCAATGAGGGCTACCTAAACCCTACGTTGCAGAAAGGATCTTTCTAGCAGCTGGAAGAAAGTATAAAAGAGGGATAGTGACATCACTAGGCCTCTCTCCTACCCCATTTCAACACCTGGAATAACATCTGGAGGATAAAGACTTTGAATTGAGGAAGGGTGATCCCAGGCTGGGAAGGGAATCCAGCCTGCATATTGAGAACTGTGAGCTGCCTGTAACATTTGTTAGGGTGAGAAAGTGCATGATTCAAGTCCTACTTAGTTTATAGAATTTAGACTGCACATTTATTTTTATTTCTTATGTAACCAGCTTTGAGCTCTAGCCTGCTACTTATAATCACTTAAAGTCTATCTTTCTGTAGTTAATAAATCTGTTGTATATTTTATCTAGAACAGTGTGTTTTTGGTTGAAGTGGTTGGGAAATCTCAGCTCAAGGACTGTTGCATGTCCGCTACCCTTTGTTGGAGTGGTGAACTAATTAATGAGCTTGCACTGGGGATGCAAGGCTGGGGTGATTGGCTGGTGCCTCTCCCTGTATAATTCGTCAGTGGCTTAGTGAGCCTTCATGCAGTTTAGCTCAGTGTGGGGCTCCACATGCTGATGGCTGAGTGAGAATTCCTGGAAGGATTTGCTGTTTGTCACTGGCATAACATTGAGAGAGACAGCCCAGGCTGGAGAGTTAAGGGGGCACTGCAGTCCCACAGTTCCAGGTTGTACCCCGGTGCTATGTAAGTAATATGTAATAAAGGCCCAGGGATGTCCGAATGACATTATTTTATGAAGGTTGAAATAAAAAGACAATTCTTTCCCCAAGGTCCCCAGATGCATCTTTCATAATCACACATTACAGTGTAATATATTGCCCCAGCATCTTGTCTCTCCATTGATATAGTATTACAGATGGGCAGGCTGTACTTTATCAAGACTGCCACTTCCCTGATGATGCAAGGAACACAGAGCAGTTTAATATTGAATCATTAGAGAAATGTCTATCCGATGGCCACACCGAATCCCAGGAGGGATTGATGTTGTGATCATGATGGAGGGGTGAAGAACCTATTGTGATTGTAGGAACAATGCATTGGGATGAAACATTTAAGGTGGCAACGTTAAATGCTTTGGGAGGGTTTCTTTAAAAAAACAAACAAAACACGGGACTACAGATTTTAGGGACTGATTTTTCAAGTGCCAGCTCCAATCAGACCTCCTTGTTCACAGACAGCACTTTTCTTGGGCAAGTACAGTTTTGCACCCACATTTGTCTGCTGGTATTTAATGCCACTTTAACAGCTAACTATCTCTGGGGTCAGTGAGATAGATAAATGCTTTAATGGGCACAAAAAGGACAAAGTGGTAAAAATCTGACTTGTCATTTGTTTTGCTTCCTAAAGTTTCCTGAACTTCCACAATAATACCTTCTATATAATGTTTTTCATCAGGAGAACTCAAAAAATATTTTGTAAAGGAAGGTAAGCATCATTAGCCCAATTTAACACTTGGGGAAACTGAGGCAAAGAGCAGTGACAAGGTCACACCATGAGCCACTGGCAGAGTTGAAAATAGAATCTGGGTCTCCTAACCCCCAGTCCAGTGTCCTGTCCTCTGGATCACACTACCTTTTCATTAAAAACAGACTACAAATCAGTAGCTAAGGACATTTTTAAAATGGATTTAGGGTTGATTTTTCAAAAAGCACCCAAGTTACTTAGAAGCACAGGGCTACCATTTTCAAAAATGTCTAAGTGGCTTAGGAGCCTAAGACCAATTTTCAAAGGACACCTAATCTCCTAAGTCACGTAGGCACTTTAAAAATGTTTTACACCAAGTCTTCCTGAAAAAAACAACTATTGAAATTCCCACTCCTAGTCCTCATGCTGGGTGCTAAATTAACAGCAATGGAAACAAATACACTGTCCACCAAACAAGCTCAGCAGAGGCAGTGTGCATTCTCTCATAGCACTGCTACCTCCTTCCAAAGAGCCCACCTCTAAGTAAAGCAAAATAAACCAGACTTAATGGGGAATGTCACTAGTTAAAAAAATATATTTTTTAAGTTAAGTACAAACAACAAAAAGTTGCAGTAGAACACTCAGTCTGACCGGCCTTGGCTATGTCATTGGTAGAAGAGGATACAGCAAATCTACTGTGTGAAAGAGCTAATCCATGTTCTCAGACGTTCCTGATCCGTTAGGAAACATACACATGATTGAAATCCCATGCAAAGAAAACCATCTCCTAGATATCTGTAGTTCATATACGTAAGCAGGGAAACTCAGGTCAGACAGAACACTCCTTTGATTACTTCTCTTTTGTAGTGGCATGTCTTGGCCCTTCTCTGTCATTGTCTTTGTCGAATGCTGCTGAATGCTTAATTCGGGGAGGTTTATTTGAAAAATGGTGTTCTCATATTAGAAGCTTTAGTTCTCTCACATCCAAACTCTGCCCTCCCCTACCCCACTCCCTGTCCTTCATTCTTTTTTTTTTTTAAAGTCAGTCAGTGGTTTATTTAATGTAACCAACTACTGTTTGACAAGTTAGTGCTTTCCACCAACACGAGGAGCAGAAACTTTCACTGGCTTCATAATCTTTTGTTTAGGTGCAGCCTTTGTGGGAGCCTTTGTTGTAGAGGGTGTAGACTTTTTGGTTGCCTGCTCAGCCTTCTTGGCTTCTTTGGCAGCCCTAATGGCTTGTTCCCACTGGGCCTTTCGCACTTCAGGCTTCTGATTTCTCTTGGCCATTATTTCAGCCAAAGATGCACCCGTGATAGCCCTCTGGAACTTGACTGCATGGCATGTGCGCTTCTTTTGTATTTCTTCAGACTGCCCTTTCTTGTGTTTGCACCTGTACAGAACAGTCCAGCTGATCTGACGGGGGTTTCTCTTGGAAAGAAAGGCAGACTTGCATTTTGCATTCAAAAACTGGAAAACCTTGCCATCCCTGCGGGCGTAGCGGTGGCCGTGACCCGGGTGGCAGCCGCTTGCTTTGCAGGAAACCACTCATTTGCGCTCTGGGTGGAGAAGTAGAGTGTTGATTTCACCTAGCTACACCAAGATAAAAACCACCTCTGCTTTGCCTGCACTAGGATTTTACAGTTAGTTATCTGGATGTGAACACACATCTCTTTTTGGCAGCAAAGACACAGCCAAAGATACCAAGCAGTAACTGCATCCTGAGCGTCATTGAGGGTATTGTGTGCGCTCGAGCACTCTGTTGTCTGGCACTTGATGTTGTGAGAGTCCTTTGTGTTACAGAGGAAGAGCACAAAAGGAGCACAAGCTCACCATTCCAGGATATTTGGTCCCTTGTTATTAGTTTTGGACTGGAGCAGGAGAAGATGATTGCTTGTCAAGCAGTGAGGCCCTGTAAAGAGAGACTGGTGCAGGAGAACTGCTTCAGGGGACAGGGCAGAGGTACCCTACCTGCAAGAGGGAGTTGCCCAGGGGGCCGCTTGTCACCTCCTGTTTCAGGAAACAGGACTCATGTACATTTTGTAAATGAACAAGTTACCCTAAGAGAGCACCTGACTTCCACAGTACCGATAGTTGCTGCAAACTGGAAACTGACAGGCAAAGCTTTGAATCCTGCTGCTCTCAGCAAAGGGATCAGATCATTGAAGCTGGGGGTTCCTTCAAACTCAAAACAAACTTCAGGAGCTGAATAAACAATAACCAAAATAAATGCATAAATAAAAAGGTTTACACATAACTCCTGGGATGCAAACCTGCCTTTTTTCCCCTGGCTCAACCCAAGAGCCAAGGTTTTAGACTGAGCCATTTTTCCATTTGATAAAAGCCTGTATAAGTGACTCCATTTGCTTTGCTTTCTCTGTTTGTATCCTTGAACTTCCCCTCTACCTGGCATCCAGCTCACTTTGATAAATGTTTAAAGTTAGACAGATGTTTACTGTTAAGAATGCAATTATCCAGTGAGCTTCCCTGCCTTAATGACCTCTAATGCAAGCCAACAATCCGTCCCCATGTCCTGACTCAATTGTGCAAAACATGGGTCAATCATTTTTCTTCTGGATACTCTCACCGCCACCCTCCCTCAGCCTTTGGGACACATGCCCTAGCGATTGTCATGATTACCTCAGAGGAACATCAACATCCCAGTGAATTGTCACTGCGAAACTAATAATACAGCTACACATGACTTGCCCATTAACAGTATGAATCAACAAAGTCTTGCAAAGACAGCAAGTTCTGTGCAACTCTCTCAACGGCATGGGGGAAGGTGAAGGGGGAGAAGCACTATGGGAAAATTGATGCAAAGCTCCACTCAGTGGGAATGCTAAGTCAGGCATTTTCATGTAAACTGCTAAGTAACCCTGATTCAAAAACCACTCGTACCTTTAGTCTCCAGTACCATTACAGTGAAGGAGAGAGCTACATGAGTGCTGAAGGATTTTCTGCTTAAAAATTTGCTTCATCCTGGATGTTGTGCTGCTTTCAGATTAGTAGTGGAGTAGATTGTCCTGGAAACATGGGAGCAAACATGGAGAAAAATCACTTGGGTCCACCAAGGTCAGGCTTACAGGCAGTGCTGTATATCAGAGCTGGCGGGTGGGAAGGCTGTTCAAATGCTCTTTGGAAATGTCCTTGGTCAATTTCTGCTACCAATCAGCAAGGATGCAGTGCGGGAAGAGGGTAGGACCAGACCAGTCAGCAGAAGCACAGGAGGCTCCGCCGTGATTAACTACTCCAGCCATTAGAATTTTGCATGCATAAAAAAAGTTATTCTGCCAGGAGAATTTGTTCTACTTTACTAACCATTTATCTTCATTTCTGAAATATTTCTGTAACAAACATTAAGTAGAAATCCTGGTAGCTGAGGCTCTTTTTCTTCATTTATTGTAAATTTTAGCAGGATGGGAAAAAATAAGTGGCCTTGCAATTAAATGAAATGTATATACAGGAGCGATACAAACTGAGCTAAATTGTAATACTCAGGAAATGCCAACAATCATTAAGTGAAAAAAGGGGGTAGCTCTTACAAAAAAACCCAAACACCATGGATCGGATAGTCAGCTGGTGTACATTGGCAGAGTTCTGCTGAAGTCAGTGGTATCTGGTGGATTTAAACCCACTGAGGATCTGGCCCCATATATTCAGTGCTTGAAAAACAAACAGCAGAACAAAGGTAAAATCTTCCAGAAATCCAGATAGACTCAGGGTGAGCAGTGACAGACAGCCAGAGCATGGGAGATGAAACTTGTTATCCCAAATCTTTACCCCTCAAAAGCCAGCAGATGGCTCCCCTCCTGAGAGTCTACATAACAGAGAGGCAAGGTGAGGGAATGTCTTTTATTGGATCAACTTAAAAGATATTACCTCACCCACCTTGTCTCTCAAATAACCTGGGACCAAGATGCCTAAAACAACTCAGCGTAACTTGTCCTTCTTGCTGACTCTGGCAACTGCTTTCACATCTTTTACACTAAGCATCTCCATCCAAATTGCTTACAAAGGCTAGTCCGTGAGGGCCAGACAACAAGGACTTAAACTCAATCAATTCCTACTGAAGTCAATGGGAGTTTTGCTTACATAAAAACTGAGTAGGAACCATAATATTTGCCCATTTTAGCATGCCATGGACACACATCTATTTTAGGTAATTATATAGTATCTGTTACTATAGTATCTAAATATCTCACAGACTTGTTAATGTATGCATCTTCACAATACCTTTGTGAGACAGGAAAGTATTATTAACCCATTTTACAGATAATGAGTTGAGATATCGAGGGCCCAAGTACATTTGTGGCAAGGCAGGGACTTGACCCCACCTTTCCCATATCCTAGGCTAGGACCATAACCATTGGTCCATCTTTCCTCTCTGTTAGACTTCACTATACAAAAGTCAATTAACAAGAATAATCACAAACCCAATGCAAATTTTAAAAAGTTGATACTGGGGAAAGCCTCCAAAATGCTTGCCTATACCAGTCACCTACATTCCAAGAGAAAAGTCTCTGTTTTTTAAGCTTAAGTGAAGTTTGAAAATATGGATCATAAAATTTAGGAGACAATGGCTTAAAAAACACTGTACAGCAGTTAATAAAAAAGTCATTAGAATGTAAGGAAATTCCAAATAAAAGTTATCTGGTGTGTAAGAGATACATGTTGCTATGGATCATAGAATCATAGAAGATAAGGGTTGGAAGGGACCTCAGGAGGTCATTTAGTCCAATCCCTGCTCAAAGCAGGACCAACACCAACTAAATCATCCCAGCCAGGGCTTTGTCAAGCCGGGCCTTAGAAACCTCTCAGGATGGAGATTCCACCACCTTCCTAGGTGACCCATTCCATTGCTTCACCACCCTCCTAGTGAAACAGTGTTTCCTAACAAATATCCAATCTAGACCTCCCCCACTGCATCTTGAGACCATTGCTCCTTGTTCTGTCATCTGCCACCACTGAGAATAGTCAGGCTCCATCCTCTTTGAAACCCTCCTTCAGGTAGTTGAAGGCTGCTGTTAAATCCCCCCACTCTTCTCTTCTGCAGACTAAACAAGTCCAGTTCCCTCAGCCTCTCCTCGTAAGTCATGTGCTCCAGCCCCCTGATAATTTTCATTGCCCTCTACTGGACTCTCTCCAATTTGTCCACATCCTTTCTGTAGTGGGGGGCCCAAACCTGGACACAATATTCGGCACTGGTGAGGCCACATCTGGGGTAGAGGGGAATAATCACTTCTCTCGACCTGCTGGCAATGCTCCTACTAATGCAGCCCAATATGCCGTTAGCCTTCTTGGCAACAAGGGCACACCGCTGACTCATATCCAGCTTCTCATCCACTGTAATCCCCCAGGTCCTTTTCTGCAGAACTGCTGTTTAGCCAGTTGGTCCCCAGCTATAGCGGTGCATGGGATTCTTGCTTCCTAAGTGCAGGACTCTGCACTTGTCCTTGTTGAACCTCATCAGATTTCTTTTGGCCCAATCCTCCAATTTGTCTAGGTCACTCTGGACCCTATCCCTACCCTTGAGTGTATCTACCTCTCTCCACAGGTTAGTGTCAAAGATAACGGCCAATGGCTCTGCAATCACATCAGCCAATTCCCTCAGCACCCTCGGATGCATTAGATCTGGACCCATGGATTTGTGCATGTCCAGCTTTTGTAAATAGTCCTTAACCTGTTCTTTCACTAGTGAGGGCTGCTCACCTCCTCCCCATACTGTGTTGCCCAGTGCAGCAGTCCGAGAGCTGACCTTGTCTATGAAGACCAAAGCAAAAAAAGCACTGAGTACTTCAGCTTTTTCCACCTCATCTGTCATTAGGTTGCCTCCTCCATTCATTAAGGATCCCACATTTTCTCTGACCTTTTTCTTGTTGCTGACATACTTGTAGAAACCCTTCTTGTTACCCTTCACGTCCTTTGTTAGCTGCAACTCCAGTTGTGTTTTGGCCTGCCTGATTACTCCCCTTAATGCTCGAGCAATAGTTTTATACTCCTCCCTAATCATCTGACCAAGTTTCCACTTCTTCCACTTCCACTTCTTCCACTTCCACTTCTTCCTTTTTGTGTTTAAGCTCACCAGAGATTTCACTGTTAAGCCAAGCTGGTCAACTGCCATATTTGCTATTCTTTCTGGATGTTAAATCTTGGATAAGTGCACTCTGGGATGTTCAGTGCATAAAGTGGAAACATTTTGAAAATATCTTTTTATCAATTATGTTATTAAATTATGTATAATTGCAAAGAGTCAATGTTTCAAACCAACCAGAGAGAGAAAATTTCTATGAAAAGTGTCACCTTCCATCTTTTGCAATGGTCATTCAAAAGCCAATACCATCTTGATCCTAAGAGCTTAAGGCACTGTCAATTTTACATTGGCAGCATGGACATAAATACACGATAAACCATTAAGAAATATGGGACACTATCTCAAGTGATGTCTAGCAGACAAGGGCAGAACAAGACCAAATGGTTGAAAGATGAAGCTAGAAATATTCAGATTGGAAATAAGGTTCAGACTGTCAACAGTGAAAGAAATTAACCATTGACAGAGTCTACCACATTCCTTTAAGTCTCTACAACTTTTTAAATGATATACTGTAGTGGGCTTATTGAGCTAGTGGGCTCAACAGCACTCACTTTCACAGCAGGGAATAATAATTCCCTCCATGGCAGGAATCACCAGATGAAATTACCTTACTTACGGTATCCAGGTGGTCAGACTAGATGATCTGAGTGGTCCCTTCCATCCATAAAAGTCTATGGATATTTAAGTGATGGTGTTGAGAGAATCATTCTCAGATGCTAAAACCACCACCTGTTTTGATCTTACAGTTCTCTCACTCATTGAAATCCAGGCTGGGGTAATTGTGGAATAATATTTGGGCCTCATGAAGGAAAGTTTAGATCAATTCCTCATCTGAAAGAGGATGACTGTACTGTTTATCCCCACTGATCTTTCTTCATGGGAGGTGCACACAGAACACTCTGGAGTTAACAATTCCATGAGACACAAGGTGGGTGAGGTAATATCTTTTATCGGACCAACAATTTCACAGCATTCCACCAGAGGAGGCAAATGTTCTGTACACTCCCAAACCTAACTAACACAGAGAGAGTATTTTGTTTTGCTTTGCTTTCCTAACTCATGGACAGGAAGCAACAATTGTTGACTGGAATTGTTATTCAGCTGGGAGTGTTAATGTGCCTTTAGAACCTAAGGATAATTCAGTACAGTCAGGACTTGATTTAACACTCCAACCTTTAGCAGTACATTAGCAATAAGATAAAATATCTGGTGCTACTAGGTTTTAGATACCATTCTGTTGACAATATGTTTCAAGCTTCATTTGCCATAAATGTTACGAGATTTTAGTCAACATTCAAAAAGTAAATCTCCATTTTTCATGACAAAAAGCGAAAAAAATTCTTTCTACCAGTTGGCTGCTGTTTTTCACTTCAGCTCTGACAGTAAAATGCATAAATTAAAGAAGTGCTGGGAACAAAAATCCATCTGAACAATGGTTTTACCTGAGAGTTCAAAGGGATCACAGTTCTACATAGAGCTTCTCATTCAATTTCTTTTTAAGATAACTATTAAAGCAAACATGCACCACAGGAACCACTGTTGACAGAGATAGATCAGTGTAGTTTAAATGAATCTAGGAATTTTTGGAGCAGATAAAAAGCATTACAGTGGGGACTAATCTACAAGTTTTGCTCTGCATGGTGCAGAGCAGGGTTTGCAGTTTGTCACACTAGAAGAGATAGAGCACTGCTGAGTGGTTTGAAAAATCCCACACAGTGTCTTCCTATAAGCATAATATGTTACTGAAATTATAGCATTCCATTGAAAGAACAGATCAAGAAAGGAATATAATTTACAAAAGGTATGCATGCATAGATATTGAAACAATATTGTATATCCAAATGTGATGAGGATCCAAAATAAAAGTGTACTCTGGTAAACTCTGGGGCATGCACTGTGTCTATATTGTGTGTTTGTACAGTGCCTACACATTGTGGGTGATAATAGAAATGAATAAATAACAATAAGTTCTCTTACAAACTTTTTAAAACATTCTGAGAATCTTGGTGATAGAGTTTTGTAGTCAGAGCCCAGAAGCTTCTCAGATATGCTTCTATGGGCAGATGTTACTCTACCGAAGGTAATTTATGCTTGAAAAAGGGATTATAAGAAAAATAATTCCAGCATCTAAATGCATGCCTTTTCCTGTGTGTTAGTGTAGATCATACCAATTGTAGCTCATATAAAAATGGGACTGTAATTCCCCTTCCCGTGCCTGAAATGAGTTGTCCAGCTGGTTTCCTTAATTATGGTGTTGATGCGATGGAAAGCTGAGCATCCACAAGATACACCAATGTCAAAGGGAGCTACAAATTGCTCAGCACTTTTGAAAATAAAGCCATACTAAGGCGCTAAACCTGGGTCTATTTTAGTGTTGATATGATTTTGAACAAACTTCCCCAATATCCCTATTTCCTAATATGGAGTTTGCAGCTTCTGCAGGATGCCAAAAAGAAATATATCCTCCCCTGGCAGGCGAGCTAGCTAACACATGCCAACATATCAAAGACATTGTGTTGTTGTGGACATGCTGGTCCCCGGATATTAGAGATACAAGGTGGGTGAGGTAACATCTTTTATTGCACAAACTTCTGTTGGTGAGAGAAACAAGCTTTCAGATTTATACGGAACTCTTCAGGTCCAGAGGAGCAGCTCTGTGTAAGCTCAAAAGCTTGTCTCTCACCAACAGAAGTTGGTCCAGTAAAAGATATTATCTCACAAACCTTTTGTCTCTAACATACTAGAGAAACAGATGTGCACATCTGTAAATCTGGTGCTGTGAATCCATCTGGACATACAGGTGCTATGCTTATGAATGGTGAATATCGAGAATGAGAGTCTCCACAGCATAGCTAAGCAGCTTTTTTCTCCCTTCATGCTTCCTTTATCCCTTCTCCCCATTTTTAACAGTAATCTGTTCTTCCCCCTCCTCCTCCATGAGACAATCTTTGATATAACTTTTTCAGTTATAAATGTGATTGCACTTTAGTTCTGTGAGCTGGATGCTCACTCGTGGGCAGTATAGCTATTCGCTGGTGCCCATAAGTAGTAACTAGTAAGGTTATTTCAATACTCCTTCATCCTCAACCAGCTGGCAAATTAGTTCATCAGGGACCACCTTTCTTGTCCTCTTGTTCTTACTCACTTCAGTTCTCAAATCTCTATACAAATCAATTTAAGATCCCTTGTTATTGATACTACATTTTGATTCCTCTTTCTTAGGAAATTTCCTAAGGGAGGTCTATCTCTGAACTTGCAGATGGCTCGTGGTACCTACATTATACTAGTTGTGTTGTTAATATATTAATGAATCTTTTGTAGATCAGATATATTAGCATTGTGGAAGCAGGTACAGTATCTCACAAAGCTGATATGCTTCAACCTTGTAAGGGTCCTTCATTGAAATCTCTTCTGGTTTAAAATCTTTCCAGCTTCCCATTATTCTCTTTATAGAGCAATAACAGTTAGTCACTTCCTAGACAAGGTCTGCTAAGCAATTAATACAGAGCCCCTTAAAATTTCTAACCCTAGCCGAGTGACATTTTGTTTCTGTTTTGTACCCACCAATCCCCATGGGATTTAAAGGCAGTTGAAGTGTAGAGGACAAGAGTTGGAGGACCTTCAAATCTATTAGTCTGATATCTGAAAAGACAAAGAAGTCTTAAAAAATCACGAGCTTCAATTAAAATACAGCTGAGGGCAATAAGGCTAAAACATGCTTGTAAGACTAACAGAGCTGAACACTGACTGAGAAACGGGTTGAAGTGTTGGAATTCAGAACAACTCTTGTGACTAATAAACCCAATCAAAGGGTTATTTCCATCATTCTAGTTCATTAACTTAAGTTCAGCTAGCTCTCACTATCTGTCTTCTAATGAAACCAGCAAATCCTTCTTCACTGTTAATAGGCCATTTCTATGTTAAGGAATTTAACAGTATCTGATAAAGAACATTTCTTCCCACGCAGGTCAATTCATATAAAATGTGCAATGTACACAGCATGGGCATGCAAGGTAATATTAACACAATCGATAGACATGGGAGGCAGTGATTGGATCAGAGAGCTGGCGATCGAGAATCCTCAGTTCTATTCCCATTTCTGTTGCACACTCATTGTGTGACCCTGAGCAACTCAGCTGGCTTCTTTGTGCTTCGTTTTATACATCTGAGAAGTGTTGAGACTAGCACTGAGTTCAACAGGGTGGCGGTGGGTTTTGGGGGGAGAATTAATGTTTGTGAAGCAGTAAAATGCTCAGATGGCAGGTGTCTTCTAGTATAAAAATAGATTAACACAACCATTTTAATATGCACAATATCACTGGACCAGACATAGAAGTTTAGAATGGAAAAAAAATTCATACGAGGTTGAAGGCATGACCCGCTCTGTTGGATTTAAGGTAACATTTTCAAAAGAGTCTAAATGGCTTAGGTTCCTAAGTCCCATTGAAAAATCAATACCTAGAGTCTCAAAGAGGAACTAAAATTAAATAAAAAAATAAATATAGCAAAATTATGCAAATCTACAAATCAAAGTATCAATGTTTGATAACATGAAACACTGCTGCCTACATAAAAAACAATAGAGTTCTGGTTTGTTTAAAAGCTATAATTTGTACTTATATATAGGGCCTTCCATCTACAATGTAAGTCTGTTTGAACCTCATGACACCTTAGTTAACTACCATGATCATTCTTATTTAGCCTGTAATCTCTCTGGGGCAGGATCAGCCTCTTGCTACACACCTAGTGCAATGGGGCCCAGATCACGATTGGAGTTTATAAGTCATAACAACAATTACTATTCCGCATTTCACATTGCAGTTACTGGGGCACAGAAAGGTTAAGTGACTTGTCAAGGTGTGTCAGTCTGCAACACACCAGGGAACAAAACTTCAATCCCAGTCATAGCCTTAAGCACAACATCATGCCTTCCGTTATCCCAGCACTGTCCCTTGCCCTTTTTGCTCATTTAATATCAAAGACAAACACACCATGCACCAATTTCTAATACCCTTGTGTAGCGGGCTGGTCACCCACTGCGGCCCTGAAAGGGTTAAAACAGCCCTGGGAAAGGGCTGTTCCGTGGAGCCAATAGACTGGGCTGATTGGGAAAGCAGCTGCAGCTGGGGCCATGCCCCAGTCAGGCCACAGCTGGCCCTATAAAAGGGCTGCTGGACAGGAGCAGAGTGAGTCTCTCTCCAGCCTTGGAGGGAGATGAACCTGGCTGCCTGGGAGCTCGAGTCGAGTCGAGTCGAGTCGAGTCGAGTCGAGTCCTGTCCTCAGGCCTGGTGACTTCCCAGGCTGTGGCCTGATAGAAAGTCCAAAGCAGGTACTGGGCTGCAGGGAAAGGTAACAGGTCCAAACCCCCTTGCCAGCGATGAGTGGATTACAGTCTGCCTCAATGAGCGGGGCTAGACGATGACTGGCAGTAGCCACTGAGGCAGGGTGGGGATAGAGGGTTGGGAGTTCCCCGGAGAGGGGAGACCCAGAGACTACAGAGGTACTGCAGAGGGCAGAACCCTGAGGTAAGGGGCACCAGAGTCCAGAAGGGACACGGGGGCCTGATGCAAGCGGGACATCGGTCAGCAGAGGGAGCTCCAGAGCTGGAGAGCTAATTCCCAGGATGACCAGCAGGAGGTGCTGCACTGGTGAGTCTCGCCTCACTACACCTTGGTTGTAACTGAGTAATACCTTACTCTGTAAATAGCTCCATAACTTTCAATGGGAACTACTCAGTGTGAGAGAATGTGTCAAAATCTGCTCCAGTGGAAATAGATACTGTGTCCATTTTCTTGAGGAAGAGCCAACAACCCATTTTCATTGAAAATACCAAATTCATGGGAAGAAACAAGCCTGGAACTTGGGAAAATGTTGCTGCGGTTTGACACTTAATAACATTTCCAGTGCCCTTACCCTCTCTACATGCAATTATGAAATAAGGCCAGTGGAACAGAATATAGTCCCAGGGTAATGGTCTCCTGCTGCTAAAAACTAAGGCTAAGCTAGGTTGTTTACTCTTAAAACGGGATATTAATATGGGAACAGTCTCTTATTTAAAATGATTTCAGCTGTGCCAAATGACTGATGCTGATTTTATCTGATGAATGTAAGTGCAGAAGAGAAACAGTTACTGTAACAATGATTTACTCTCCTTTGACGAACCTGCTGTCTTTTGACTGAATTAAATTATGAACATTATGCATTTCCACTTGAGGCAGTGTTTGTGGGCAACTGGTGTCAGAAATGTCTAAAATCTCCTCGTCCAGTGCTTCTCAAGCTATCTGATGTGGGGGACCAGCAATGTTTTTTCCAATGTGCGCGCAGACCGGTAGCCGATGGCTCGCGGACCGGCACTTTGAGTAGCACTGTCCTAGATGACTAAATGAATCCTTTCGTTACTCAGTTTGCAAAGAGGGCCAGATCCTGACCCCTCTCTTTACTGTGCTGCTCTATTAATGCAAAAAGGAGCTGGGAAGCCCACTTAACTGGCTACCTGGGAATCACCCCAGTAGAGGAGACTCCTTTGGTGAGAAAGCTCTACCCCAGTCCAGTGTTGCTAAACCCGAGCATTCAAAGCCAGAGCTGGGTGAATCATGGATTTTTTTTTTCAATTTCCTGGCAATTCCAAAAAATATAGTTTTGGGCCAAACCAAAAATGAAAATGCTTCTAAATTGTCAGCAAATCCATTTTAAAAAAAATCAGGTTGAAAGAAACATTTTGTTCGATCCAAAACAAAACTTTTTGATTGGGCATTTTTTACAAGTTTAATTTTTTAAAGTAAAATTAAAGGAAATTTTAAAACAAAAACAACTGTTTCAATTTTTTTAAAAAACCCTATCACCCCCCCAAAAATTGACCAATTTAGCCAAAATCAACAAAAATTTGCAAAACATTTCAGTGTGGCTAAATCTGCATTTCTCTGGAGAAAGAAAAAGCTCCAGCAGGGGGAAGCAGCAGGGAAAGTCTCTGGCTGTGTGGAGCTCCTGTAGCCTTTCCCTGCTACCTCCCCCTGCCGGAGCCTTTCCCCACTGCCCAAGTCTGTCTCTGCTGCAGGGAAAGGCTCGGGCAGTGGGGAGGCAGTGAGACACTACACTGCTAAAAATAGCAGCACAGACAAGGGAGGGATAGCTTGGGGCATTTTGAGAGCTGCGTAGGGCACATGCCTTAAGGTTCTGGCATGTCATTACTTTGCTCATTTAAGCAGTGCCTCACCATCTACATTCCTATTTATACCCTTGCTAGTGGGTGTGAAGTGTACGTACTTTATACACCGCCATAAAGAGTATGCAGTTCAGACATACCCTTTGAGCAGCTGCTCTAAGGTGTGACGGGGACTGAACCAGACCCTGGCCCAGGGAAGAGGAAACATAAAAAGCAGCATAAAGTCACCTTGCCCTTTCTCCAGCACTGGGTGCAACTTGACTAAACAAGACCATCAGATAGGAATCTTTCAAAACTCAAGTTAACAGCTGCATTGCTACAGCAGTGTGATTGTGGCTTTTTAGTGCTACCCCAAGTCTTGTGAGTCTTAAACTCTTTGTTCCCTCTTTCCTTCCGACTCTCAGTATGGATCCATTGCAAGGGGGTATCACTAAAACTCTTTACAGTTAAAACAGCCCTCTTCTACAATAGTTTGAAGTACAGATCTATTCTAGAGAGCTACTCTGTAATAATGGCATTATAGGGCCCCCTATTTGTTGTCTCTCAAGGAGACCTTCAGATCAAGTCTGTTCTGGCTATAAATTTTAAAAAGTACTATTTCTAACTGCCAGCCTTGGAAAAGCCAGCAGGGATCTGAGATTCAAGCTGTGTTCTTTATAGTTCATGCATCAACTATCACATTATCATTATTATAATGTATTATTTGTATTGTGGTAGCATCTAGGAATGCCAGTCATGGACCAGGATCCCATTGAACTAGTGCTGTGCAAACACAGAACAAGATGGTTCCTGCCCCCAAAGAGCTTATTTCAGACTCGACAAAATCCAGTTCACAATCCATTAGTCAGGTGAAAAATCCAGCTCAGCCATCCCAAACCTCTGTTTGTGCCAGACCAGCAGGAATGAAAAGGGCTAAAAACTTCAGGGGTTTAAGTAAAGCGAACAGTGACAACTCAGAACACACAAGGGAGCTGGTCTTTTGAGGTAGACTGTGGCATTTTTACTTAACCACTATCCTGACCATAAGTGGCACTTGAAGATACAACATACTTCACAATTATATATTCTAAAAACGAGCCAAGATTCTTAGGCATTTTATTTAGGTACTTGTGATTCATAGCTCTTCTAGTACTAGTGTACGTCCTTAATACACACTATAAACGTCAATATTACAGCAATAAAATCAATATAGACACAATCCTTAACTATGCTCTTTAGGAAAGAGTAAGCTAGCATCAGTATTTCCCACTTCACCAACAATATCCCAAAGAGTGATGCTTTTGAGAAGTTGTCCAGCTCGACACAGGAAATACTGGGCAAAATACTAGGGCCTATGTTATGCAGGTGGTCAGGGTAGATGATCAGGATGGTCTCTTCTTTTCTTACAAAAAAAAAAATTATGAACAGCAATCATTCAAGATTTCTTTCATATTATTAATAATGGTAATACCGGGATAACAGCAGAGTTTCGGTCAACATATCCATGGAGCAACCCTTCCTGATTTACAGAATAATTCTGACAAACTACAGCCCCCTAAGCATGAATGTGAAATGCCAAAGGTTTATGTGTGTATATGTATACAATTCGAAGTTTGTTATATGCTCTGCTTTATATACAGTAGGCTATATTTTGCAGCACTGTAAACTTGATAGAAATAGTCTTGCTGAATCTCCCCCTTCTTCCTGAAATGCATTTATAGCTAAGTTTTATAGCAGGTTGAAGGCTTTTTCTGTATGTATCCAATGTATTTCAGAGATTTCATTTCTGCCTAAAGCATTACTCTTTTTGTCTTCATCGTCAGTACTGATGGACAACCCATACCAGTTCCTGTCATATAAAAAGTCAATTAACAGCTTTTATGCAGTATTTCCCTTGTGGCTATGAGAGCTATTTGGCTGGGGTACAAACTATGGAACCCTTCCCTCACACATTTACAGTCCATCTAAACAAAACTAAAAAAAGCTAATATGAAGAAATGCCAAAGATACAGATGGTTGGGCAATGGCGACCAACTACAGGATGGTGGCTTAGCCTTCAAGCTGGACAAATATATCACAACAGTTTTCTGTAAGCATTTGTTTGAATCTTTAAATGAAGTTGCTTCAGCTGTGCTGCCGTTCCTTCTGCGAGGGTTTTCTACCAATGCCAGAAGTTTCACAGTGTCTAAATTTTCCCAAGGTGTGAGGTTCACCTCTGTGCAGAGGAACTGCTTGAGGCCTACCCACCACTTCAGTCCCACTTCTACACAACACCTGTACTCTGCACACACACACAATGACAAAATTACATAACCAAATCTTTGCATAAAGTAAAGTTGGACTTCTACCAGCAGGTTCACACAGAGGGTATCATAGCCACAACTCCTACCAGCCCTGACAAGGCCTGTTGGACTAGCAAATAGGCCACATTTTCCAAGGCAGGCAATAGAAGTTCCTACCTATTTCATTCTCATCAGTTTATTTTCCTTCTAACTTACCATAACATTACCCCTTTTGACCCAAGTGGCTAGCCAAAAAATTAGGGTCCAGTAGGTTGGTCCAGTAGGTTGTTCCAGCTGGGAGGAGACATTGGTGATAGATAGGTATTTCTCTGATGCAGTTTTATTTACAAAGAATGTACAAAGTCCTGGGTCTCTGAACGCAGACGGAATCAAATATCAGGGAACAGCTTCTTTTGCTCACAGCACTAAGAACACTCTTTGTAGCCTGCACCCCTGGTGCTTAATTTATAATGAAAGAGGAGCCAGGTCTCAAGCAATTCATTTTTACTTTCATAACTGATGCAGAGATGCGGGGGCTATGAACTGCCAAGCCTAGAGGTGCCGGGGCTCAGTCCTAGCAAGCCCTAGCACAAATTTAGCACTGTGCACCCCTGACTCAAAGACCTCTCTCCAGGTTTCTTGGCGGGTCAGACACCATGCTTTCACCTACTCCTTCCCGCTGTCAGTGTAGCTCTCACTTTCTGTGTTCAGCCTTCCGTTACTCCTACGTCTCCTCACACACAAACAATATCCGTCAAAATTCCACCCACTCATTCCAAAACTCCTAGGTGGCATCAGACCCCTTTTGTCTCATGCTGGGGAATCTGGGATTAAGTTATCCGGACATGTATGTTGATTGAAATTGGGTGTGAATGCACCATTCAGAGAGGTTTGTGATCCAGGCAGTTACCAATACCTCTCCTCATAACGCTATTTTATCATTCATGTGTGAATAAAAATCCTCTCACGGCTGAGCACTACAAAGACACGGTTTGCAGATCAATTATACCATAACTTATACAAACTGCTGTTATTAGAATTAGAATTTTATTCAGACAACGTGGAGAAATGAGATTTATTGGGTTATTTTTATCTATCCGATTGTTAAAAGGTGGTAAAACCATTCATAAAATCTCAAAGATATGCCAGTATTTTAATGCATGACTGAGGCTAAAAATAAAACTGGGAGCTCCTCTAACATTTCCCTGGTTGGTTGGTTCTTTGTTATACGGAGGGAACTACACTAAAGATAAAAAAGGGCTCTGGTGGTTTTTTAAGAAAAATTTAAATCCACTCTACTGCTTAATTGGACAACAAGTTGCAACAATGTCTTTTTCACATTGATTAAAAAGCCAAGTTTGTTTTTCTTGCTCTCCAAATCCTACAGTACATTTTTCATCAATTCCATGCAGTAGGTTAGCACTCCTCCATACTTTTCCCTCATTATTAGGGGCACGGCTGGTAGCACTATGTATTATTGAGATTGTCTGATACTTTCCATTGTAAGGTCCTGTATTCAGTTGCTTATAGTTTTGCCAAACCAACTGTTTGGGTGAAAAATTTGCAAGTCAGGTATCTATCTCAGGCTGATCATCTTTGAAGAATTTCAGCCAAAATGGTTCAATTGTTTCTGAGAACAAGACTAGGGAAAAATACATTGCTTTGACCACGCAAAAAAGTTCTGGCAACCTGTTCTTTTAAAATCTCTAGTGCCGCCATGCTTTGGAGTAGTGGCTTGAAATTTGGCAGGAGGTGACTTTTGTATCCGTGTGGTGTCTTTCACCATCTCCTGGAATATCCATGCAAATTTGGCCAAGTTATAAGCTTTTGAAAAAAAACTGTAGTTTGCACATGCTCAGTAAAGACTTACTAGAGTTTCACAACTAAATTTCCTGAAGATTCCATTTCCACTAGTATGCTCCAGCCAGGGACTGAGCAGCACTTCCACTGTAATTGAAGCTCTGAGCTGCTGTGGGCCAGCCCAGGGAACTGAGAGGAGAGACACTCTCCTGTGCTGTCAGTGACCCATAGGTCATGCTTAGGTCCAAGCAGCATGGAGGAGGAAACTGCCTGATATGAATGCAAAGGATCAGAACTGGACCAGGGCATAGAGGAATAGATTGTAACAAGGACCAGAACAGAGACTGGAGGCCAGTTGGTGTGGGAGATGAGGAGACTAGGACTGGCTGAACAAAGAGACTGGGAGCAGGGTGGAGTGATGGGAGGGGAGAGAGACCTGATGAGGGGCCAGTGCTCAGGGAGAGGACTGGGACTTGTTGGGCAAGAAAAGGAGCCAGGGAAAGGGTGGAGACTGAGATTGGATGAAGATCATGGGAAGGAGACTTGGAGCCAGTGGGGATGGAGAATGTGGGTGGTGAGCAGCTGGGAGAGGGGAACTGGGATTGGTTGAGCAAAACCACTGGGATTCAGGGGAGACTGTCATGGAGATTCTGTAGGAGGTTACTATGACTGACTGGGCAAAGAGACCCCCCAACCTGCATGAGAAACCTAAAGGGTGGAGACAGATGAGCAACTCAGGGTGGAAAAAATACAGGATTGGGACAGGGACAAGTTGGAGGAGACAGGGCCAGCTCCAGCTTTTTTGCCACCCCAAGCGGTGAAGGAAAACAAAAAACCAAAAAACCCAAGCCTGGCTGAGCTGCTGCCAAAGTGCTGCCGAAGAGGAAGAGAGGGACTGCAGGGCCTGCCACCGAACTGCTGCTGAAGACCCGGAAGTGCTGCCCCGATGACAGACAGAGTGCCGCCCCTTTCTATTGGCCGCCCCAGGTACCTGCTTCCTTCGCTGGTGCCTGGAGCTGGCCCTGGGAGGAGATGGGGCAGAAGGTTGTCTAGGGATGCATAGGCAGAAGGGCCTGTGACCAGTAGACAACACTCCTCTAGAACCTGCAATGGAACCCAAGATTCCAGAGTCTCACAATGCCTCTGCTATCAGCATATAGCTGTGAAACTCACTGGCAGGGTGTGTCTTGCGTCCCCCACTAGTAGTGGTCCACATAGCTTGGAGGATGACAACCTATTATTGCTATCAGTTACTCCATTAGTTAAAGTGACAGAGGTCTGTGTGAATCTAAAGGTGCCAACCCCAATGACCCATGTGGGTTTTGATATAATGCCACATGATCGAATTTCTGTAGGATTTTTTCCTTTTCCCCCTCCACTTTTAAAAAAAATCTAGGATATCACACACAAAAACTAAATTAAAGGATTATTAAGATTGCAAAGTCAAGCATTGCAAAGTTAGGAAATGCCATAATAACGGTTGCCAGCCCCTTTGTAGGTATGCATTATGAAACAGTCTGCTTATGTTATTACATAATTTTCCACAGGACCCCCATAACACACACAATACCTTAATCCCTCCAAAACTCACAAAAGGATCGCATTCTGCTACTTTATTCATGTTACACAGCAGCAGATTCCACATGATCCCACTGAAGTCAATCAGAAAACTTTTGAAGTAAGATGCTTCCGAGGGAGAGTGAGGGTAACAGAATCTAGCCTAAAGTTGTTTGTTGTATGTATATAATGACCGTAACATTCAGTTTAAATAAGAAAACTAAGCCTTCAAGATAATGTGAGAAATAAATTGTATAAATATCTTTTCATTAAAATTTAAAATTACACAACCTTTTTAAAAGAGGTCATTACATTTTTATTAGGTTAAAACCAGCAAGGAAATTCAAATAGCTCACCTCTGAACTCATTCACCCTTGTGCTTCCTTGGCCATTCTATTCCCTCTTATAACTAAGCTGTAATAACCATCCTATATTTTCTACATGTAGTGTTGTAAACTTGCAAGCCATCATTGTATTTCTGTCTGATTCATAAGCAGGTGTAAAGCAATAGCTAAGAGTATATCAAATTATTAACATTTATAGTACATGTTTACTGATATATCGGTACACTGAACTATTTAATGCAGAAATAAAAATGCTTAGGCAATTTTTTTCTAACTAATCTTGTCCCTTTTATTGTGTTTGTGAAGTGGGCTCATTTATCTGAGAGCCTGAGGAAATCCAGCACTTTTTATTCAGCTATCATTCAAAACCAGTGGAGGTCTAAATTGAACTTTAAAACGTCAGGGCAAGCAGTACTATTGGCAACTATATTAAATTATTAGGAACAATGTATTCATTACTAGGTTATGTACTAATTATTAGTGCATCGTGAAACTGCTTTGAGATGAATGGGCATACTTAGACATATAGTAACATGAGCAAATATACAACAAACCGATTAGCCATTGTTTCAGCATATTAATAGTTGGTACTAGCTTCCTTCTTGAGACTCTCCAATCAATATATGCCACTATAAAAACCACTTCATACACCCCTATCCTACAAGTTATTAGTAGGGATTAAAATTGGATTCTTCAGTTCTAATAAAAGCTTGAGCTTCTATTGACCTAACATAGCATTAACTGGTAACAATAGTAGGCTTGTATTCTCTCATGTGGACTAAGCCACTAGAGGGAGATATGTAACATCAGTAGTTTTCACTGAAAAACCTACACACAGATAAAAAGAAAAGGAGTACTTGTGGCACCTTAGAGACTAACCAATTTATTTGAGCATAAGCTTTCGTGAGCTACAGCTCACTTCATCGGATGCATACAGTAGTACTCCTTTTCTTTTTGCGAATACAGACTAACACAGCTGTTACTCTGAAACCTACACACAGATGTGTGTGATATACTTGTATCTCACCCATATCTTATTTCTAGTAGGGCAGTGCTTAGAAACCATCCTGGAAGATCAGAATTCCTTTCTGCTAGGTTGTGTACAAATAAATCACAGAAAGGGCAGTCCCAGAGTGCTTATTCTGCTTTGTGATAAGGTTTTGGCTTTTATGGCAGAATATTGCATGGGGATGTTTTCGTTTGTAAACAGTCCCCTTTCCTCCAGTAAAAAAAACATCATTACTCTGTTTGTGAGCCTTATTCTTGAGGGCAGGAAACAAAATCATATACTTAGTGTAGATCTTGGGAAGGCTTTACCTATTTGGAGAAACTTGGTTGATCAGGAATCAAACATGAAGGAAAACAAGATCAATCAAATGCCTCATGCACATTTTAATGGAACCATAAAGTTTTCCCAACACTGTTTAAAAATTATAAGGATAGGCATATGCTGATTTTCAATAGGAGGGAAATTGTTCGCCCCTTCTAATATAGACTTGAGTCACTACCCCTCACAAAGCTGGGTTCATGGACTCTCCAGTTCTGCCATGATTTATCACAAAAATTAGATTTTGAGTAGATTCCAAGCTAGCTCATTAGAAGACTGAATAACAGAAAAGAGACAGTGGTGAATTGATTTTTCTGGCACAATGACACTGACAAGAAATTAAACATATCTAAGTTTATTATAAAGCGCTGGATCAATATTTCCAAACTACATGTCCCATCTTCCTAATTATAGCATCCATGAATATA
This sequence comes from Eretmochelys imbricata, assembly GCF_965152235.1. Classification (NCBI taxonomy): domain Eukaryota; kingdom Metazoa; phylum Chordata; order Testudines; family Cheloniidae; genus Eretmochelys; species Eretmochelys imbricata. The sequence continues at coordinate 29,531,584 of NC_135581.1, forward strand.
CTGATTGGTGAGAAGGAACAGAGTCTGGAGTGAGATAAGAGAACAAAAGGAAATGCTGGTTAAACGACATGGTAGATTGCACTAAGAGTTATCTGGGGAGGCCTTCCTGCCTTGCTACATCACTCTCAGGACTATTACTCTCTTAGAAGATGTTGACACCATCTCAGAGCAGATTCTCCACATTTACAGGCAAAATAGGTTAAAGTGGTCACCATGAAAGAGTCAACATTTGTGAATGTTCTCACTCAGCGATTTAAGAGATGCCACCATTTCACTGGCATGTAGATTAGAAAGCCCCTGTGGTATCTCATACTCTATATGAGGTAACTATTGGCAAGTGCTAACTATTATGAGACCCATAATGAGAGATGACCTTGGACTCAGTGTAGCAACGTTTTTCAGGTCCTAAACTTTTTCTCAATTTGGAATGTATTAGTCCAAAGGAAGAAAATATTCTTTCTATACAGCAGAAGAAGCTACTGCTGTTAAAAGTGAGATTATCACTTCAACAGTGTCTGAATCCAAGTGCTTAAGTGACTTCCACCAGTTTACAGGTCTGACTTTCTTTAAAACATCATCAGCAAACATATATTTCTTGAATGGTTCACCCTTAGCTCTGAAGTTTATTATAGTTGGCATTATGGAGGGATGATTGCTGAATGTCCATGTCATAGCCAGCTCCCCTTCTTCAGCAGTTAAGGTTTGACCCTGGTACGGAGCATTGAGAATATTCGCAAGAAAATGAGCTGGAGACAGTGCTTGTCCCGTTCATTTTTTTTAATGCTTGTAATTTAACTCTGTCATTGCATAGTTCTTTTAAAGATCTCACTCAGTTCCTTCCAAATTTCAACAGCATCAGCAATAAAACAGCTGTTTCCCTGCATTTTGTTCAAGGCTACAGAAATAGGCTTCAGGGTACTCAGCATGTGTTCAACATTTCTCTTAAGCCCAATGTTGAGAACTTTGGCTGTGACAGTGCCATCTATTTCTTCACGATTTTGTTCACAAACTGTCATCAGATTAGGCCAGTTCCTGATATAGTGCTCAAAACAGTCCACTCCTGAATTCCATCGCACATCCTGTGGGAGAGTTAGCTTGGGTCCTCCCACTTTTTTCAGAGCAGCTGTTGCAAAGTGGTTGTTACAGAAGGATTTTGCAATTTCAACATTAGCCTTTATTTCTGGAACACTGAAGTCTTTGGCTAGAAGGTGCATCAAATGAACACTGCAACCATATGTTATTAGCTTAGGCCTCTCTTCACTTTCTTTTAAATAATTTCTTCTCATCTTGGATACATTTGCAGCATTGACTATGACCAAGCTGCGTACTAGACATTTACATTTTTTTCCCACAGTTTGTTATAGCTTTTACTGCTGTAAGTATTCTGCTGTGTGCGTATTTCCTAATGTATCAATTGTTTCTGTAAGGAAGACGTTCCCTTCTTCTCTTGTCACACAAGCACATACAACAGGATCATTGTGGACATTGCTCCACCCATCAAGACTCAGGTTAACAATTTCACCCTCTAGACTTTTTGCACACTGCTCAAATTCTCTTTCATACACTTTATCCAGCAATTTGCCTCTGACATTCGGGTGGACTGTATCCTGGTCTTAATGACTGAACCACGTTAATGAAGTGTGAGTTCTCAATCATACGGAAAGGAGAGTTTGTTGCATAAACAAACTGGGCAATTTTTTCATCAATTACCTCTTTTTGTAATCTGCTGGTTCTTAGCACAAACTTATCTATAGTTGTTTTTGGATGATGGAGATTGTTTTTCTTTTTGCTCCTGGTGGTATACTGTGGCTATGTGACATACATGATGTGACTGAAACACTATCATTAGCAGATAACTCTGAAACTATAGAAAATGATGGTGATCTTGAAGGTGGATAGTCTTCAGAATCCTGCATGTTGAGGATGGATTCTCCTAAACAAAATAAGTCAATGCAGTTATTTAATTATAATTACCATACTGCTCATTTAGTATTACTCATTGCATTCACTGACACTCAGTACTACTTTAAAGGTGAAATTGTAAAAGGAAGTTCTGTCTATTTCAGCTATTTATTTTTTTATCACAACTGCCTCTAAAATGATAGTACCATAGAGTAACAACTATATTTCTTGCTCAAACATGAGAATTCAAGAATAGTCCAGAAGGAAGACAGGCAGTCCTTAAGAAAGAAGTATGAAATAAAAAAGTTTACCAACCTGAAGATCAGGCACGTTCAGACATGTTCCTCTCATCATCTTCAACACAGCTTCCTCCTGAGAAGGAATACTTCTCATGATGTTTCATTCGGCCTTGCATTTCTTTGTTGCACTGTTTGCATTTTGCACGCAAGCCTGTCTTACCCACATGTAGAGGAACTTCTAGTTTTTCCCTTCTAGTGAGAGGTTTTCTCTTCCAGTGGGGGAATGGTATGGTAGATCTCAAATCAATGGAGGCTACACTCAGAAAGACCTCAAGACTTCTGGAATATGCTGCTCAAACAGTTTCACTTTTGTTCCTACAGCCTGTCCCTCCCTTCTCACATTTATCTCCAGACTTCTTCTCCTTGTCCAGATCTATTCTGCCCCCAACAATCTTCTATTAATTGAACTTTTTGAAACTTTTCACTTTTAGAGAGAGGTAAGGGATTGACTCTGTGCACACAAATTTGCAGAGGGACAATAGGGTTGAGGTCTGTTATTTCTCCTCTATATATTATGTATTTATTTATTTATTTTAAAACATTTTTGCTGTTATCTCTGGAGTCACAAATCCACAGTTGGAGAACCACAAAACTAAGCATCTCTGATGGTATCGTCTAGACTGAGTACTGAGTCCCATTGGGTAGAGAGAAAGATTAAACCTAAATAATCTATACAGAAGCCCCTGGAACCCCATAAAATTGGGTCCCTAATCCATGAACTATTGGAACTCATTTACAAAACTTTTCGTAAACATTACATGAATATATTGTCTCATACTACAGAATTAGAATTTATAATCCCTATTCCATGATGAGATATCTTAATTAAAACTATCTCTAGATAGGTTTTTTCTTCAAAAGGCATTTTATGAAAAAAAATCCATTTTTTTTTTTTGTTTTTAAAAGAACATTGATTTTTATTCACCTGGGAGTCTATTTATTTCATTTTTGATTATAAAACTTTAAAGAAGGTTTATTTGAAATTTTGGATAAAGAGTTGGAGGGCTCATTTTATTCCAACTGGGTCACTCCTCTTTGAATACACTGATAAAAAATACATTATTTTTGTAAAAAAAAAAATCTTCAGATTAATGGAAATTTACTTTACTTCAGGCCTTTTCCAAGCTCAGATGAATATTTTGCGTATGTTCTGATGTTTTCATTGCTGTGCTGGACAATATTGCAGGAGACCATTTTCCTGTGATTTCTTTTCAATTGAACATTCTCTTGCAAGTGGCTCCGCTTGTTCTGTTTTCCTTTTTCGAATGTGTTAGAGTGATTGGCTGTATTCCAGGTAGAATTGCTTGGGGGAAGATGACAACTTGATCAAGTAGATTGGAAAATAAACCCTTGCACATAAGTTTAGAAAATAAAAACCAAAGCTTGAGCAGGGAAAAAAACAAAAAAGAGGCCACCTTACATGGGCAAGGGGGGAAAAAATCAGCAGATAGTCATCATAGGAAATGTAACACTGGAGGAAGAAGAGAGAACCTAAATGCCATCTAGAATATATGAACTCATTAATATACAGATCTAATGAGAGGAAGGATATGAGTTAGGGAGATTGACTGTGTTCAGAATAAGAAATACAATATCAGGATTTTAAGTATGCATAAATGCAAAGCACCAAGCCACTCCCTCTAAACCCACAAGTCTACAGAATGAAGAACTGAGTTTATAAAGGATAGAAAGAGTAAAGAACCATGGCTTGTATCATACTTTAGGTAGGATACCAAAAAATGGGGAGGTGGGAGAAGTTGATAAAGAAAAGTAGAAATGACAAAGATGCGGATGACACATTTGAGATGAGCGGGAGGTGGGAATGTTTCTCATTAGGGAGAGGATGTTTCCTTATAGTCCGGAATCCAGGCTATGGGAAATAGTTTCATAAGTGCTAATCCAGATCTGATTCTTGCAAGAGGCTAAACATCTGCTGGGAGAGTCTGAGAGTACCTTCAACTCCCATTAATTTTACTAGGTCCTAGAGCATTTAGCATTTGATTACGATAAGTCAACTTGTACATATTGTCTGTAGCACACTGTACCAACGACACAGGTATTCTCTATTGGCTAGAATATAATGGAAGAGTGATAACCCAGTTCATGGAAACTAGGCCATTTTCTCTGCTCTCTCAAGTTTATATGTTTGAATGAGAGAGATGGGAGTAAGGTGGGTCATCAGAGCTAGTTACAAGCTCCCCAGTTCTCTGCCTGATCCTGGTTTCAGCAGCCAGGTAAGGTCCCCAAGGCACCATGTGCCAGCTCAAGGATAGGAGAGTTCAATATGATCTGTCTAGTCCTCCTCCTTGCTCCTGGCATGTCCCTCTCTGCTCCCAATTTGTCATTTCACCAGAGCCTACATGGAGAGTAGCAAAGGAGTTGTCCAGGCTCTGTGGGAATCATACGCTGGGGGATGCGCCCAGTTTCCATTCACTTTGTGTTGTCTGAGCTGTGCCAGCAGAGTGGAGGGGAGAGAGAATCTTCCCCCCTACATCTGGCCTTTAAGCTGTACCCCAAGACAGAGAGAGAAAGAGACACACACAGCCTAGACCCACAGTGGTTCTAAAAATGTAGATTGTAAGTTCTTTGGGGCAGAGATCTGTAATGTTACTTTTCTGTAGAACAGCATAGCACCTCTGTGACAAGAAATCATATTAAGAAATCAACAACAAATCTAATACACTACCAATTATGTGCTGAGCTTGGTTAGTCACCGAGCCAGTGAATTAATTTTTTTTTAAACATGCACAGAAAACACATTTCACTCAGTAGAACAATGTACTGTAAGCAATCTGGAGACAAAAGATTACACAATTACCTTATTACTTCTCACACAAAAGCACATATTTTCACTCGTTGAATAATTAAACCTTTTTGTCTTGAATCTGTAACCTGGAAATGCAGGCTACTGTGAAAGCTTTTGTCAACCCTTTTTGTTAGGTTTTGAAATCCTATATATGTTTAATCAAGTTTTCAACCTACCTTCTAGTTATTCTTTGTGGAGGACACCTCTGAAATACATGGAATGTGAATTAAGGGAAGAAAGATCTATTCCAACATTATTTGATAGTTAGTTTGGGGGAAAGGAAGATACCTTTAAAAAACAAACCCACAAACCTCTTACAAGCCAGCAGACTGACCCAACTCCCTTTGAAGCCAATGGGAATCTTGCCATTGGCATCAACAGATCTGGATGAGGTGCTAGATGAATATTAGACTGAAGAAAGTGGTGAGTGAATAAACAATTACTACTAAGCTATAGTAAATTCAATTAGTAAACAAACACCCCCACTACCAGCAGGCTGTTCTTTTTTTCATTGGCTGATGGAAATGTGAAAAAAAACAAGTAGTACTTGTGGCACCTTAGAACCTAACATTTATTTGGGCATAAGCTTTCATGGGCTAAAACCCACTTCATCAGATGCATGCAGTGGAAAATACAGTAGGAAGATATCTATACACAGAGAACATGAAAAAATGGTGGTTGCCATACCAACTGTAACGAGACCAATTAATTAAGGTGGGCCATTATCAGCAGGAAAAAAAAAGCTTTTGTAGGGATTATCAGGATGGCCCACTTCAAACAGTTGACAAGAAGGTGTGAGTAACAGTAGGAGGAAAAAAAATTCGTATGGGGAAATAGTTTGTGTAATGACCCATCCACTCCCAGTCTTTATTCAAGCCTAATTTAATGGTGTCCAGTTTGCAAATTAATTCCAATTCTGCAGTTTCTCGTTGGAGTCTGTTTTTGAAGTTTTTTTGTCGGAGAATTGCAACTTTTAGGTCTGAAATTGAGTGACCAGGGAGGTTGAAGTGATCTCTGACTGGTTTTGGAATGTCATAATTCTTAAATTATTGAATAAGCTTTCATGGATGAATACCCACTTCATCGGATGCATGTAGTGGAAATTTCCAGATGCAGGTATAAATATGTAAGCAAAAATCAGGCTAGGGATAACAAGGTTAGTTCAATCAGGGAGGATGAGGCCCTCTTCTAGCAGTTGAGGTGTGAACACCAAGGGAGGAGAAACTGCTTTTATAGTTGGCTAGCCATTCACAGTCTTTGTTTAATCCTGAGCTGCTGATGTCAAATTTGCAAATGAACTGAAGCTTAGCAGTTTCTTTTTGAAGCCTGGTCCTGAAGTTTTTTTTGCTGCTACTCGAAAAGAGCAGACCTAAGTGCAGTGTGGGGATGGAGTGTGGCTTAACTTGTCCTTGCCTGGTTTTTAGAGGTTTAAGTGAGGCTCTGTGTTAAAGTTTTTGGGCAGTTAATTTCCTCTCTTTTTAAAACAAAACAACCAACACAGTTTACAATCCCCTGCCCCACAGCCCCATTCACCCCACTCCACTGCTTCTGACACCCCGATAATGATTATACTGGCCACAAAAGGCACTGGATGATGTTTGTCCCTTCACTGCCACTGCATCATATCATAGTCTCCCATCTCACTGTCTAGTCACTCCCTCCACCAGCCTAGTTCCCTCCCCACTGCCAGCCTTCCTCCTCATGGAGAGGCAGGCATCAGCCAAGCCCCTGTAGGTTGAGGAGCTGGTGAGAAGATGTAGGAACCATGCAGAGTTTGATATGGAGTCAGTGGAGGCATGTTTTGAAGGGGATGACAGAAAAGGGGATGTGTGAGAGGAGTTTGGGGAAGCACAGCGGTAGCCCCAATCCCCCACTGCACAGCCCTGAACCCCTCCGCACTCTCCTGCGCTGCACTGACCTTTCCCCCCAGAGCAGCAGCTGCATTGATAGGAAGAGTGAGTCTGGTGTTCCTTCCCCACTACTGGGAAAGCGTGGGGAAGGAAGGGAGTTCTGAGTTCCCTCCCCTGATTAGGGAGCTGTGGAAGGATGGGGAGTCCTTGAGCCCCTTCCCTTGGCCTGGTGGAACAGCCATAGGGAGGAACTACTGAAGGGTATTTTCCAGGGAGTAGGGAGGAAGGGGAGAAGGAGCAGATTGTTCCATTTCCTTTCCCCTCCACATATATGTCATGGTGCCCAACTGTACCTCCTTTTGGCTCTGTTCTGTGCACACCTCCAAGCTCTCAGACTCTTTGAAACTGGATGCCTCACTCATAAAGAGATCATAGAAAAACTACATTTTTGGGAAACCCAGTTCTTCATCCAATCAGGTACTCAGAACCAACATTTGGATGCTCCCCTACATTAGTAAGGGACAAGGGTCATTGTCCAGGGACAGGTTTGTGTGTGGGGGGGAGGGGGAGAGAAAACCTGGATTTGTGCTGGAAATGGCCCAACTTGATTATCATACACATTGTAAGGAGAGTGATCACTTTAGATAAGCTATTACCAGCAGGAGAGTGGGGTGGGGGGAGGTATTTTTTCATGCTTTGTGTGTATAAAAAGATCTTCTACACTTCCCACAGTATGCATCCGATGAAGTGAGCTGTAGCTCATGAAAGCTTATGCTCAAATAAATTGGTTAGTCTCTAAGGTGCCACAAGTACTCCTTTTCTTATTGCCCAGGGACGCTCTAACCCCGCAGTAGCTGTGCCAGAGCCCTAAGGGGTGAAGGTTGGCAAAGGGGCAGAGCTCCACCCTGCACCCTCCCAGCCCTACAACTTTCTGCACTGCTGTAACAACCCCCCACATTCCACCTCACTGCTCTGATTCCTCATATTCCCTAGCTCTGGGCCAAAAAAGTTCTAACAACCTGAAAAAGTTAAGAGTATGAACAGCTCATGTAGGACGCTATGTATCAGGAACTCCTTAACCAAATGACCTGCTTTCTTTTGATCACATTCAGTCCTATTACTCAGGAAACAGGTGAAGAGCATGAGTCATGATACCCTAATTGCTTACTCTAATCTTTCATCTTCCGTCTGTTTAGTTAATGCTATTTTCCTTGACAAGACTGGTAATGTAAAAATCAGAGTTTGCATGTGGATTTTAGAGCACTTTTAAAATATTGCTTTTTAAACCAGAAATTTCAGTCTCGGGACAAAATTTTCAAAACAAGCCACTGCAGGCCTGAAGCAAAGAAGGCAAGGCACACAACATACGTTCTATGGAAGCCGCCCAATAGGGGGCTCAGATGCACAGTGTATGGGTGTTGCTCAGCTTCAGTGGCCAAACCACGTCACCTTTCGCTGCACAGCTACCATGACAGCAAATTGCCAGCAAACCCTCTGACTTGCCATGGAACTCTACTGTTGCACATCGCTCTCAAGGTCAACCCATGCTGGAATTGTAAACTTCCCCAAAAGGGACAGCACGTGCCATGCACGAGCTGAAATAAATCCCAAAGGGTTACATCAGTTGGGGATGATTAGAGTGGCAGCTTGGGCTCGAGCTGTGACCCAAAAAGTGTTGAGCAAAAAGTGATTTTGTAAACATGATTTGTTGGTAGGGCTGAATCTTGGGAACCCCTTGCTCAAGTGACCCTTAATTTGAATCACTAACACTACACAGCAAACCTATGACACACAGCAAATTTGAAGACAATCTGATGCAGCATGTGAATTTTAGAGCATGTACAATAGCCATCTTTTAAACTGTAAGCAAATCTCAACCTTAACCACATCATAACTGCTTCTCTGCTATAATTTAGTAGAGGTGTGTGGGAGGTGGACTGGTTTGTTTTGAGAGAGAAGGAGAGAGAAAGGGATTGAATTTAACAGCTTTATTTTTACTCATCTTTTAAAAAGTGTACAAAGTCAGTAAGGAAACTATTCTCTATGGACTTCAATCCCATGCTCATTGAAATCAGTGGCAAAGTTCTCATTGACTTCAGTGGTGTAGGTTCCACCACTATTACTACATTAGGAGTTATAGATGCAGTCTTCTTCTACTGACCAGGAACTCTGATCATGGCCTGGGATTCTGTTGTGCGAGATGCTATACAAACACACAAACACACACACACAAGCCTTCCCACTTAGAGTTTATAATCTAAGTATCAAATGAGAAAACAGGTAAATACAACCAACAGCACAAGGAAACAGCATGGTCACATGAGACTAGAACTTCAAAAGACAAATTCAACCTTATTACTCCTTTGACTTCAGTGGAGCTGCATGCTTGTGGAATCTACCCCTCCCTTTTTTTGTATATAGGGTGAGCCAAATTTCTCTGTGACTCCACTGAAGCAACAGGGGTTACACCATATAGAACTTTTTGTCTTGTATTCATATGAAACACTGAAGGCTGTAAAACGTAGCTACTTATATGAACATCTATGAACAATAGCATCCTTTAACATCAGAGCTTTAAATTCTCAGAGGCATGGGGCATGCAGCTCAGATGTGCATCCCTCTGCAAATTCAATTTATATGGGTTAGCACAAACCTTTTCTCCTATTACAGGTCACATTCCTTGAGTTCAAATGCACCCAAAAAACTCACATAAAACCACTACTTAGGAGGGAGACAACATTCTCTGAAAACTTAGTGAATCTGGGTTTATCTTTGTGATCACACAGCTCTGTTGCACAAGATTTACCGTAGGAGCTGGGTGATTCCTCAACCCACCTAAGGAATTACTTTGGAACAGTAAAGCAACCTTACTCCCACTTGAGGAATGCTTTCTGTGTTTGAATACAGTGTAGTCAGTCTCAAATCCCAGAAATGCTGCATGACCACTCACACGTATAATGGGGAATTAGTCAACCCAAGAAAAGGCTGATGCAACAGTAGATTTACATTCATCTTTCAGATGACACCAAAAACCAAAGTTTGTTTAAAACTTTTGGGGAAAAAAATTAAAAGTTTTGGGGTTGAACAAAATGTTTTAACTGAGCATTTTAAAGTTTTTTTAAAAAAAAATGTATATATAAAATTAAAGGCAATTTCAAAACAAAGTCATTTTGAATCAAGAAATTGAAAACAAAAAACACTGTTTTTAGGATTCCCCACCCCTTGAAACAATCTGACCAAAGCCATGTGAATTTGTGCAATGTTTTGGTGACACCAAATCTGCATTTTTTCCATGAACAAATTTCATTCAGAAAATTTTTCCCCACTCTAACGTACAGATTAATGCTAACAAGATAGTCCTTCGCCACTGGGAGATCAGCCTGGGTTAAAAGTGAATAAGAACTTCAGGATTTGCTCCAGTTGGAATTTTTTCCTCTAAGGACAGAATGAAAACAGAGGCCCTAATTCAGAACAGCAACCCAATTATAAGGACTATCCTAAATGTCCATTCAAAGTCCGAGTGTCGCTCTTCTCCAGAACCACGTGGATGATCCAACAGTCTTCGAGAACCAGTACAACTCGTGCAATAATGTCAAATGCTAGTTGGTTAATACCATCAAAAAATGCTTTGCTCCCCACATTAACTTTAGTGCTATACACACCTTCCATTGGGGATGAGAAAGGAAAGTTAAACCCATTTCCCATGCTACTAAGCGAATGCAATTTAATTTTCATTTTTACAAAAATGGCTGGTGCAACTCCATAGAGATGCGAGAGTCACATGCTGAATGCCAGTGTTTCAGGAGCTACTGAAGTAGAAGTAGTTGACATGAATGAGTTTAAATAATGTATATTTTCATAGCAGAAGGTTAAGAAAAATTTGAAGCTTATTTTACATGCTCCACAGGGCTCAGGTTAACTTATTAACATACAAATAAGTGTATTTTACTTTGCTAAGCTTCAAGGAGATACATTCTAATGAAGCTAGTACTTAAAAAGTCCATCCACTCTGAACTGTGCAATTAATCTGGTGCTTAGAAAGGCATACAGTAAAACATGTCTACAGAACCTACGGTACCACAGAGACAAAAGGAAACTATTTGTGTGTTGTAGGGCCAGATGTTCTTGATACCAAGGGACTTGTGTAATTAAAATAGAGTAAGGTTAAAAAAAATGTCTCTACAGGCACTTGGCCTTTAGATTGACATTAACGTGCATATGGAAGGTCCATGAAATAGAAAGAATGGTATGACATATGCTGTACCTGTCATTAAGTGCCAGGGTGGACTGGCCTGATGCTAAGCTACAAGCACAAGCCAGAGCAGATGTGCCTTTTCCTTGGTGCAAATTGGCAAATATACCCTTATTTATATTATATACTCACATATTATATATATTTTTCGAAGGTCTGTCAGTGAGTTTCTGCCTACAGTGTGGTTAGGGAACCACAGAACAGGCAGACACCTATATTAAGTGGAGGTCCTCAGTTTTAGAGAAGGGATAGGGCTGAAGTAGTGGTTGTTAATGCTGCCGAGGCTCAGGGACAGATGCAGTGCTGAGGAGAGTTCAGGGCCAAGAGACTAATGGTTGTAGGAGCTTTGATTTTTTTAGTTTTGAATTTGACACATCTTAAAGGGGCCTAATAAGTGCAGAGCACCCTCCCTTTGGAAAGTAGGCATCTATTAGGTGTTTAAAATTGGGTACCCTAAAACTGAAGCACCTACCACCACAAGTCACTTTTTAGAACTTTAGCTACCAGACCCTGAGAATGCTCATAGTAACCCTGCCAAAAATCACAAAATGCTTCATCTTAATGTGCGTAGGGGCACCTAAGGTCCATCATTTCCAATGTGTCTGTTACTGAATATTAGGCATTGGACCGTATCTGTAAGTCAAGGCTCTCATGATAAGGAGGTTGGAGGAGGAACTGTGCTATAGCAACGTCAAAAGATGATTTCTGGCTCCCTCAGCCATAATTTCTCTAGGGATTCTAAGGGAACATACAGCTTCATTGCCAGCTGCAGATGGAAGTGGGCCCAATGGCTCAAGGGCCAGTATTAGGGGTGAGCAATTATGGAGGTCAACCTTGGGCACCAAATCAACAGCTGGGGAGAAAAGTGAAGTGAAGCACCTGAGTGATGTACCCCCTTTGGCCTTTTTTTTTTAAGCACTCAGCAACTCAGGGAGTGATGGCGGGGTGGGGCGGGGGGCACCAAAACATTTTCCATCCTGGGCAGCAAAATATGTAGGACAGCCCTGCCTGGACCTGCCCTCCTTCATCTCCTTTGGGCAGGCTAGCATCAGCACTAGCCTGGAGATGAGTGACTTAATGCCGCCTATGTGGAGGTGTTCCAGAAGGAAGCCTCGCTGTGAGCAATTCCCCACTTTTCAATCTCACTCATCACTGGCCCAGCCATAATCTGGATTTAGTGTCTCAAGAACTAGTTTAAAAATTTTTTTTAATGTTCAAATTCGTCCCTCAGCAAATTCTGAGCAACTCACAATGCTGTTGCTGCAGACACCAAACAGCAGCTTTTACTGAAACTGCTGGACACAGACTCCTGTCATTTTCCTCTGGATCTGTAGTTCCCAGGTGAACTAAACCCATCTCTTATTGCCAAAAAAATACCACCACAGAGACTGTTACTGAACTTCACTATCACGGATGCTGCATACAAACACCTAAGCTGCGCTTTAGAGCTCTCTTCTATAACAATTTATCCACTGTATTCATGAAATACATTAATAATACGCATACTCAGCATTCATTTATCTTGCATTTATAATCCCCTTTAGGAACTGGTTGCGCGTGACTAGCAGTATCATGAATATGGATATAATGCTACCAGCGACGTATATAACATAACAAATGAAGATGCAGAACCAACAGTAGCTCAGACTCAGGACTGTAGAAAGGATGGGTAAATTGGAATGGGGACCAGTTCCTGTCGCTGTGCTGGTTAAAAGGCTTCCCCTTCCCCCATGAGCCCTGACTGCCAGGTTAACCCTACAAGGTACTGGGAATGCTGGCCCAAATCCAGCAAAGCATTTAAGCATATGTTTAACATTACGGATGTGAGTAGTCCCAAGGAAAGCAGTGGAGTTACAATAGATTTACACCAGTGTAACAGAGATGAGAATTTGTCCCTAGAACTATCAGACCAATGTAGCAAGTTGAAGTACTTTAGGACTTCTTGGAGTATTTGTAATGTTAATAAAGCATAAATTAGTTGAGACAGCTAATAAAAGAAAAAAAAAATCTCACAATCTTCCAAGTGTTGCTAAATTTTTGTCTCAGTCATAAACTGGGATAAAATTCGTTGCTATATTTGATTTCAGTCTTTGTCTCAATTATACTCCTACTTACCTTAAGAGCAATAGAGTTCAGACGGTGTACAAACCCAGGATGCTTGTGGTGGGGAGACAGTCTCCTACCTTGTCTGGTAAAGGCTGGGGATCCCAGATTAACAATGGTTTATAGCATTTTATTCTGGTCCAGATAATTCACAAGATATTGAAAGTCTATCACTGCATTGATACCACCTTGTCTTTCTGCCACCACCTTAATGTCACCTAATTCTTCAGTGGCCACTAAATCAAGATAATTTTTAACTGGAGCCAATCCTATACACACACAATTATTTATTATTTGAATTGTGGTATTGGCTGCAGACCCATGTCCAATCCCCTTGAGCATGGTACACACAAATAAATGAAAAGCTGGTCCCTTCCCCAACGAGCTTAAAACCTAAGTATATGATGAGAGACAACAGGTGGATACAACAAATAGAGCACCAGATAACAATGAGATCATTATGATTAATGCACTTTATCACATGGAAAGGTGACAGATTACAACCTTTCAGATGGTGATGGCTGCATGTGTTGCACTAATTTCTGATGATGGTTATATCAAATGTACATTGGATTTTAAGTGCTGTATGGTGGAAGTTTGGAGGATAGGTTAGTGTAAAACTTATTAGAACAACATGGAATTATTTTTCAATATTTTTGTTGGTACTGCATGGCAAATTTGCAAAACGCCTTAGTTTTATTGGATACATTATTGAAATTGAGTAGAGAGAAAGGTAATAATATCAACATCTCCCCTTCAATACATAAGTAAGTGGGCTAACTTCTGTCTCTTCTATACCAGGAGAGACTCCACACTGTGTTACAATGCAACAAAAACATAGGTAGAAATTGTGTGCTGTCACTAAAAAAAAGCAAAGTTAGCATGAGAAGTTGTGGGAGCAGAACGCATCTCATTTTCCTACTATGGTACTTAAAGGCATGAATCACTGGGATTTTGGCATGTAGCCCTGTTATTGTTTACTGTGTGTCAAGGCCCAGTGCATCTCATGAAATTCAGTGGCTACCAGGTGCATTAAAAATTGTAAATAACCTTGTAAACATTGACAGCTGCACAAAGGCCCAGACTTGCAGCAGCTAAACCTTTTATTAAGAGCTCCTGCACCATTTGAAGGCTAATATATGGAGCCTCCAGATAGCTTGAGGCTCTGTCATCAAAAGTCAGAAGTCTCCATGACAAACTCATCCTTCTTCACCACTGCTAGAGGAAGAGTTCAACAGGTCTCAGCAAAGCCCTTGAAGTGTATTGGGAACGCAGACAGCTGTACATGTACTCACTGCACAAATGTATGGAACGGGGCAGAAATCTCATCATTTGTCATTCTTTCTGACCCCATAAAATGATTTTAAAGGCTTGGAAAGAGCAAAAAAACTTACAGGACATGTCTGTCTCCTGCCCCATCAATGGTTTATGATCAGCAATACATCAGCAGTGTGAAAGCACTTCAGAGAAGCATTAGTAATGCATAATTAAAGTATTGTCAGTTTAGTGATGAATTGTACATTGGTAAAGTGCCTTCTCTCTGAAGACATAATGGGCAAAAACAAACACGGGGAAAAATTTTCTTTTGACCCGGAATAATTTTTAAAGGATGCATATGACGCATGCACACCTTGCATGATACTAATTTGCTGTGCTCCTTGTCTAGTGATTTAAACCAGTGCAGAGTGAGTGTGACATGCTACCAAGACACTGGGGCAACGCTACGAATTTTGCCGCCCCAAGCAGTCGCCGCCGAATTGCTGCTGCTGCAATAGCAACAGAGCTGCGGCCGAATTGCCGCCGCACCCAGAAGAGCGGCGGAGCTGCCACCCAAAAGCCGCCGCAGCAGGAAGGCCGGTGGGGCTGCGGCCGAATTGCCACCCTCAGACACGGACGGCCGCCCCATTTTGAATGGCGCCCCAAGCACCTGCTTGGAAAGCTGGTGCCTGGAGCTGGCCCTGCTAAGACAGCATGGAAACTTTTACACTCGCTTTGCACTGTTGTATAAAAACGGAGAGCTGGAAGAGACTTTGAGAAGTTGTGGCAGGACCAAGTAACCCTAGATCCTGACAGTCAACCTGTTCTTAAAAACGTCCAGTGATCGGGATTTCACAACCTCCTTTGGAAGCTTATTCCAGAGCTTAAATTACCCTTATATTCAGAAAGTTTTCCCTGATAGCTAACCTAAATCTGCCTTGCTGCAGATTAAGCCCATTACTTCTTGCCCTACCTCCTGTGGTCATAGAGAACAAAATCGATCAGTCCTCTTTATAGCAGCCCTTAATGTATTTGAAGATTCATCAGGTGCCCACCCCAGTTTTTTTTTCCCCTCAAGACTAAATATGCCCAGTTTTATTTTTTAGCCTTTCCTCACATATTAGCGTTTCTAAACCTTTTATCATTTTTGTTGCTCTCCTCTGGACTCCCTCCAGTTTGTCCACCTCTTTCCTGAAGTGTGGTGCCCAGAACTGGACACAATACTCCAGCTGAGGCCCCCCTATTCACCAACTCACTTAATCACCTACTTCCATGGGACTTAAGTTCAAAGTGCTTTGCTGAATCAGGGCTGCACTTGATTTAGTCTCTTGACTGACTCAGTCCAATGCTACTAGTACCTCACCTGAAGGAGCAGTACATCTGCTCTCAAATTAAACAAAGGCAGAAAAAACTTATCAAGCTGTGAGAGCTTGGAAAGAAAAAAAACTTAACTAGAAAGGAAAATTTCTTAATACTTTGTGAGAGCACAATTAAAAGCCCAGGAGAAGCTCTCCAAAAGGAATAATAGAAGCCCTTGGAAATTCTGTATTTGTTCTGGGCACAGTGCAAGCTCTCTCTCCTTCCTTGAGTGATCTCCCACTCAAGTTAGAAAAAAACAAAACACACACTGGATTTTCCCCTTTTAACCCCCCTAATTATTTGAAGCTTTTTACCTCAAGTTTAGGAAGAGAATGTAAGGGAAAGCTGAGAAAGTCCCTTTTGCCAGAACTCATATCTCTAGCAAACAGCTCTTGGAAGCTCTGGTACAAATGAATGGGTACTCACATTCTGTGTGTGTGCTGGAAATTGTTGCTGAAAAGTTCCCGATCTGTTGTGGGTGGTTTTCCATATCTTTCTTCTGCTCTCCAATATCAATGCACTTTTGCTCATTTACATCCATTTTGGATGCTGAATAAATTACTGCATATTTCACTCCTTGCTATTGTAAAGTCTTTAGGTATGTGAAAAGGAGTCATGGGCTGCCACTGACTATACCTCCCAACTCAAACAACAGCCCTGACTGCCTAGCAATAGGACAGATTCTCTTCCCAAAAATCAATGTGTTTTTAATGTAAAGATGCAAGATAGTTCTTTGCCACACAGATGTGCAAAAAGGAGAGATCACGCTGAACTGGAGATACTTAGTGCAACAATATTTTTAAAATTGACTTTTGTGCATTGACTTCAGCAGCTCACTTAAACAGCATTCAATTTTCTGAACACTGTGAAAGCTGAAAATGCATTTTATTGAATCGCACACTGACCTTTAATTTTGGGGCAGGATTTTTAAAGCACAGACTGACAACTGAGTGGCATTGCATTCTGCAAAGCAACATGCCATGGGGGTGGGGAGGAAAGAGTGCTGCTACTTTCTGTCTCAGCCTGTGATATTTTCAATTACCTTATTAACCAGGATTTTTAAGCAAAGCGTTCATTGAGTTGGTAAATTAAAGAGATCCTGAATTTATTGCCTGTGGGTTCATTTGCTGTACACAACAAACAGATACATTGCTAAATTAATTCCAAGGGTAATCACTTGTTCTATCCATATCATTACACACTTGCGATTTAATAATAAATGAAGAACAGGAGTACTTGTGGCACCTTAGAGACTAACAAATTTATTTGAGCATAAGCTTTCGTGAGCTACAGCTCACTTCATCAGATGCAATTGTTTAAATCAAGGCTCCTGAATATACGTGTTTTTGTTGTAAGAATAATTCTTGTAGGTTAAACAAATAACTGATTATTTAAAACTGGTTTATTCATATTTATTAAATATGAATGTTAGGCATATCTATTATACATCAATAAATTTCATGGTTATGAATTAGTTGGTGTTGACTTAGCATGCAGTCAAATAACTGTAATTACATATAGATTTGCAAATCTTAATTTAAAGCTATATTGATACTTGGCTGCAAAGACGTGCCAAGCACTTTTCTGTCCAACGCTGGTCTTGTTGGAATTTCTCTCCATTTTTGGAATAGTGTGTTCAGTTTATTCTTCTCCACATATTAAAACCATGCTCAGAATGCAGGGGAACTTTCCCTTTATGCCTCTTCCCTACCCCCAGCTAGGCTAACAGAAAGGTATATGATTAATGTGTGTTCTCATATCTCTCCTAGTTCTTCTAGTCTTCCTACTCCCACTGTTATAGGGTATGGGTATATTGGGGGGGGAAAAGTGTGTTCTTAACTCAGATGAGTTAACCCACGTTAGCTAACTCAAATTAACTGAACAGTGAGAACATGGCAACTCTGCTTTAAACTCATGTTAGCGTCTTGAATTCAACCTCAGGCTGCCCTACAGGCAGGAACTCAAACAGCTAACCTGAGTTACAAGCAGAGTTGCCATCTCTTCAGTATAGGCGATACCCTTACAGCGTTCCATGCCGCTGATCCAGCCTCTATTGGAGTGAATGGTAAAACTACCTTTGACTTCAGTTAAAGTAGGAGTGTAGCCCACAAGGCTAGATTGCCTTTATTATATTCACTGCCTTGCCTTCATTGTATTCTGTGCTGAGTTGGAGTGTTTCTGGCTGTGCTAAATGTATTAATAAACTATCGATAAATATAGAAGAGTTCCTATTGAGTGAGCATTGCTGCTGTGCACATTGGGGTCCCAACTATATCATAATTTGAATCCTAATGGGCTTGATCTTGGGACAAGAACCTGTCAACCCTCAAAGTGATAACTGGGAATTCTAAAGCAAACAATATTATTAATACATAATCTATGGATCAGGCTAAAGGATATCACCTGCATTACAACCCATATTCACTGCAAAGCACTTAAGCACATACTGAATTTTATGCATATGCTTAAATCCATCCATTTTCAGCAAGGCACTTATGTACTGTGCTGAATTGGTCCCAAAGCAACTAATACTTTTACACCTGCCTAATATCTTTCATCCAAGGATCTTGAAGCACTTCACAAACATTAAGTAAACCTCTAAGCACCCCTCTGAGATTGAGAATACTTATTCCCATGTAGCAGATGGATGAGCTGATGCATAGAGAGTTTATGTGACTTGCACCAGGTCACACAGCAAGTCAGTAATAGAGTCGAGAATAGAACACAGGAGTCCTGCTCAACACAATGTACATCCACAGTAACACTCTTGACTACAAAAAGATTACTCTGAATTTACACCAGCACGATTATAGCTGAATTTGGCCCCTGCCTTCCAACAGGCTTTCCAGCTGTTAAAATTAATGGCATGATAATATCTGGAAGGAGACAGAGCAAAATAGAAGTTCTAGAGGAGGGGGAAAAAAAAAGACAGCGAATTCATGAATGATCAACATGAGCTGCTTACTTCAACACACACACACAGTCTTCCTCCTGCCATACCTTGATTTTAATTTTATCAGCATGGATGGGTGAGGTAATATCTTTTATTGGACCAACTTCTGTTGGTGAGAGATCAGCTTTGAGGTTACACGGACCTCTTCTTCAAGTCTGGGAAAGGTACTCGGAGCATCACAGCTAAATACAAGGAGGAACAGATTGTTTAGCATAAGGAGTTAACACATACTGTGTGTTAAACACTATTGTGTGAAAAATGTCATGCCCTGTACGCCCTGGCGCAGACCCCTCTAAGTTGGTCGGCAGAAGAATTCTTCTGTCAACCATTGTTCCCACCTCTCAGGGAGGTAGATTTACTACTGTGATGGAAGAACCCCTTCCATTGCTGTAGTAAGTGTCTACAATATAGCAGCACAGCTGCTGTGCCACAGCCGTACCGCCATAGCATTTCTACTGGAGATATAACCTGAGACTTGTGCATCACTTTAACACATGAGGAAACAAGGAAACAGATCAACAGAACCAGATGTGTACCCAGAAGCCTCCTGCTACAAGACAAGCCCAAGAAAGAAACCAACAGAACTCCACTGGCCATCACATACAGTCCTCAGCTAAAACCTCTCCAACACATCATCAGTGATCTACAACCCATCCTGGACAACAATCCCTCACTTTCACGGGCCTTGGGAGGCAGGCCAGTCCTCGCCCACAGACAACCTGTCAACCTGAAGCATATTCTCACCAGCAACTATACACCGCACCGTAGTAATTCTAACTCAGAAACCAATCCATGCAACAAACCTCGATGCCAACTCTGCCCACATATCTACACCAGCGACACCATCACAGGACCTAACCAGATCATCCACACCATCGCCGGTTCATTCACCTGTACATCCA
Source organism: Eretmochelys imbricata (assembly GCF_965152235.1). Classification (NCBI taxonomy): domain Eukaryota; kingdom Metazoa; phylum Chordata; order Testudines; family Cheloniidae; genus Eretmochelys; species Eretmochelys imbricata. The sequence goes on from NC_135581.1 coordinate 29,551,267, forward strand.
CCAATGTAATATACGCTATCATGTGCCAGCAATTCCCCTCTGCTATGTACATCGGCCAAACTGGACAGTCCCTACGTAAAAGGATAAATGGACACAAATCAGATATTAGGAATGGCAATATACAAAAACCTGTAGGAGAACACTTCAACCTCCCTGGACACACAAAAGCAGATTTAAAGGTAGCCATCCTGCAGCAAAAAAACTTCAGGACCAGACTTCAAAGAGAAACTGCTGAGCTTCAGTTCATTTGCAAATTTGACACTATCAGCTCAGGATTAAACAAAGACTGTGACTGGCTAGCCAATTACAAAAGCAGTTTCTCCTCCCTTGGTGTTCACACCTCAACTGGTGGAAGAGGGCCTCATCCTCCCTGATTGAACTAACCTCGTTATCCCTAGCCTGATTCTTGCTTGCATATTTATACCTGCCTCTGGAAATCTCCACTACATGCATCCGACGAAGTGGGTATTCACCCATGAAAGCTCATGCTCCAATACGTCTGTTAGTCTATAAGGTGTCACAGGACTGTTTGCCACTTTAACAATACTGGTTCAATTAAAGCGGTATAACTTGTGCCTGTAGACAATCCCTAAGATGGGAATATTTCATTGTATAACCTCTCTGGGGTTTTGAAACAGCCAGATCCAGTCTTCACACTGCTCATCCTACAATAACTTCAGTATTGTGGCCCAGCTCTTTAGCCCCCACTCACAAGAACTCCTAGAAATAGAGAAGAGATGGCAGAGGCTAGACTAAAATCAGGCCCAGGAGAGCTCTGCCCAATGCATTTCAGTTCTGATCTGCAGCCACCTTTGCTATTGCAAGCCCTTTAGCAGAGCTTGCTGATTGTATTAAATTTTATCATGGTTGGGGATGTTGGAAAGCTGTTTAAGGAAGTACTTTCATTAACCTGAGATATGAACCCAAGACTCCAGAAGTTAAAGACTGAATTAACCCAATGCCCTACCTTCTACCTGCCTCATTCTGCTCTATTAAATTTAAGAGGCTCTCTCTACTAATGAAAACTTAAGCTATACTTTTTCCTTACACTGTACATTAATGTTTTTGGCAAGTTTAATTATGTCCTAACTTGGATTTCCTATAGGACAAAAGCCTTGTTCATCCTGTCACTTGATTTACAGTATTTCCTCCTCAAATCTTTTATGTACAAAAATGTGACTGATACATGCATTTATAAAAGGTTTTACATCCCAGCAGCTATCATTCTCCTTTAATCCATGTATAATACTCTTACTAATGTTAATAAGAGTTTCACACACCTCTACAAACATTACATTACAAATCAGAAAGCCAAAATGAGAGCCAGCTGAAGAAGAAACACCAGCCTAGCATTAGAGCATAAAATTGGATGTTTAAACAATGTTAGTATCTTTTTTTCATGTGACAAAACTCTACGCAATGGCTCTGCATATCAACTAAAGGCATGTTGGTAACAAGGCAAAATAAAGGAGAAGCAAAAGTCAAAATAATTTTATACACCCTCAGAAAGGCTTTGCGTAAAAACACCCAGTGTACACGGTGAATCGGAACTTGTGCCACACTGGCTTTTGGGTTACTTTTTGTTAACACATTGCCCTGGAGACCTATACACAAAAGAACAGATTATGTCAGCTACTGACCCAGTTATAAAAACAGTTGGAATTTAATCAGACTGTAACCAACATAGCAGAGGAGCCCCAAAATCAGATTAGGTTGAACTAATTTGAAGAATAAATGAAAGCGAAAATGCTAATCTCATGCTCATGTTGGGTATGGCAAATTGTAATACCTTACTGTGCGCAAAGATACAATTAACACCATGCAAAATGAAGGACAGCCCAGAGCTCTCACTGTTTCTCCTGGTAAGGCCAGATCCTCATCTGGTGTAAACTCACATAGCTTCATTGAAGTCAATGGAGTTACACCAATTTACACCATATGTTGGTTTATATGGAATTGTGCTTACAGTCCCCCAAGAACTCTAGTCTAAGAGTGAAAAGATGATTCAGTGGTGGGTTGTCTGGTTTTTTACTATTTACATACATTTATCTGAGACCATTTAACTCACCTCTCATCCCAGAAAACAAAAGCTTTTCAAGCTATAACATGCACATTTTGTATAGTGTCTTTCAATGACTAAGCATCAATGCTGTCCTCATTGCTACTGTACACACAATTTATACCACCTGAATTTTGAAGCCAGTACTCTTGAATCTTCCATCAAGATGCAAAAAGGCACAATTACAAAAGGCAAAGTTATGACAAAGATTTCCCTGGCAAGAAAATACTTTAAAAATTGAGATACTATCATGTAGTGCTTAATTTGTAATGAAAGAGATGGCGGGGCTCAAGGAATTAAGTACTGGTGCTCAAGCAATTTTTTTGTTTAACTGATGCAGCAAGCCAAGAGGTGCCAGGGCTCAGCTCTGGCACAAAGTACACACTGCTACCATCTCACAGCTGTTTGACTACCTTTGTCAGGGAGTTTGCTGGTCTAATTAACGATGAGCAAAGTGTCTATGTGGAAGAAAAAGCAGCCACCAAAAACATTTTTGGACATGTCAGCAGAGTGGCCCATGTTTGAATGAGCTACTCTCTCACTCCCCGGGCTGGTTCACCCGGGTCACATTTGAGGCATGTAGTCAGGTGGAAACTTCCAATGCCACTGACCTTGCTGCACCTCTTCCATAGAGAGGAGAGAAAACAGCTTCAAGGTTTGCTAATTCAATGTCTTCTGTGAGAACTAAGTTCATGCAGGTTTCACTGTAGCCAAACCAGTACAGTAAGTGCAGCTTGGCACATCTCAATGACTTCTGCACCTCTGTCCCAGTCATTAAATAAACACAGCTGCCTTCCAATCACTGGGGTGCACATCTGTTTAGAGAAAGGAATTGTGCATGCAGCAGAGAGAAACGACTAGTAGATGTAAAGAAAAACACACTAGCAAGCTGCAGAAACACAAGAAATGTACATGCCAGGGGACAAATCAAGATGCCTATCAGCAGAGCCATGGGGGAGGAAGGGAAGGTACATCACACAAGCTGTGATGGCTGAGAGCATTAGGCCAGTTGGAAGGCAGGAGCTCGCATAATGCATCCGGGGGGGCATGCAAGGAACACTCTGACCAGCAGCCTATGCTACAGACCTTTTGAAAAAGTTTGTTTTTCCCCCAATGCATTCTTCCAGGTGTCGTCTGGTGCATTCAGGAGGGTGATGGGCGACCATGGCCATAGCCCCAACTGCACCTTGTTGTGACCCCTCTAGGACACTGAATACTTCTGGTACTACAAGAACTCCCAACCCCTGTGATCAGTGAGTGCAGACTGCAAAATTGTATCGGCCTTCTGTACAGCAGCCTAGCTAGGAAAAGGCTCTCTATCACCTCTCTATAGTCATCGCACCGACCATAGTTAGTCAAATATTAACAGGCATAGAAGATTCAAGATCTGTGGTGTTCCCTCTTACCCTTCTTTTGCTACAGGCCAGCATATCATCTCACTTTGCTGCTTTGGGAAATACTTTGAAAGCAGTGACATTGTAGTTGAGTGAGTTGACTGAAAAGTAAAATAGTGGTTATTAAAACTGGTTCCAAACCTTAGGGCAGTCAGGCATGGCAGGCCAGAAATTGTTGGTGCTTCTAGTGGTGGGGCGGGATGGGAAGAGTTTTAGAAATCCGAATCACGAAATAAATAAAATACGGGATGTGGCAGTCTGATGAGATGGGATCCTTAATTACTTGCACATCAGAACTACAGAATGTCTCAGGCATGCTTCTGAAGTTAGTACAATATTTCTTCCTTGAGGTTTGCTAAGCAAGCACAAAGCAGAAGTTATTGGGAAATAGGGAATAAACTGGATTTGATAAACTGAGTGGACATTATTGAACGTTTAGGAACCAGCGATCCTAAATATAATGAAATCTGAGATGGTTTAGGACTCAAGTTCAAAAGGTAGCAGCACAAGATATTGGATTTTAATAAGGCAGGCTCAGAGGGAACCCAACATGAGTTAAAAATAAGTGATAGGAATCAAAAACGTTCTAAAAAGTTGGTCTGTACAAAGGTGATATTTAAGAACATAAGAACGGCCATTCTGGGTCAGACCAAAGGTCCATCAAGCCCAGTATCCTGTCCTCAACAGTGGCAAATGGCAGGTGCCCCAAAGAGAATGAACAGACAGGTTATCATCAAGTGATCCATGCCCTGTCACCCAATCCCGGCTTCTGGCAAACAGAGGCTAGGGACAACATTCCTGCCCATGCTGGCTAATAGCCATTGATGGACTTAGGTTCCATGAATCTGTCTAGCTCCCTTTTGAACTCTGTTATAGCGTTGGCCTTCACAACACCCTCTGGCAAGGACTTCCAGAGGTTGACAGTGTGTTGCGTGAAAAAATACTTTGTTTGTTTTAAACCTACTACCTATTAATTTCATTTGGTGGCCCCTTGTTCTTGTATTATGAGAAGGAGTAAATAACACTTCCTTATTTACTTTCTCTATACCACTCATGATTTTATAGCCCTCTATCATATCCCCCCTTAGTCGCCTCTTTTCCAAACTGAAAAAGTCCCAGTCTTATTAATCTCTTCTCATATGGAAGCCGTTCTATAACTCTAATAATTCTTGTTGCCCTTTTCTGAACCTTTTCCAATTCCAGTACATCTTTTTTGAGATGGGGTGACCACATCTGCATGCAGTATTCAAGGTGTGGGCATACAATGGATTTATATAAAGGCAATATGATATTAGCTGTCTTATTATCTATCCCTTTCTTGATGATTCCCAACATTCTGTTTGCTTTTTTGACTGCCGCTGCACATTGAGTGGATGATTTCAGAGAACTATCCACAATGACACCAAGGTCTCTTTCTTGAGTGGTAACAGCTAATTTAGACCCCATCATTGTCTATGTATAGTTCGGATTACGTTCTCCAATGTGCATTACTTTGCATTTATCAACAATGAATTTCATCTGCCATTTTGTTGCCCAGTCACCCAGTTTTGAAAGATCCTTTTATAGCTCTTCACAGTCTGCCTGGGACTTAACTGTCTTGAGTAGTTTTGTATCATCTGCAAATTTTGCCACCTCACTGTTTACCCCTTTTTCCAGACCGTTTATGAATATGTTAAATAGGACTGGGCCCAGTACAGATCCCTGGGGGACACCACTATTTACCGCTCTCCATTCTGAAAACTGACCATTTATTCCTACCCTTTGTTTCCTATCTTTTAACCAGTTACCAATCCATGAGAGAAACTTCCCTCTTATCCCATGACTCCTTATTTTGCTTAAGAGCCTTTGGTGAGGGACCTTGTCAAAGGCTTTCTGAAAATTTAAATACACTATATCCACTGGATCTCCTTTGTCCGCATGCGTGTTGACCCCCTCAAATATTTAAAGAAACATTGATGCAATTTAAATAGCGTGGAATCTAATTGTCTGAGAACCTTAACTACAGCAAAAACCACCATCACAGATCAAATAATGGCACTGATCCTTGTGTCTGGCCACACTGTGCTTGGAGCAGGTCCAAGGGGCATAGGTGGCTGTATGCCAACTCTGACCTCCTCTGATCTTTGGCAGTGACTGTAACTGCCCCTAGGGGCCATGCCAGTGGCACCTACCAGGGATCAAAAGAATCCAGGGTGTTCTGGCCATACCCACTTTCAACTCAGGCATGTCCCTAATGCACCCCTACATGGGAAAGATGGAAAGGGTTGGCATACACCTGCATATGCCAGAGGAATCCCCAACTGCATTATGATGTCTGCTGTACAGTCCATTTACACAACTAGAGTAGTGAAAAGAGTTTCTATAGTCACCAAGATTCTGGCCCAATCACAAGGAATGGGCAAACCAGTTCAGACGAAGATGAATCAAACATTAACGCAAGTCGCAAATTAAAAAAAACTTTAGATGCACAGAACAAACATACCTAATCTTTTTCCTTATTTCTGTGTCTCTCTGTACTTGCTGTTTCCAGCTGGGACCAAAGGAAGTGCCAAAATACTGTCAGAAATTATTCCTGTGCTATTTCCAGTTCAGTTGGAAGCAGTAAGCACCCAAAAATCAAGACCAGAAAGCCTGTTGCCATGCAAGTTTACTTCAAATTCACAGACTCTGAAGTCTGAGATAAGGATCCAAAACAAATTCCACAAATGATATTAGGGTCATCCCCACTAATGATATTACACCTAACATTGCAATTCATTCCATTGTCCACATTTCCATTTTATCTGTAAGGCCATGGGTTGGTAACTTGGTTGTGCAAAGTAACTCTAGGCTCAAGACTATTAGAACAAGGACTCTGACACTAGGACGGGAGACCAGTTCTTCAGTGCATGTAAATCAGTGCAGCTCCATTGATTTCAGTGAAGCTATGCCAATTTATACCAGCTGAGGATCTGGCCCTAAGTGCCTAATAAGAACACAACGTGCTATCATGCAGGAATCCAAGTTTGATGCTATGCCTTATGTTTCCAAGGTTGCCAAGGGCAGGAGACACTTGCGGGAATTCGCTAGTCCTCAATCTCTGGCTGAACAGGAGAGAGGTAAAATGGCAGGCTCTGACAGAAAGTTGTTACAATTTGGAACTTTGGAGTCTCTGTAGAAGTCAGAGGCAGAACCACACAACTCATTACCATACCAAGACCCAAGAAGTCAGTAAGGCAAGGTAAACAGGTGACTCAGAAGCCAAATCATCATTGATATTAGGCTAAAGATTTTCCTGTTTTTTTACATCATTATTACAGGAGTAAAGGCACAACAGCAGAGACTAATTTAGGTAGAAAGATTAAAAGAGTTACATATACACAGCTTTGGCTAAATGATGACTAGGAGACAGGATGATAGTCTACAAACATCAGAAGGAATCATTAGTGCTGGATAAGGAGTTTACTAGGAAAAATGGGAAAAAATTAATGCAGGACAACGTAGCCTAAACAGAGGAAAGAACTTTGGACCAGTGAGACACATTAGGCTGAGAAATTGCCTCCCTGTAGGAACTGATAGAAGTTCCATCACTAGGGACATTTAAATTAGGCTGAACAAAGCACTAGTAAATGCATAACAGAAAATATCCCTGCTCTGGTAGGGATACGGAGTTGTTTAGCTAAGAGGTCTTTTCTATCTCTCTAGCATCTCTGATTCTATTATCAAAAGAAAAAAATTAATCAAAGACAGTAAAGTAATTTGATGAAGGGGAAACAGGAGATGGAAATAAAGCAGGTGTGTTTTTACAGCTCGAGGTTCTGGAAGAAGACGGTAGAACCTGATGCTATGGAAGACAGCTCACTGGGGGAAGACTTTATCCAGTAGGAAACTGGTGGCTATGCAGGTGCAAACCTTTCAGCATCCCAGTGATGCCTAAAGATCAACTCACTGAACTGCTTCAGACAGCCAAAGCTGAGGAAGAGACATCTAGAGCCATGAGTACTGGCAACTGTAGAATGACATAACTGAACTGTTAGATGTGGATGCTTCAAATGATGACTGTAAGCAGCAAATATCTCCAATGACTGGTGATGGGACACTAGCGGGAGAGGGATCTGAGTTACTAGAGAGAATTCTCTGTCTGGTGTCTGGCTGGTAGGTCTTGCCCACGTGCTCAGGGTCGAACTGATTGCCACATTTGGGGTCAGGAAGGAATTTTTCCCTGGGTCAATTGGCAGAGACCCCGTGGGGCCTTCCTCCACAGCATGGGTCACTTGCAGGTTTAAACTAGTGCAAATGGTGGATTCTCTGTAACCTGAAGTCTCTAAATCATGAGTTATTGGTCTATTGCAGGAGTGGGTGAGTAAGATTCTGTGATGTGCAGAAGGTCAGACTAGATGATCATGATAGTCCCTTCTGGCCTTAAAATCTATGAGACGTAACAGAACCACCATACACCAAAACACATTTAATGCAATTTTCACATTTCTCTTTTTATTCAGGTCCTGATTTCAGCTAAAAACTTAAGGACATACTGAAATCACATTGAAGCCAATTTAAACTTAAACATTAGTAATTCGGGAAAGCACTTAAACAGATCATAGTAACACTTACGTTCCATTTTCACACTCAGTTATAAATATGTAAACACCAACCACAAAAAGTGATGTGTATGTTATGATTAAATTTTTAAAAAATAATTACTAGGCAATGTAAGAGTTTTTCTCCAGTGATTAAAGAAGAGATCACTTTCCATCACACTCAAGTCATGTAGGCTTTATTAAGCTGCCTCTTTCTCTCTTCCAAGTGCTAACAATTTGGACAGAGTGCTTTGTTTGGAGAAAGTCTTTGCAAATTCAGGCATTTTCCTGAGAAGGCAAACACAGTTCTCCCATTACATGTATGCCTACATTAAATGTATTATACTAGCATAACATTGCAAAGGAGAGGCTGAAAATATATAATCATCATTTGAAGTTGTGGCATTAATGGCAAGCATTTCTCAGATCTCTTGAATATTAGGTCTCTGTGCCCATCTTTAAAAGGGAAAAAAATGGAGTCAGGGAACTATGGATCAGTCAGCCTGACTTCGATACCTGGGAAGCTACTTGAGCAATGTATAAAACATTCAGTTTGAAAATACCTGGAGGATAAAGGGGAAATCACTAGCAGCCAGCATGAATTGACTAAGAACAAGTCGTGCCAACCCAGCCTGATTTCCTTCTTTGACAGGGTAACTGGTTTGGTGGATAAGGGGAAGGCGGAGGGCATAATGTACTTCAGCAAGGCTTTTGACAAAGTCCCACATGATATTCTCATAAGTAATCTGGAGAAATGCAGGCATGATGGAACTACCATTAAGTGGGTACATAATTGATTAAACAACAAGTAACTATTAATGGAATGTCAGATTGGAAGGAAGTCTCGAGTGGAGGGCCGCAGGAATCTGTTCTGGGCCTGGTGTTATTTAATACCTTTATTAATGATCTGGATGGAGGAATAGAGAGCATCTAAGTTCCCCGTAAGCTGCGCAGCCGCACAGCCGCCTATTTAGTGCTGTGCAGGCACTTAGGGAACCCGCCTGGGGACCTGCTGCAGCCGGCGGAGGGGCACCCCCTGACCCCAGCCCCAACCTAGCCTGACCCCCAACCTGTAATGGCCGGGGAAGCCCCCAACCCCAACAATTCCATGGCCCAGACCTGCTGGGGCATCCGTACCCTGAACCCAGACCGGGATGGCCCAGCCCAAACTTGGACCCTGCCATGGACCCAGCCCCGGACCTGGACCCAATCCCAGTCCTGGAACCAGCCCCAACCACGGCCAGGGCAGCCCGGCTCGAACCCAGCTGCAGCCAGGGCAGCCCGGCCCCAATGGCAGCCCGAGCCCAGGCAGCATCCAGCCCGAACCCAGCCCTGGCTCAGACCTGTCGCAGACAGGGGTCCCCTCCTTGAATCCAACCCCAGTCCCAGGGCTGCTGCCCCTAGGGGAAAGGCGCCTATCCCCCCCAGCTCAGGTGCTGCTGCAGGGAGAGAGAGCGGGGGGGGGGGCGTCCTCTCTCCCCACTGTAGCCCCGGAGCACCCTCCTGCACCCCAAGCCCCTCATCCCCACGCCCACCCCAGAGCCTGCAATCTCAGCCAGAGCCCTCCCACCCCCCATGCCCCAACCCCCTTCCCCAGCCCCACCCCAGAGCTCACACCCCCAGCCGGAGTCCTCATACCCCTGCACCCCAACCCTCTCCCCCCATCCTGAGCCCCCTCCCACACGCTGAACCCCTCAGCACCACCCCCACCACATGATCTTTGTTACGTGAACCAGTGTGGAGGTGAATGTGTCACACATCATCTCCATATTGGTGCACATAACAAAATTCATTCTGCACATGGGTGGGAAAGATTAGAGGGAACACTGGAGAGCATAGTGATCAAATTGCAGATGGCACAAAGATGGTGCGGGGGGGGGGATGCAAACACTTTGGAGGATAAAGCTAAAATTCAAAAAGATCTGGCTAAATTGTAGAAGTGGGCTACAGAAAACAAAATGAAATTCAACAAGGACACGTGTAAAGTGTCTTCAACTTAGGGAAGAAAAATCAAATGCACAAATACAGAATGGGAGATAACTGGCTTGGCAATAGCATTGCTGGGAAGGATCTGGGAGTAGCTGAGGTTGTGATCCACCACAAGTCAACAGTGCAATGCTGTTGCAAATAAAGCAAATGCAATTGTAGGTTGCTATAACAGAGCCACAGCATGCAACTCACGGGAGATGATAGTACCACTCTACTCAGCGCTGGTTAGGCCTCAGCTGGAGTACTGTGTCCAGTTCTGATCAACACTGTATAGAAAGGACGTATAGAAACTGGGAAGGATCCAGAGGTGAGTGACAAAGATGATCAAAGGGATGGAATGCAAACCTTATGAGCAAAGGCTGAAGGAACTGGCTATGGTTAATTTGCAAAAGAGATTAAGAGGGTATATGAGAGTAGTCTTCAAACACTTGAAAGGCTGCCATAAAAAAGATGGAGAAAATTTGTTCTCTCTTACCACAAGACGCAATGGGTTCAAACTACACCACAGCAGATTTAGATTAAATATCAGGAAAACTTGCTAACTGTAAGAACAGTAGGACAATGGAACAGACGCCTTGGGAAGTTGTAGAAGCTCTTTCACTGGAGGTTTTCTAAAGGAGGCTGGATAGCCATCTGCCTTGGATGGTTTAGCTGCAACAAATTCTACATCTTGGCAGGGGATTAGACAAGATGACCTTTGCGGTCCCTTCTAATCTTATGGTTCTATGATTTACAGTAATTAGCCCACACGTTATCAATAGCAGGATTGGGGCCTAAGTTAACTTTAAGGTCTTCATATACACACACACACACACACACACAATGTGACCAAGGTGCACTAGCTAGTTTCCTGAGTTCAGTGTTATTTAAAACCTTCAGCCTTAATATAGGGTGGTATTTAGTGGCCTGTGATACACAGGAGGTCAGACTTGATGATTTGGTGGCCCCTTCTGGCCTTAAACTCTGTGACTACAAGTTTATTTCTATTAAAATCTGCATGTGGCCCTCTGGAGCCTTAGGTAGATTGCATTGCCATAGCCTGGCCTGGAGCTGGCACAGGTGTGGAAAGTGGACAGCACATGATCCTCAGTCTATGCATTAAACAGCAGGGGTTGAGGGCCTCGACTCTTTGCTACCTTACACTCCTGATACAAGGCCTCAGAAGACAGCAAAGGGACTAACTATTGACCACCTACCTTACACTCCAAAATAACTTATTACTGCTTAGTGAACCCACACCAGCTTTGATGGAGAGCTCCCCACTTCAGCATCAGTTACTGTCCAGCCAGCCAAATCCTTAGTAACTGGCAGTGCTGTTCTGACCTCTCAGGTGCCAGTGGCTCTTATGTTAGCGTCCCCTCCCTATTACGGAATCAAAGAGGCACATTTGTTGCCATGTGGGATCAATGCAGTAAACATCAGAGCATTTATTTCAGCAACTGGATATCTGCAAACTCATATACGTCCATCTGGATGATTCCACTCTGGTTTGGAGCCCTATTCTGAGTAGCTAAGTGGGGCTTAAGTGGTGAATAGGTAACCTTGTGCTGGCTTTCTGTACAGAAGTGAATTTCACCCTGGGCACTCAGACTATGAAGGGCCAAATTCCAGTCCAGCTACCCACACTGACGAGTGCCTTATTCCAGGGTGCTAGTCATCATGAATGAGGGATCAGAACCTGGCCCTTAAGGAGAATGGCACACTGGTGTATGCACAGCATGCCATTTTCATTTCAACCATTCATCAGCTGATGTTTCCCAGCCTAGAAAAACTTCTATGTGTCATGGAAGGCAACATGCCTGACGGTATTGAACTTTTAAAACCAAACTGGGTTTGAATGATATGAGCATTTGAGTTATATGAAAAAATTATTCTGAACAGTTTTTTCAGCTGTCGAATAACCTTGACCAAACCTTGTTGGATTTTCATCCAACTTTTTTTTTTTAAATGAAAAGGTATTTCTCGACTAAGAAAAGGATTTTCAGCCCAAGATGTATTTTTTTTAAGTTATAAGACACTGAAAAAAGATGTTTACAGCATAATTGCCATCTCTAATATAAGTGAACCACCAATTAAGTGCAGCATAACAAGAGAATTTTCAACAACACATTGCACACAACTACTTCCTCTTAACACTAGTACACCACCAAACCAGTACATCTCTCTCATGAACTAGCTAATCCAATACTATAAACACCTTTTAAGGTGTTCTACAATTGTGTCTAAGGGCAGCCGGGCTCCTGAGGAGCACCTAACCAAAGTTAGTGACGGATAGAGCTTCAGAAGCTTTGGCTTCATTAAGCACGGACAAGCTGTGAGGCTTCTCGGAACTTCATCAGAACTAGCAAAACCTTCTGTTTGTCAAAGCATCTATGGACACTGCAAAAGAGTGATCTTCGACTGACTTCGGACGCGATGGCAGAACCCCTAAGCACTAGGTGGTAACTGCATGCAAAAGCCTGTCCGATGGAGGCTCCACCAGAGGTCTCAGATAGAACCAGGGCCATTCACATTCAGAGCCAGTGTAAAGAACAGAAGACAGGCTGAATGTGATCCCAGTGGCTCAAACCGAAGAGCAGTCATGCTGCTGCACTCCAAACAAGCCACAAGTGGTGGATCAGCCTCACTGATAACCCAGTGAAAAGGACACTACTATAATGGAGCTCTATCCATTTGCACCAGCTGGGGATCTGGCCCAGAACCTAACCCATGCCTGGCTCTACCTTTATCTGTGTCAGTTCTTCCATCCCATTAAAAACATGTAACGTAACAGATAAGACAGCATGGTGGAATAAATCCCAGGTTGGGTGCAAACACCTAATCTTCACCATCCACTACGGTGATGGACCAAATTCTGCTCTAGTTACTCGAGTTACACCTATACAATCCCATTGACTCCAATGGGTGTGACCGAGAGCAGACTCTTGATTGCATCCATTTGTTTTTATATCATATCCTTAAATCCACAGACAGAATTTTTCCTTCACATGTGTAGTATGTAACTCATTCACTCAGCCCGGCTGACAATCTGATACCAAACTAACACTGCAGGGTTTGAGTAACAGAGGATACTACTCTTAAATTGTAAGGCAGGCATAAAAGCCACTTCCAAATATCAGAAACATCCTTCACTCTTAATAAGGTGGTGCAATAGCTTCAAATTCCCTGTTAAACAGGAGTTGCACATCTTCTCTGTTTTGATTTTTTCCATTCCCGTCTTGTTATCACAATTTTGGCAAGCATATTGGCATTGTGAGGTTTATGTTCCTTTTAAACTTGAGAGAAAGAATTGGGACCCCACGGGAAGTGATCAAGAAGCAAACAGATGAGTCCCCTCTCCTAAGACCAAACACATGCTAAAGGGCAAAAGAATGGGATTCAAGTTTCAGAGCAATGAGAAGCCAAAGGAGGCTTACCGAGAGCTCATTGTCAATGTTGATGGGCCAAACATTTGACCTGCCTTCTTGTCACATACTGGGGTTACCCTCGAAAAAAGTTTTCAGTTGCATTTGTAACAATTACACAATGTTGCCACTGCAGTATCCAAAGTAGCCTCCTGATATTTCCTATACTGATTATTGGGAAGAATGGGAAAATAGCATCTAGGTACAAAGGCAAAATTGGGACCTTTTTTAAAGATAACCCACTGCACCTGTTGGCAAAGCCCTGGCAATGCTTTCTGTTTTTATCCTTAAAGGGATCAGCAAATCAGTTGAGCATAAATAAGAACTATCCCTACCTCTCACTTTACTCACTTCTAGAATGGAACCTATTTAAAGGGTCTGAAATGCTGGGTAATTATTTCCCCCCATTTTTGCAAACTCAAAAGTTTCATATAGGCAAATGCCATGCAGCTAAACATCCAAGTTGTGATCCAAACCCAGCTGGATTACTCAGCCTTTCAAGGTTCACCTGTCTCTTTAGTTTTTCCCCAAAAGTCAAGCGCTTTAGTGCTCTCATTTTTAAAAGCAAACAAACAAAACTGCAAGCAGTACTCATGAGAAACCCCACGTCCACATACTGGATAAGAGCCGACTACTGAGTCCCTCAAATGCAGCTATTCTTTTAGCTCCAGCGGTAGAGCTTTATGTCTCTGGGTTCTATCCCAGTGTGGCAGGAGGGGATCGTTACACAGGTATAATAGAAGAGAGAAATATTCATTAAGAATACATTTTGGTTTCAAGCTTCTTAAAGAGTATTAAAATCAGTATGTTTAAAATTTTAATGATTTCATTTTCAGAAAGCTTGACAGCAGGGCTTCAAAACTCAGACATGATCCAATGAGACTGACAGCAGACAGCTGTGCACAGAATCAGTTTGCAGCAGGGACTAAAGATCTGTCATTTCAGGGAGACCCTTGCAAAATGATCCCCCCAGCAAGAATTTTCTGGTTTTGATTAAAACTGTGCAATGTGGTGCGTAGGTGAAAAAGCAAACGGGTTGTTTTTTTCCCTCCATCCCCCCCTTAATGTTAGCAGTGGTTTCTGTAATTAAGCACAGTGGGTAGGAAGATACAGCACAGACTTCAAAGGACAGAGCATGCCCATGAGTAAAAACACTTTTTGCAAGCCCTGCTTGACAGTGTTAGAGCTGTGTGAAATGCCTTGTTTTCGCCTTATCTCACCTCAGCAAGTGAATGTATCCCTGCAAACAAAACACTCCCCTCATCCAGAGAGGGGTAAACCTCACTTAGAATCTTGTTATATAGACACTACAAGAAATTAAAGAAATACAAGTGGGACACCAGCCCAGAGAATCCAGTTTACTTCCATTCCCATTAAACGGAACAGCCCACTGTTTATAACAATGATTTCATATTAGATCCCACTTTCTCAGGCATCCTCTATTCATAATGAGTGGGGGTTGCAACAAGTCCAGAACTCCAATTCAATGCACATCTTTTCTGTGCCATTCACCCCATGCCAAAGGCCCATGCCCCATTTAAAATCTATTTTTAGAATTTCACCCTTTGAATTTAAACCTGCAAGGCAGTGGCACCTTCTGGGAGTGATCCACTCGCGCTGATTTGAATGGGCTGCTGGTGCCGCTCAGCTCCTCACAAGAAAGGCCCCTTGGCTCAGACAAAACTATTTCCCACATTCCTTTCAGTGCCTCATGCATTCACAGCTTGAAGCTGAGATCTGGTCTTGGCCCATCCTACCTGATGCTGTAGGAATTTATTCCAAATGCTCTTCTGGTATAACAGTTTACCTAGTTCTTCCACTCTGGAATTAGCAATGAACACAGATGAGCCGAAGATGAATAGAGAGCAGTCACCAGTGGATAGGGTGACCAAATGTCCTGATTTTATAGGAACAGTCCCGATTTATGGAGCTTTTTCTTACATAGACACCTATTACCCCCCACCCCCGTCCCGATTTTTCACACTTGCTGTCTGGTCACTCTACCAATGGAGATTAACACAATGAAAAGAAGCAGGGCTCCTGTCTGCTCCCTGGTGAACAAGGAAGTTAACCTTGCTTTGCTCAGCCTACTGCCCTCCCTTCACAGCTGCTTAGGGGAAAGTTTATAAACTGGCTACTTGGGAGAAAGGGATTCAAGGATGTCTGTGGGAAAGTCAGGCTCCATATCCAGGGCCAGGAGACTTAAACCGCAAACTGGAGAATTTTCTGTTTCCTTTTTTGCTTCTGTTATATTTTGCTTTCTTGTTATATACCTCACCCCCTTGAGGTTGAAACTTGCTGACTGTGACTGTATGATATTTTGTTTTTTCCTGCTGAATCATTCCACTCAGTTACAGACCAATCAATTCCTGGTTTAGGGAGGAAAGTGGTGAATGAATACTCTATCATCACTCTTTAATACACTTGTCAGACAGTTTTCTGACCAGGACTTTGGAACAAGTCAAGTGACGCACCCTCAAAAGAACCCACCCTAGGTGTTTAAACAAGAGCAGCACATCTTGGGATAGGTCCCAGGGAGTTTTAGCCCTTGATTCAGGAAAGCATTGTTATTCAGCAAAGAACTTAAGCACATGGGACAATTTCCCAAACTCCCAAAAATTCTCATGGGAAGGGAAAACCGCTTCCTGCCTCACCCTACCGTTTACACGTAAAACATTCCTACAATTTATACATCCTGGTGCTCACCTACTCCAGTAATGGGGACATATAAGTACCTACAGACACACACAAAGAACGAAAGTATTGAATCATGTTTGCGGTTCCTTGACACTGAAATATTTTGCTTCCAGGTTCACAGTTACCTGGGACAGAACAATCAGCATCTGGCAAGATCAGCCACGAGCACTCAGAGGAAAGAAAAGGAAAAAAGCATAGTACTGGACTTCCCCCTCATACACAGTTACACATCTCAAAAGATATATGCAGAAGTATGACCTATTTCTTTCTCCACAAGAGCAGGCTTGATTTATCGTTCAGAAGAGGTGTAACTGGGAACACTTCATTCAGTTATGTAATGTCTACTGGAACCTTAGCCTTTAATTCCCTTGCACCGGGACTGTCAGAAAAGCAATATATTTTGAGCTATGGATGCCAGTAAAACTCCCTCTAACATTGTGCATGTTTTCTGGGTATCCTAAAGAACTAACACATATCAACAGTATGTCAGCTTTATATCTCATCAATTAATTTTTCTTTTCAATTTAAACTTTAACTACAATTTTCTTTCGACAAAAAACATTCTCTGAAGGAATAATTAAGTTATGATCAAATTTATCCTCTGTCATATTCTTTGCCACCAACCCCCCTAGGAAGAAAAAAGTATGATTTTATGAGCAGCAAATGCAAATAGGTGATTTTATAGTGATCAAAGGGCTCATACTTTGATTTGGTTGCTGCCCTTTGCTCCAGGATGAGGAGAAAGATCACCAGTCTAATTTAGGTCAGAAGGGACCATTACGGTCACTTAGTCTAGCCTTCGACATAAGACAGGCCATAGAATTTCTCCCATTAATTCCTGCACTGAGCCAAATAACTGGTGGTTGAATTAAAAACTGCAATCTATTTTTTATTGAATTGAATTATGGCTGGGACTTTCCAAGCTATAGTCCCAAAAGAGGGATTCTTACATTTTAAAATATGCTTTCTGGAACCCATGAATCATTTAAGTTCCCTAAATTTGACTTGTACTCAGCATCAATGTAATCCACTGACAAATTCCACTGAAGATCAGGGCAAGCAACAAAGAGGTTAATCACTATGAAAGAAGAACCAGTTTAAGTCCCCTGTCGAAATTTTGGGAAGGTTCAAAATAATGTGGTAGGCAAAGCCGCATAATGCATAATTTTTTCCAAAAGTGCATAAGTGACGTAAGTCCCATTGATTTGCAATTAGATTTAAGCTCTTAAGTGCCTAAGTCACTTTTGAAAATAACGCCTACAGTCCCAAATCACTTAGGTGCTTTTGAAAAGCATAGCCAGTGACGTTATCACGTATGTGGAACATGTATTGCATTCAGTCTAGCTAACAGCTGGCCTGAAACCAAACCATTTCATCTTTACCCTAGGATTGTTTGGAGCTTTATATAGAAAGAGCATGTGTAGTGGTTTTGTCTCCCCCTTTTTATATGAGGCCTTCATGGAAATGATTGAAATGTTTTTCAAAGTAACAAGGTCATACTGCATATGAGATGACAACAACTCCCCCAGATTTGTGGGGTGGGAATGTTATAACAGGCTGTATTTTCTCTCTATTGGATCATAACATTTAAGCAAACATGATGTAATCGGATTTTATAGCAATGAATTCCTCCTATAAAAAGGGAGCTGAACTACAATTGCCATGTTCTGCAACCAGTGCTGAACAGAAATGCAGAAGGAACATATTTTAGGGACTAAATAAAACATCTTCTATTCTTGGAATCAACAGCATGCTCTCAAAGAGAAGGATAAGTATTTTCTGCCCTTGGCAACTTTTTGAGCCATTGCCAGTAAACTTCTTTGATGTATGTTCTCCAGTAAGGTACATGAAATTAACTATCAGGGAGGCACAAAATAAGACACTCTTTTCCATTTAACCTTTCTTGAAGTACCTTTCTTAAATATTTAACTCAGGGACACACACAAACACACACACACACACACATTAGAGCTTCCAATATGGTCCCTGTTCCCTCACATCATCCTCAACCATAACCTTCTAGCTGGACTCTGCTGGTTCCCCAACAACCACCAGTGACATCCTCTTTAGAAGTTTTCTCTTTACCTCACCTCATTGCATCCCTCACACCAGGGCCCAGAACTTCAGGCAAAGTGCCTATGGCACCTTCCCAACAACAGCTGACTCCAAATCACGTTGTCTCTGAGGTACACAATATATACCTGGTTGCAGAGCCACAGGACATAGGCAAAATATATTCCAGCAGTAAGAGGGCCTTAAAAAAAAATGAATTACCAAAAGTGTCACGGCTGCAAGGGAAAGAAGAAACTTGGGGTCCTCCCCACCTTTGGAGGGGCTTGTGTTTTCCTCCCTCAAAGAGGAGCTACCAGGGGATGGAAGAAAAAAAGGACCCCTAAAAGGACTCGTTGGGACATCTCTCTTCTCAAAGGACAGCAAAGGTAGGGCAGACCCAGGGAAGACAGGAAGCAGAAGCCTCTGGGAAGACTAGAAGGAGAAATACCTGCAGGGTGCAAAAATGTTCAACTAATTCAGATAAGCCTCCTGACTCATATGCTTATCAGGACCCAGGCTCCAAACCTATGTTTGTACAGCACCTAGCACAACAGGGTTCTAGTCAATGATGGGCGGGGGGGCCCTAGGTGCTGTGATAAGACAAATTATTATGAAAATCTTCCATTGCTATTAATAACGAAGGCAGGGAAGGGGGAGAGAGAGACATTCTGTTGCGCCAGCGTGATGTAACTAGATCCAAGGGAAAGCTGTTCCATACTGCTGAAGTTGGGTGACACTGGCACACCCCTGTTAGAACACTCTCCCACTTCAGCATGTTCTACTTGTACTCATGCAAGTGGCACGAGGGAAACAGCAGGACATTTTGCAGTGTGCTGTCGCCTCTCTACAGCAAGCCACTGCCTCTGCTCATGTCAGCTTCATTCATGTACCACTCTCATCTCTCACTCAGAGTTCCACGATAGAGGCAGTCACATTGACAGGACCATTTCCACATCAAATGGGCACAGCTTACAGTATTCAGTAGGCAGCCAGAATTTTCAGTTCATCCAGTCTGCATGCCTCACTTTTAGCACTTATCTCCCTAGAATTTCCCTCTTTGGCTTCCTTAGAGAAAGGGTCCCCCAGGGGCTGGTAGTTACAATGGAAGACACTTAAGAGCTCCATGGGGTGATACTTGTGGTTAAGGTTTCCCTTCCTTGACTCTTTCCTACTTGTCATTCATCAGCACCATGCAGGTCAAAAGGGCTGCCACCCATTGTAATTCAGGTGGGGATAAGAGGCAGCTTGCTTGCTAAGGAAATTTAAAGCAACTAAGACGGACCTTAACTGGTCCAGTCTATTGTCATGTTTTGGCCTCCTTGACCAAGATGGGAATGTGTGGTTGGCGGCAGGGGGCGCGGAGGTACAATGTCTCTTTCAAGAAAGGTGGCAACCATAGTTTATCATCCATTCAATGTTGTCCTTTCGCTCAGTACTAAGTCAATGGCTTCTGAGCCTTCAGATTTATGATTACTGGATACATTTTAATAAGGAAAAAAAATGAGCCTGAAGATAATGCTAAGGAGACGTAAAGCTTGAGTGATGATGCCAATGCTCATGCTTGAAGTAAATGTGTTGTTCAGAACAAGGGCTCTGCCTACAAGACATCCTGAGCACCCTCACTCCCACTGATTTTGGGCTCAGATTTCTACCCACCTCATATTCTTCCAAGTGTTATTTTCTGGGTAGCAGGTGGTGAGTACATGGGTGAGAAATTTCTGCTGTCTAGTGCAAACCTCTGGTGAACAGCCGGCAAGAAAAGGGTCTGCACTATAATACACTGAGAATTAGTTCACACACACAAACCTACCACTATTATACCACATTAACTTGTCTCAGCCTATGCAGCCTTTGGACCACGGATGATGGGGGCAAAATCAAACACTGCCACTGGGGAGGAGAAGGGGGGAATCAAATTCTTGTTAGAAGCTTTGGGCCAGATTGTGGCTGGTGGTCACAGGGAGACTTCTGCCTCCCTGTATATTCCCACATGTAGGCCAGCCAAGCCAGCTGGGAAGAATACTAACCCTCCCTGCTGGTCTTGCCAGGAAAAGGTGCCTGAGAGCGGTGGGATGAGATGAAGACTCGCCTCTGCACGCCACCACCCCCAGGCTAACGTAGTTTGCAGGGCTTCGATCATAACACACAACACCCCCTTTCAAAGTCTGAAGGATGATCCCTGGCTAGAATAAGACAGTTGCTGCAACATAATCGTTTTTACAGAGATCACGTCATTTGTTAGCCACAAGTAAAAGACCAACAAGTAG
Source organism: Eretmochelys imbricata (assembly GCF_965152235.1). NCBI lineage: Eukaryota > Metazoa > Chordata > Testudines > Cheloniidae > Eretmochelys > Eretmochelys imbricata. The sequence continues at coordinate 29,571,688 of NC_135581.1, forward strand.
ACTAAACTCTGAAATAAACCGTCTGTGCAACTACAGTTCAATAGATACAGAACAACTATATGTCCCCTGGCCTTAACTACTCGTAAATATGTATATGAACTCTGGGCTTTTTCTTCCGCCCTATAACCTTCCAGAAGCACCTGTTCATGGTCCTGGAAGACAACCAGGCCCCTGGTGAGGGACAGGACACCAACTGAAATGCATGTAAGTGTTTGGGTAAGCTGTCCATTTTAATCGATCAGGCTGTTCTTCTGCAAACTGACTGCACAAACACATTCCACCTCTGCAGCAAATCTTCCTCTATGCTCTACATAACCTGTGAGTAATTTAGCTTGATAATCACTAAACTAGAGAAAAATATTCACCCCCAGGTAGGTTGTTACATGATGAGAAAGAGAAAATATATGCTATTTCCATAACATCAGATCAGACCCACCTAAACAACTAGGTTTAAAAAGTTGCAAGTTGGGTGAGGTAATATATCTTTTATTAAACCAACTTATGTTGGTGAGAGACACAAGCTTTCAAGCTACATAGAGCTCTTCTTCAGATTTAAAGTGTAATGTATGGCCTCATCTTGAGAGGTGCTGAAAACGTACACCTCCCAAGATCAGTCCCTCATTCTGGACCATGAAACAGCCAAGAGAATTACTTATTTTTTTTTGTAAATTGAAAGGAAACAGCACTAGAGATTAAACAAAACAAGAAAGTGTCCACGTAGCGTGAAGATGGATGGGTGAGCTAATTCAGCTACAATATGAACTGACCTAGACCAAATTTTTTGAGTTTCAAAAGATTGGTTAAAACATTTTTATGCACCTCCATATTTCTGAACAGGAAGTTCCAGAAACTCATTTCTCTGGGGGAACAAAAACAGGCCATCTTAAGGTAGCTCAAAACTGAGATACCAAAAATCACAAGACGCTTTTGCCAAAATGCCTGGACAGCAAGTATATGAATCTAAGCCCTGGTCTACACCAGGACTTCAGGTCGAATTTAGCAGTTTTAAATCGATGTAAACCTACACCTGTCCACACGATGAAGCCCTTTATTTCGACTTAAAGGGCTCTTAAAATCGATTTCCTTACTCCACCCCGACAAGTGGATTAGCGCTTAAATCAGCCTTGCCGGGTCGAAATTGGGGTACTGTGGACACAATTCGACGGTATTGGCCTCTGGGAGCTATCCCAGAGTGCTCCATTGTGACTGCTCTGGACAGCACTCTCAACTCAGATGCACGATTGTTTGCCGTTGCTCTGACGCAGGGAGGGGCGACTGATGACATGGCTTACAGGGTTGGCTTACAGGGAGCTAAAATCAACAAAGGGGATGGCTTTACATCAAGGAGTATTTCAGGCAGGACTTCACGGAGGGTTCCAATAAGAAATGGTGCACCTAAGTTATTGTTCTTATTGGAACAAGGAGGTTAGTCTGGCCTCTGATTGATACATGGCTAGATTTACCTCACTGCACCTTCTCTGTGAGTGACTGCAGTGTGACCTAGAGGAATGAGTCCCCTAGACGGGGAGTGGGGGGGGGGGTTTGCAAATGAGTACAAAACAAATCTGGTCTATTTCTTGTTTTGATCCACTCCATCTATCCTTTACATCTTTGGCTGGCAGCAGACGGTGCAGAAGGACTGCATGCCATCCACATCTCATGGCTGCTCAGCAGAAGATGGTACAATAGGACTGCTAGCCATCCTCATCTCTTGCCTGCCCGGCAGTAGATGGTGCAATAGGACTGCTAGCAATCCGTATCACCTGCCTGCTCACCATAAGATGGTTCAATAGGACTGACTGCAGGACTAAAGACAATGACTTGATCAAGTCACTCCAAATTTAGTCCCTGCACCCATGTCTGCCCAGGCGCTCCTGATCGACCTCACACAGGCGACCAGGAGCACCTCGGACATGATGATGATGGCTACCAGTCCTATTGCACCGTCTGCTGCCACAAGGTAATGGGTTGCTGCTGCTGTGTAGCAATGCAGTACCACGTCTGCCAGCACCCAGGAGACATATGGTGACAGTGAGCTGAGCGGGCTCCATGCTTGCCGTGGTATGGCGTCTGCACAGGTAACTCAGGAAAAAAGGAGCAAAACGATTGTCTGCCCTTACTTTCACGGAGGGAGGGAGGGAACGGGGGCCTGACGATATGTACCCAGAACCACCCGCAACAATGTTTTAGCCCCATCAGGCATTGGGATCTCAACCCAGAATTCCAATGGGCAGCGGAGACTGCGGGAACTGTGGGATAGCTACCCACAGTGCAACACTCCGAAAGTCGACTCTAGCCTCGGTACTGTGGAAGCACTCTGCCAAGTTAATGCAGTTAATGCACTTAGAGCATTTTCTGTGGGGACATACACACTCGAATATATAAAACCGATTTCTAAAAAACCGACTTCTATAAATTCGACCTAATTTCGTAGTGTAGACATACCCTAAATCATCTAGAGACAAAGACTGCTCCTAACTGCCAGTGCCTATTAAAGGTAGATCAGTATCAGACAATTTTTTGAGCAGACCACAGCATGGAAAAGGGACAGGATGTATAAACACAAAGATGGAAATATGATTCTTTAATCAGTTTAACAAACTTTTCCAACATGGAAAATCCAAAAGCTATCTTCTCACAAATATTGATAACTACAAATCCCACCTCCTCTGGATATATGAGCTGTGGCTGTGTTATTTCCAAACTACAGTCTAGTGCTACAGCCTCAATATTTAGAGGCAATGAACAACAGTATTCTCTCTTTTGATTTGTTTTTAAAGCAGTCATGGTTAGTATCAGCCAGCTATTCTCCATTGTCATTGTCTATTATTATTATTTTATAGTAAGTATTTTCTCTTTCACCTTTGCTTTCAGCTAAATACGAGTAGAAAGATTTTTCATTGTGAATGATGCTTTGAGCAATAACAATGGGAGAAAAGCATTTCACCCCCAACGTTTAAATCCAGCACCAGCTGGCACAGAAAATTTTTACCTTGTGTTCACTGGCCTATGTTAAATGAGTTAATGGCCTCAGTCCAGGTCCCAGGGATCCACATAACATTTAAGTTGTAATAAATAGTCAATCCTTTGAGATAAATCAGCACCAGGCAGCATTACATTTTCATTTAAAAGTGATTTGGCAGGTCCTGAAGAGATTAAATTAAACTAACAGGTATTTAACATCACGACCAGAGAGGATCCTACAGAAAATTTGTAAACCCTTTGTTAGAAAGTAAATAGGAAAAATGGCCTGTCTCTCTATACCAATACTAGGTACCTTGGTTATTCCATTTCAATACAGCTTATGGACAATTTAAATTTCATGGCCAAAAATCACATTACCATTTCTTTATTGGTTTATTATTGACTAATTATATGGCAATTAAAATGTACATGTCGTGTAGTACGATGATACTTTCAGCACACTTAGTACAGGTCAAATGATCAAGGGCCTGTCTATAAGGAGAAGTTAGTGCTCACTAAGATAGGGTGTGAATTTAAAGTACACTAGCTACTCTACACTAACTTCCCCATATAGACAAGCCCCAAGCTTGACTCCTAAATCACAGCACAGAATAAATGAGCAGTAATTACTTTTGGATCATACAAGTGTCATTAAAGTGTTAAGGTGGAACATATAATTACTATATGGTTACCTACCAATAAATCCTATTAAGCTTGGTTGTAATTAAAGCATAGTTCCATGAATGCTTTATCAACATATGCCCATACTTAGGCACTTAAAAATAGCACAAAATGGTGTGTTGCACAGCATTGTCTAAAACATTTGCCTGAATTCCTATTTAGAGATTTACATTCTTAGGCCCTGAGTTGAGGAAAAGACCCCAGTCCAGCCCCCAAGTTAAGCAGGTGCACTCGCACACTGTGCATAGCACATGGTTGTTGAACTACCTGACTACAGATCAAGGTACCTATGGCCCAGTTCTCTTCATTTACTGCTCAGGCACTGTAAAAGGACCTTAGATGGGGTTCAGTTGATTTACATCCATGTTAAAGCCCCTTTACATTGTACTGGACAATGGATAGTCTTTATTCCAGCAAGTCCTAAAACAGTAGTAACAGTACAGTGGAGAAAGATGCACTGATAGAGCTGTATTTTGTATGGCACCCGTCTGCACTTTGCTACTAGCTAGTGCTTTTCATTCACATTCTGAGCATTTAGGGTCTGATCCTGCAAGGTGCCAAGCATCCTCCATTCTATTGATTTTAATTGGGGCTGTCACTGGCTGCTCAGTACTCCTCAGGGCCAGGCCCTTAGTTAACTCACAGCATTTTAGTACTTTCCCCTATTTACATAGAAAGTAAAGTTTTAAGGTCAAGTCTAAGGATGAGATTTTCAAAAGCAGTCAGCATTGGTCTCACTCTGCTTTACCATTGACTCCAATGGGAACAGGCTTAGCCCATCACACTCACCCTTAGACAGCAAGCTCCTTTAGGGCACAGACTCAGTCTTCTTATGTAATGTAACAATGAGGACAGGGTGCGCAATCAGGGTCTCTTGGTAACCTAGACCCATACAAACAACATGTGCTCCCAGCCTGATGCTGTGGCAAAAAGCGGTAATGGGATCCTTGGAGATTTGCTCTATTCACCACTGGATGGTGCCATCTGCTGGTGATTCTGGGGATTAGCTCAGTCAAAGCCAGGGCCCCTTCCAGTGGTTATACTCCATCAGTTTCTCACTCTCAGGAGCTGCAGCTGTCCTCTTCATAACTCAGTCTTCCAGCCAGGTCACTAGTGTGGTTTTCCCTTCCAAGGGGGAACGCATCAAGGTTCCTGCTCTCCAGTAGTCTTCTGCTTCACTGCCTCACAGTGCCACTTCTGCATGGGCTGGCAGGGGAACCCGGGCCAACCCTCTATTCCCCGCTCTGGCTCAAGGACACAACAGCCAAGATCTGGCACCTTGCTGCCTATCCTGAGCTGCTTCCATACCTCCTGGCGCTCCCCACTCTCTGCCAGTCTCTTCCCTCCCTCCTTCCTCCCAGGGAGTAACTTGTCTCTGAAGCCTCCCAACACTCCTCCCTCTTCCCAGGGAGTGACTGCAGCCTTTCCCAGCTATCCCTTCTGTTGCCAGCATCCTTCGCTTATACAGGCCCTGCCTGTTCCTGTACAGGTGAGCTTCTCTCTAATTAGCTGCCTCCAGCCTTAAAGCTCCCCTGTTTGCAGCCTAATTAGGCCTTGTCTACACTATAGGGAAAAGTCGATCTAAGCTATGCAATGTGAGTTATGTGAATAGCGTAACTCAAATCCATGTAGCTTAGATCTATTTACCACAGGGTCCATGCTACACAATGTCGATGGGAGACACTCTCCTGTCAACTCCCGCTACTCTTCTCGATCCGGTGGAGTACGGGAGTCGACGGGAGAGCGAGCTGCAGTCGATTTAGCAGGTCCCACCGATGCATCAATCGCCGGTAAGTGTAGACAAGCCCATAGCTGATTGGGCCCACGGGGCTTAATTCAGGTCTTGCAGGGCCAGCATGGGGAGCACACCCCATCACAGATGTATAAACAGGGGAGAAACAGATACTGGAGTACTACGTACAGTTCTAGTGTCTTCATTTTTTCAACACCCTTTTTAAAATGTGGAGCATGCAGAAAAAAGGCACAAAAATAATTCAAGATCTGGAGGAAATGCCTTACAGTGAGCAACTTAAAGAGCTCACTGTCCTTAGTTTATCAGAAAGCAGACTGTGAGATGACTTGATTGCATTTTTTAAGTAACTTCAGAGGGAGAAAATAACAGGTACTAAAGGGCTCTTTCATCTAGCAGGGAAAAGTAGAGCAAGAACCAATGGCTGGAAGCTGAAGTCAGAGAAATTCAAAATTAGAAATAAGGCATGGATATTTTACAATGAGGGTGATTAACCATTGCAACAAACTACCTACGGATGTGGTGTGTTCTCCATCTCGATACATTCAAACCAAGAACTAGACACATTTCTGGAAAATATGCTTTAGCCATAACACACATTACTGGGCTCAATACAGGGGTAAGTAGGTGAAATCTAATGGCCTGTGAGTCACAGGAGGTCAGACTAGATTATTCAATGGCCTGTATTGTCCTTAAACTCTGACTTACAGGATCCCAAGCACAATAGGGACCTGATAATGATTGGGATCTCTCTGTTCTATAAGAGAAATAAGTTATACTTTAAACCCTAATATTAAAAGTTTGAGATTACCTCTGTAAATAAAAGAGTGCTCTTGTAACTTTCTCCATCTAATGGCTAATAATGGGAAACTTGCCATTGTTTTCTCTAGGCTTTGGATCAGACCCAATGTGCCTATTATTTTGATTGTGAAACTGAAATTCAATATCTACAGAGTTTTCAGAACCCACCACACCACGAATGCAAAACAACTGACTTCCCTCCTCAACAGTAGAAAATCAGAGAATATTAGATCCAGAGATACTATTTGCATTGTGGTTTAATGGAAAGTATGGTCATGTCACTCACAAGAAAACAAATCATACCTCATGCTCAGACATTTGCTTAATAACACAGCTGAATGTCAATTGAAGCTTTCTGCTGCAATATTAAACCTGAGGAAATAAATAAACAGTAAATCTCAAAGCATCATTACTATATGATAAAAGTAGAGTGGCTGAAAAATAAGAACTCTTAAAGCAATATTGGTCTCAAGTTCGCACAACAGACTAAGTTTCTGGCAATATTTTGCTCTCCCAATGATTTCAAATGGGAGTTCTGTCCACATAAGGAGAGGAGAATATCAGAGGATCTGAGAAGAGCATTTGAACCACATTGGTCCTAACTGAGACATCCTGCCAAAATTCAGCCTTGATTTAAGGTCATTGACTGTGATGACATTTCACTAGGGAATGAATTTGGCTCAGTACATTTTAGCTGTCTCCTCCAAGCTAAAAAAACAAAAAGGCACCACAGTTAGAACTGTTGGTATTCTGAGGCCACATCTACGCTATAAACTTCCATCAGTTCAACTGTGAAAAATCTACACCCCTGAGCAATGCAGTTATATCAACCTAATCTGGTGTAAACACTGTTATGTGAACAGGGGAGCTTCCTCCCTCAACATAGCTACACCTCTCGTGGAGGTGGATTAACTGCACCGACGGAAGACGCTCTCCTGTCAGAATAGTAGTGTCTTCACTAAAGCGCTAAGCTGCACTGCTGCAGCGTTTTAAGTGTAGTCCCATCCTCCATCACACCAAAAAGACTCCTTTTCTGTGTAACTAAGAAGGCACACTAGTCACGCAGGGACTGGAGAAGCAGGTTACCACACTGCTGTGGCCCATATTGTGTCTGTTTTGTGGCTAGTGGAATTCAGTCTTCAAGTGGTTAATCTAGCTGCTGTCACAAGCACTACATACAAGTTATTTTTCCAAACAGATATTTTCAGCAGTTAGTTTTGCTGAGGGTATCACAGTCACTTACCAAAGATCATCCTCTCCATCTCTTGCGTTCATATGAAGAAATCTGTGGTGAGGAATCGGTTTTCCCGTGAAAATGCTCATTGCACTGCATGTAGAGTTAGTCTTAATTTTCCACATAGCAGAGGCCTGAATGTCAGATCCGATAAGCCCATAAATCTCAATTTATAAAACTAGGACAATTATGCTATCTTGTAGGTCAGAAAAGAACATCTTTTTCAATGATCAAAGTTATTATTCCTCAAAAGATAACCTCAGAATATTAAGTCATAACATTCACAATACGTGTTCATCTTCTTGGTCCCCGCTGAAATACAGATCATGGAACAAAGCAGAGACATGAGTTTCAAAACATGGGCAAACATCAGCTAATTGAATTTGTAAACTTGTTCTCTCACAGTCCAGTTTCCAAACTAGACTTAAATAGTACAGATCAGAGTAGAAAGCTGTAATATAGCCATGTTAAAATACTAAGGGGAAATTTATCATGCGTGTGTATGTACATACAGGGCATCAGGTTTCTTCTGCTGACTCACTCACTCAGCAGCTGCTGAAAACCTGTTAGGAAATGATAATTGAGCCTTGCTCACTCAGCATCTTATCCAAGTCAACAGCAGTCTTTCCACTGATTCCAGGGGGCTTTGGATCAGGCCCTCACTGTGGAAGTGTGGCTTATTACAACTTCACCCTGTATACAAGTGATGTAGGAGAGAAGTCATTTAGGTGTAATAACCTGATCCTGCATGGAATTTGGAGAGAAGAACACAGGTTGCCAGAGGGAAGGGTTGGGAGGAGGCCCCAGGAAGACAAGCTGTGTGCACATGGCTGAATGCTAGCTGCAGATGCAGGGCTTCTGTTGGTAGTTCTCTTAATAAAAAGCCAGTTTTGTTTTACAAGCATGGAGTCCTCATGTTGGATGCAGTACATGCAACACTAGGCAGAGGGATATAGGTGTAATGCTGCCAGCAGTGACTCAAGGGGGTGAGTACCAATCTGAAGGCAGACTGTTAGCAACCAGGGCACAAACTCCAAACTGGTTGGGAATTCTATATTGGGATTTCACCAGTCAATCATCAAGTGTAAACTCATGAGGCACTAGAATAGACAGTCCCCTTGGATACTCCACTCTCTCTTGCCACCCGGTGAGCATACTTTTGTGACAGATGGTCCATTACACAAAGAACCACAGCAATATTCATGTTACTCCCAGTCCCAAAGGACAAGTCACCCCAGGTCAATTGCACTTTAGCTCTCACACAAAAGACAGTGTCTGTAGCTAATCCTGTAATAAACTATATAAAAAGTTTTATTAAATAGGAAAAGGAAATTAGAGAATTATTTACAAGGCTAAAGCAGGTATACATAAGCATACGAATGAGTTATAACCTTCAGTTTCAAAAGGGAATAGAAGCTTCTATAATCAGCAAGCTCCATATGTCCTGTAGCAGTTACCCAGACTAAGCAGTTGGAAATTTCTCACTTATGCCTGGGAACGCTGTGCCCCCAGAATCCAAGCAACATAGAGATAATCAGTTCCTTCTTATTAGGGGTTTCATTCCCTTCCTGCCATGTGCTCTGAGCTGCAAGCTTAGCTGAGGAAAGGAGTCCACTTGTCTTTGGTTGTTCTGCTCTCCACCCTGTAAAGTCTCTTTGTCCTCCTGTTGATGGCACATAGGGAAATATCAGTTGCAATGTCCCACAATAGTCCATCTGGTATCGATGGACCTTTCCTTTTGGGAAGGGTGTAACACCTTCTGTTGGAGATCAGCCCTTCACATTAATAAACGTCTGCAAAATATCTGCAGCAATTATAAGCATTCAACAAAATCTAAACACATTCTTATAATTCTAATACCTATTTTCAATATACTAACACAAAGTGAACCAAAGTGATTCCAGTTATGTATTTATCAGTCTTCTTCTTCGTATGGCTGATATAGATGTAGAGAAACAACTATAATGTGAATTTAGATGGTTAAGCCAGATAATTGCATCAGGAATAGTGGAGTGTAACTCTGTGATGCTTCCTTCGTATTTGTGAATCGGGCATAGAGTCAGAGTCATTATATGTTCCATGGTCTGTTCTGGGTGATCACGGTCACACACTGGAGAGCTTTTAATTTTCCATTTGTGAAGCAAGTATCCACATCTGTCATGGTTTGTGTGGATGCAGTTTAGGGTCACCCATAAACTTTGTGGAAGATCAAAGCCAGGGATCTTCTGCATCGGGTCTTTCACAAGGTGTTTGTTGGTGACTTCTTGTGAACTCCCTTCGGCTTTCCAAACTTCATCAGGGTTGAAGTCACATTGTCGGAGGTTAAGTGCGTGGGTCCAAAAAGGCTTACACAAACTGAGGAGCATCAGCAACAGTGCTACAGACATCAGTGATGGCTCTTGTGTATTCTGTAGCTGAGCACCGTGCACTGATATGGATCAGAAGTAGCTACACTCGACTTGCCAACGTCCAACTCAACGCTGCAATGCAATGCATCACTGGAACCCTCGAATCAACCCCAACACCCTGGCTGCCCATGCTGTTGCACATTGCTCCGATCCATTCACCTTGATGCAGCCACCCTCCAGGAAGTCCAGCCAATCAAGGAAAGCAAACATCTCCCCATCCACCAGGACCCTCCATGACATCCCTCACCACCACTTGAAGTCGCACAAGCCCTATTTATTAGTATTCAATTGTGACATGAAGACCTTGGTATGAGCTGGCACCTGGTCAGCCAGCATCACAATAGGGACTGAAACAGACAAGTCCAGCAGGAACAACCAAACCTGGTAAGGGTTGGGCTGGAATTTGTTTTATATTGCTATTAGTTTCTCTGTTGATATAGCCATACCCCAGGAAGAGGAGGAATTTGATCTTTGCAGAATGCACAGCATTATAGTTCTAATTCAACAAAGCACTTAACTGTAAGCATATGCATAGAAGCAAATGGAATTTAAGCATTTGCTTTAAATTAGGGATGGATTTAAACACCTGCTGAAAGTTAAGTGCATGCTTAAATTCTTTACTAAATAGGATTTAATTTAAGCACATGCTCAAGTGCTTTTCTGAATTGAAACCTGTGATTTTAGCAAGATGAGGATATCACCTTCTTACTATGTGTGGAGACCTGGGAAGTTTCTGATTTATTTTTTATGAAAGAACATGTATGACGCCATTTTCCCTCTAACATTGTATTGTTACCTGCAGTGGTAAACGGGTTAATTTCTTTCTTGAAAGAAGACAAGCAGTGCAGTGACTGAGGGGAAATCACTCGGCATGAATGAAGTATTAGCAGCACTAAGAGGTAACTACTGCAAATCTCTAGACAGGGAAACAAGATTGCAATATCACCCCCTGGGAGGAATTTCAAATACTGTTTTTGACTACATTCAAGAAGCCCTGCAGACAAAGAACAGAGAATTGTATCAAGTGGGGAGTCTGATATGGAGGAGTGTTGACTCTCACTCACTCCAAAGAGCTGACACGAGACTTTAACCAAGAGGGCAAAGTCTGGAAGGGTTTGAAAGATTCTGTGTGGAAGACGGATGACACTAGATAAAACAGTCTGACTGGTAAGAGGCCTGAGACATGACTGGGGTGCCCTGAAGGAGGCCAGGAAGTTACCCAAGTACTGTGACAATATGGTCAAACAAGTGTGCTGTCAATAGAGAAATTATAGGAAAAATTAAGTTGTATGATAATTTGTTTGCACGTCAGAATACTGAGAAGAGACTATGCACTGACTGCTGTAGACAGCATAAAAGCAGACAGAACACAGAGAAAATAGGGGCCTAGACATAGCAACCCTAGGAAACACTTTCACTTTGAGGCCAAGATTTTCAAAAGTTACTAGTGATTCCAAATGTTTCAAAATTTTAGTTTAAATTAAATACCTTAAAGGGACCTGATGTTCAAAAAGTGGGTGCAGAGCACTCTCTGGAAAACAAGCCCTTGAAGAGGTCTTACATTGAGCACCCAAAACTCACTAGCCACTTTTGAAAATCTTAGTCTAATACGTTAGAAGCTTTAAATGGACTTTCAACCTGTAACATAGGTGCTTTGCACCTTGCATGGAGAATTATGATGTAATATTTAAAAAGCAAAGGAGGGGGGCGGGAGAAGGGTTACTGCAGGCTGCTAGCATTTGCAATATCCTCTGAGGCTGAACACAGTGGAACAAGGATATTTTTGTTTGGAAGAGCAGTATTATACTCTGAAGGATTTTAACTGCAATGGGAAGAGGAATGTTTTACTGATCACACACATTTTCTTCTGAGATTGACACCTCCGTTTGCATTGTTTTAATTCTAAGGGATTACTTTTTTCTTGAGATAATTTAAAAAAAAAGGGGAGGGGAGGTTGGACAGCTTGCTTACATCCTGAGACTTACACCTTCAAAGAACTGCATTTTTATTTCAACTGCATGCTTCTCTCTCTTGATAAATGATAAAATGTTATGTTAATGTGTTTGGTTTGATGACAAAGGAAAAATTTGAGCTAATCTCTTTGTGAAGCAGTTGACTGCCACACCAAAAAACAACCATAAAACTCCCAGATGACTACTACCAAAAAAACCCAAACACAACACCCACACACAATTGCACTGCGTTCACCATCTTCACAGATATATGCAGCCTTTTCACATACCTGAGGCTTCTGAGATACCAATCCTACAATTGACAGCATGCAGGTGGACTATCAATTGCAGGATCAAAGCCTAAATTTGTTATTGAATAGGCTGTGTCAGGATTACTCTGCTGTAATTTTCAAGAACTTTAATAATAATATTTCAATCGATCTAAAACCTACATTACCCTTTAAAGATGCACCAAAGAAGAGAGGAAAGAAGGCCTGGGTGACTGTCTAGTCTGCATGGTAAACCAAACTGTTAATTCATTCGTAATAGCAAATAACTTTACACAGAGTGGTTTTGTTGCTGACTCTGCAATCACTAATGAACTTGAACATGCAAAGCGTAATATGCAAAGTTTATCTATTTATAACATTATGGCTAATGGAACAGCACATTCAAAACGGGCAATAATAATTTTGCAATTGTACTCAATATATGCTCATATAGGAAGTCATGTGTACTCACAGATAATGCTCCAGTTGCCGTTACCTGGATTGTTTACAAAGCTCAAAAACTACAGAAGGCCTGGAACCCTGCCGAACAGGAAATTTGGATGTGCCACGATTGAAGGCAATGCTGCCTAGTGGAGAGAAAGCTGGACTGGGTCTTGGGAGACCTGGCTTCTATTCCCAGATCTACCACTGGCTCACTCAGTGACCTGGACAAGTCCTGTCCCCTCAAGGTGTCTCAATTTCCCCATCTTTAAAGTACAGATACTGACGTCGTTCGTAAAGTGCTCTGGGATCTGCTGATGAAAAGGGAAATGCATGTATTATTATTTTTAAGACTCATGTTTGCAGTCAACTGGACAAACTGCAGTTGCTGAAACCAAAGGTTCAACTACAGCACAGAAAGCTTATGTTGCAAGGAAATCAGACTTGTACCTTCAATACAGGTTATTAATACAAAGGACATGCAAAGTCATCCATCATAGCCAAGCCTGATCCTACAATTCCTAATCAAGCAGAACTTCCACTGATTTTACGTTGGAGTTTCACGTGTATAAGGACCATTGGAACCAGATCCTGCATTTTTAAGATCTCATTCACTCCAATGTGATATAGGCTTTCCCTTGCTTCTTATCCAGACAATGATACAATCTCATCCTATTGATATTTTCATACAACTTGGAAGGTGCAATTTGTGTATTAAGTTGTTGCTTTGCATATGCTGCTTCTTTGCTCTGTATAGTCCATGTTCTCTAAATGATGTACGCTATTCTCAATCGAAAGTCATGAAAGGCAATCTAGGGGTTGTAAGGCATTGACAATTTAATTACAATCTAAAGCAAGGAAAATTTTACTTCCCCTTCCCACAGCCCCTTGCCGGCCACTTGCTTGTCACTCATCATTATCAGACTCCCTGCCCCTCCAAAGTATATGGGATTAGCATGGATACATTTTTTACTCGTACTTTTACTATAAAAGAGAGTCATGAAAACGTTCAAACAAGGGGTCGCCAACCTGAAATGGTTGAGACACTCCAGTGTAAATTATTTATTGTGGGTGAGATTATTCCAACCTTGCTCACTGAAAGTTTCTAGTCCCCATGGTTTCCAGAGAAAAGCTTGGATATATGATTGAGTATAACCTAAAGGCTTAACATTCAGAAGACAAAGAAAAGGAACCCAATTTTTTTTAAAAGTCATGATTTTTAAGACATGATTTTGGCGGAGAGAAGGGTGACTCATGTCTGATTTGGCCTGACTCATGTTTTAATGCTTGGATTTGGCAATACTGGAATGTGCCTTTCGTATTTATATGTGTAAATGTTTGAAGGATATTAGTCTGTATTGATAGGCGTATGTCCTCTATTAATGACAATACTTCTTGGACTTCCTCTCAGTTTTTCTTTAATTTGAAAATTATTTTCTTTACTAAATAGTACCATTGCTTTGTTACTTTTTAAGCATTCATAGTCAAGTTTAAAGGCTATTGATATTTGGGGATTCAGCCAGCCAAACTGGCCAAAACCTGCCCTATTCCTACAGAGAATGTAACTGTGGCCCTTGTATGTTTATTGAACCCAAAAAAGATGATGAAGGGCTGGAATAACAGCCCTACAAAGGCTTAATTCTCCTTCTCTACAGAGCATTAGTACTACGTATTTTTCTTCCTACTGCAGCTCTTCAAAACTGTCACTGAGAAACTAAACTGTTGTCTAGTATTTATTGAAATAAAGCAAAGCAGCAGAAAGCAGACACCTACCACATAAAACCAAGGTCAGAATTCACACTCCTTAATTACTTGGAAGGACAAGAATTCATGCATCTCACAGGTGACTCAGCCCCTGAGGTAGGAAAGTCAGTTCCTTAATCAGATGCTTTCTTTCTTCTAGCAACTGAAGAAGGCTTAGAGGTGAAACCAAAACCCTAAGGAACTGTGCTGGCTAGTATACACTCCATCCCCCATTCGGAGGAGGAGGAGGAGGAGGGAAAGAAAATACCAACTGAAGGAATACAAACAAGAAAACGTAATCCCTGGAGATTTCTGCGGACCAAGGCTCTGAAAAAACAACCGTAGGAAGGACAGGCTAAGAGCAACATTGATTTGTTCCCTAATTGAAGGTAATTTCATAATGCTTTCAGCACTTGCTTCGGGTATCAAAGCTCCTGGTGTTATTTTGGGATCAGAGCTATCCCCATATTTGCATAGTCAGATATCCTTTTATCGCACTTACTGGATATTTTACCTCCTTGTCAGGACTTATAATGATGCGGTGTCACTTAAATCCCCATTGATACTCAGTACCACACAGGATTGGACTCTTGGATTGTGATGATGAATATCCTCTCATCAATGAAAATATGAAAGACTTCTATAGTGCCTACATCTTCAAAAATAAATAGTTTTATTTGTCTCTTTGTTTCTTCATGCTCCCCCATCTGCCTGCCTCCACCTTTTGACATATACTTAGATTATAAAAGCTCTTTGGGTCAGGGGCTGTCTTTTTGTTCTGTGTTTGCACAGTGCTTAGCACAAGGGGGTACTGGTCCGTGACTGGAGCTCTTTGGTGCTACCGTAATACAAATAAATAAGAATTAAAAACAATCCATCTTCAATACCCAGGTGACTAGTAGAGCTGAGCAAACAGTTTACAATGAACAAGGTTTCAGAAAATGTATCCCTTTCTGGCCTGTTTGGGAATAACTTTCTGCAGCACCCCAGGTTTCATTTGGATATCTGCCATGTGCTCATAGGGCCTGATCCAAAGTCCATGCCACAGGAACAACTGCCATTGATTCTAATGGACCTCTGACCAGGCTCTGACAGAGGTAAGCATACTTATACAACTTATCAGACTTGTTCCTTAACAGTATCTAAATCCCCCAGTTGAAAACTTACACTGACCAAACATAACATGCAGAGAATCTGTGGTCCAAGGGGATCTATCAATCTTGGATTGTTTGACATCTGCTCATGTATAATGTTGCCTCAAATCCCTCAACCTTGTATTGTACCTTCCACCCCATCCCCATCCCCACCCCTTCCTCTCAAACTCTATTTTCTAAACTCTCTGAAGTATAAATGCCAAGCATGTTGTAAAAGACAAGTGATGATAAAATGAAATGCATCTTTAAGCCTTAGACTCTGCATGCATCTTAACCTTCCTTCCCCCGACTTGGATTTTCAAGTGGTATTCTGGTCTATGCTTTATCACACCCCTCTGATATGTCTGTTTATCAGACTGATGTAGCCAGGGGCCAGTGCTGCCTGGCTCAGTCCCTCTGCTGCCAGAATAGCTGCCACAGGAAGATGTCTGTCTTCTCTAAGCCTGCTGAGGAGGGGGTGAGCTGAAGTGGATATATTGATATGTTGTCTTTTGCTTATTTTGTGAGGTAGAGGATTCTGAGGGGAAATTCACACCTAAGCTAATGCCATTTCTAGTGGTATTAACTCAAGCTTTACCAGCACCCTTTCTCAGAGAGGCAGGTTTTGGGAGATGCTCAAGTTGCCTGCCGGACGATGGAATGGCTCCTGAGGGAGTAGAGGGTGTGATCATCCCTCTGAAGTAATGGAGGTTACCTTTCTTGTGGATACTGGGAACTCCATCAGGCTGGGCAGTAGCCTCCCAGCATACGTCTGTGGAATTCCAAGCCGGTTCCAGCAGACAAAGTTGTTGAGAACTCCATGAGATCACCCCTTGGCTCCCTCAGGCACTAATCCCTCATCCCTATGGCAAGGTACTGGAGAAAGAAAGACATGCTGCTGACAATGCCTCCTGGAAATCTTAAAAAACCCAAAACCAAAAAATGTATTTAGAAACAACTCTGCTCAGAGATCTTATGGCTTCCCAATTTCTCCGTCTGGCCATGTGTGATGTGGGTTGTTTGTTTGTTTGTTTGTTTTTAATTTAAAACAGTTTTTAAAAATTCCTGTTTTTTATTATTATGATTCACAAGCTCCTGCAGCTCACTCAGCAGCCAAAGCTATAATCCTCACTTTGACACTGCAATCATTTACACAGCGACTAATTGCGATGTCAAAGTGAGGATTACACCTTCAGGTGGGGAACAAGCAACGGGAGCAGAAGAACTCTTCAAGATCTCATTTTCATGCAAACGTCTTGTACAATAAAAGAACAAAGAAAAAGCAGCATAGGGAATATATGGCAGGCAGAGCTGTTTATTCATTCAATGAAACATTTCTCTGCCAGTTCTGTAGAAGGTGCCAGTGGGCCTTTAATAATGCAGGTGCACTTGTTCACTTCACTCTGCTGTTAAGGTTCAGAAATGGTAACAGCTTAACGTTTGAAGATTAGCAGTCACAGGTGGCACGGGGCAGATTCTAGGCTTTTACACCATGATAAATTTAGAACGACTCCACTGAAGTCAGGGACCTTCTCCAGATTTGTCTCCATCTAAAGGTACTCTGAACATGGCCTATAAATATTGTAGGGAGAGCAACTGCCTCCCTTAGTCCTAAACTAAGGAAAATTAGTTACTTTTGCAAGTCAGACTCTGCTGCAGTAGTACTGGAAAATCTATTTTGGAGGTGGAGGAGTTTACCAGTTTTTTGAGGGCTGCCTGGCATTGCAATCAGATGAAAATTATATTGAATATGACCTCGAGTCACCCTCCAGATGTAGCTTAATATGTAAAACCTTAAGAAGAAGCACGGTTTTTATAATCAACACCACCACCACTACTTCCCACTTACACTGTACCTGACACCTCGGGAATTAATAGTGCATTACAACCTTTAATTAAGCTTTAGTTACAGCTAATAGTTCCATGCATACTTCAGTATTATCATTTTTTTAATGGATAAACCTAGACGCAGGGTTCAATTGGCTTGGCCTACCTCATACAACTGGTCCTTGAAAAGCTGTGCTAAGCCACAGCCATTTTGATAAAAGACTTCCCTAGAGTGAAGTACATACAACTAACTAACAAGGGTATTTTAACCTTTAAACATGTTTTAAATATATATATATATATACACACACACACACACACACACACACACACACAAGGGAGTAGGAATATATAATTAACCATGCTCGGGGGAAAAGAGTGAGTGAGCCCTCTTTGGGTTACCTATAGGAATTGAACCAGAGATCTTAGAACCTAAAAGCACAGACCTCTCTTCTTTTAGCCAAAAGACTAAGTCCATTAGCATGGAAGCAAAAGCACACTTGACCACTAGAGAGGGACAAAGACCCATGCTGAGTGAATGTGGGTTAAACATTTTCATGGTCACCAATTAATTGCTTTGAGAATTAATTTTCCAAGCATTTGTGAAGACAGATGGAGGCTCCTTTTACAGAAACTGAAATGGTGCTCTAAATGTGACATTTCCATGAGACTCTGGTTGGCCTTTCTCTGTTTACATGATTTACCATACTATTCTAAACAAAGAGGGGAAAAGCCATCATACCAGTGCAAGTTTTTAAATAAGGCCTTTCCCTTTCAAGACAGAACACACAAAAAAGGGAAACCTATTATTATTACTACTAGTGGTATTATGGTAGTGCCTAGAGGCTAAGGTCAAGCTCAGACTTACATTATGCTGTGTGCTGTACAAATATACCGTAAAAGATTATCCAAGTCAATGCTTTGATTTCTAAATACCTCACTTTCTGTTTTAGCTGTACTTTCACTCTGTTTTGTCTATGAGAGTTTGATAAATATTTTTAAATGAACTGACTACAGAAAAAAAAAACCTGTCTCTGGCACAATGCTACAAACCCAAAATTAGCTGCCTAATGTTGTGACAAAGAAGGGATTTTAATACAGTTAATATCTTCCATTTCTCCATACTAGATAAATGCAATGAAACCCAAGTTCTCGTAGATCCACAGGATCTTTGATATGCTCCAGCTTTTAAACCTCTTAACTGTGTCAGACCCCCCAAGGGGTCTCACTCTTCCTTAAGGTAGACTGAGATTCTCGGCTTTAGTAAACCTGTTTCACACCTTGAGCTGTGCCCAGCAAGTCCCACTTGAGATTGACTCCTGGTCCGAGATTTTTTTTACACACTCTTCAGGCTCCAATGCACCTCAGCAATTATTTGCAGGGACACCAAGCAACCTTTTCTAAACAGAGTAGGATTTATTAGTCAACTGGAACACAGTATCAGGAAGTCCTTAGGACAGCATCAAGAAGCAAGGTTTAAGACATCGCCCTTACTGGTCAAGCCAGTGTCATCAGCCAGCCAAGTTGCTATGGAATGCATTTCTGGCTCTGTCTTGCTGTTAGTTCCAGGTGAGAGCTACAGAGCTCCTATCATAGACCCCTATAATCTCTCAGTTTATTTTCCCCCTTCTGCTGACCTCTGCTGAGTTCACATGTTCCACCTGCCAGCGTTTTCCCTGTGGATAGGTGCCAGTTGAGTTGTTGGGCTCCCATTGTTTTTCCAGATCCTTCACTAAAATGGTTCAGTTTCAGCTAGTCTTTCAATGACCTATTCATATCACCCCAGATGGTTACATGACCCAACAGCTCTTAGATTCACAGACTTTAAGACCAGAAGAACCTCACGCACCCATCCACTCCTGCAGTAAGCCCATAACCTCTGGCTGAGTTACTGAAGTCCTCACAGTACTCATGTCTTCTGCTGTGCCCCAAGAGCAGCTTTTTAACTCTTTTGCACCCACTGGGTAGCAATCCCTAGCCAAGTGAGTCACTGCCATGCATATCATTCATAAAAATATTACAGGAAATTTCCACTTTGTCGCAGTGATTCCTCCAATACTCAGTTCCAGCCCCTGGACAACTCTCCTTCCTTTCAAGCTTATGTAAAGTATGCTACTTTTTCACAGGAGAGGCAGATTAGCTTACTTTACATTACCATACCTTATCTGGTTCCACGACATGAGGGCTTTGAGATCCTTGGCTAGAAGATGCTGTAAGTCCAACATATTATTATTATGCTGCATTATGAAACTGGTTTGTGTGATCAGGCCAGTTTGGGTGCTAGAGTCTGCCAGTGCCAACATCATCTGAAAAAGCTAACGACTATCTCAGGCGCTACCAACTACACAACTTCGCTGAGTTCAGCCTCAGTATGAAGTTTCCAAATCTTAATCCTCTGGGGACTTTGTTACTCTTCCTGACAATTACTTCAAATGAGGACAACACTGAAGAGCCGCGCAAAGGGTTCATTTTAAGTGGATTCTCTTTCTGGCATGCCAGCAGAAGCTATGTGTTTACAATTAACATGAAGTGCTCTGTCAAGCACGGACAGAGTTCCTCCTTAATCTGTGCTTATATACCCTACGAACATTACTTTATCCTACTCCATGCTAACACACCTACCACAAGTTTGTAAATTCCCAAAACCACCATGGAAAAAATCTGTGTTCCTGGGAGTATGGGAAGTGAATCGTACACTTCCAAATATCACTAACTCCTTTATACAGTATTGCCTCAGACCAAAGTATAGGAACAGTAATTACAAACACGGAAAGTTTTTATTTATTGGCCAGCCCCCCAAACATAACTCAACATGCACCTTCCATTTCCAGTCCTCCTAAATCCAGCCTGCCAAAATCACATATGGTATTTTGCACTTTGGGAGGGGTTGGTAAAGTAGCAAGAAGAAGATCTTATACCTGTAATGTATACATAAAATATTCTATTCTACTTCTTTATAGCATTGCACAATATTGGCTCCATAACAGAATATTAAAATAGGCACCTTGACCATTACTTCTCTTTTGAAACTTCTGAACCCCATAAAGGAAGATTAATAAAACAATTCCCTCTATAAGCAGAATTTAGAGCTTCATCTTCTATATGTAGAATTTAGAACTGTATTTGTTTAGTAAATAGACAACTGGAACAAAAGTCTCCATAGCCCATTTACCATAGCATTCATTTGTGAAAACAAGCTTTTATAAATATACAACTAATTGGAATGGTGGGTGGGTGAGTGAAAGAGAGAGAGGTTCCTGAAAATTGCTGTAATTGACAGAATACAGAAATGTGTATGGCACTCCATTACCTGTCTTACAAATCTTTCAGTCAGTTACAGATCAAAGACACTGGTGTTGTGGGGACTGCAGGTTTCCTAATGTAGAACACGAATGTATTTTTGTCATCTTAGAGTAACCAGGCAGCCCAATCCCCTACCCTGGTGCAGTAAGCATTCCACAGGGTCCTGCTGAGCTGTCAAACTGATTTTAAAGCATGCAATAGAAAAACTGCGTTTTCTGGTGTGCTGAGAGGATGTTGCAGTGACCTCTGAAGTACAGTATAACTTCTGAGAGAGAGAGAGAGAGAGAGAGACCTTCAAATTATAGCTCAATAGGATTCAGCAGAGGAATTGTTGAAACACTGTGGATCACGTTGATGGTGTTAGCATGGGAAACAGGTGGCAAGCTGCTAGGCCTCAAAACCAAAATAACACATCAGATAAGGGTACTGTTCTCCATCGTCTCAAACATACCAGTCACCAAATCTTTAGATACTTATCCAAACTGAATAGAGTTTGATACACTAGCAGGTCCCTCACTAATCTCTATGCCCATTCAATCTTTGCTTCACCTGGTGAGACTTCCAACAATGGTTCCAGTTCCTATCAATCATAATGATGGGATTTTTTCCCCTGCGAAACGGACTGCAATATACTTGGAAGGTCATTCAGCAGTGGGTCATATTGTCCCATTACTAGTTATTAGCCAGTCTTCAAAACTGTTGGTGAAATGTACATCTAA
Organism: Eretmochelys imbricata; assembly: GCF_965152235.1. Taxonomy (NCBI): domain Eukaryota; kingdom Metazoa; phylum Chordata; order Testudines; family Cheloniidae; genus Eretmochelys; species Eretmochelys imbricata. Next base: position 29,592,913 of record NC_135581.1, read on the forward strand.
TGTAGGGAATACACAGTAAGAAACAACTTTGCACTTTCGATATCAATTGTCCAGTATACAGGTTGTTTATATTAATTCATTCATGAACAGGCATTATTTCTAGTCAAATGCCAGTACATTTGTCTGTTTGCACAAAAATGGATAAAGAGATCTTGAAAAGAGGAAAGCTTGAGATCTCAGAATGTCAGTTCTTCAAAGCAAAGGGTCCTTCTTCTTATCTTTAGTATTTGTATGTACAATAGCTAGCACAATGTGACCATGATCTTAGTTTAAGTCTCTAGGTACCAATGCAATGAAATGGTCAAGGTGAAGAAATCAACCACTCAGATTAATAGAAGTGTATAGCCTGGTTGGCCTGACACTGATCCAAGGCAAAATCATGGAAAGACTGATATGGGATAAAAGTGAGTAAAAAAAATTAAAGATGTCAGCATAATTAATGCCAATCAATGTGAGTTTATGGAAAATAGATCTATTGAAACAAACTTGAAATTGCTTTTTTTTAAAATGAGATTACAAATTTTGTTGATAAAGATAACTGTTTTCCTCATATACTTGGATTTCTGTACGGCATTTGATTTAGTAACATACGGTATTCAGATTAAGAAATTAGCATGGTACAAAAATCAAAGGAGCACATATAAAATTGATTTTAAAATGGCTAACTTATAGGTATGAAAAAATAAATGAAGACTCATCATCCTATTAGGGAATTTCTAGTGGGGTCCCACAGGTCTCTGGTTTTGAACCAATGCTATTCAATATCTTTATCAATGATCTGGAATAAAATGTACAGTTATTGCTGGCAAAGTTTGCAGATGGCATAAACATTGGTAGAGTGGCAAATGATAAAAAACAGGTCAGTTATATAGAGCAATCTGAATTGCTTGGTAAACTGGGCTTGTCTGAAGAAAATACATTTCAGGGCAGCCAAATGCAAGACCATACATTGAGAATAAAAGATTATAGGTCACGCACAGGACAGGAACTGTACCCAGGAGAGCAGTATCTCTGAACAGTACTTAGGGATCATGGTGGATAAAGAAATGAACATGAGATTCCAGTGTGGTGCATAAATGTAATTGTTCGATATATAAGTAGAGGAACATCAAATAGGAATAGAGAGGTGATATTATCTCTTTATTACTGGGATCAGTTAGCCCAGTAATAAAACAATGTATCCAGTTCCAGTGTCCCTGCCTCAAAAATGTTGTTGAAAAATTGAAAGGATTCCCAAAAGAGCTACAAGAATGATTCAAGGTCTGGAAAACATGCCTTAGGCCTTATACTATACCGTTTTGTAGACAAAACAGTAGAGGTGCACACGCTGAAATGCTCCTCCCACCGATGTAACTCCCCTGCTATGCCGACAAAATGAAACCACCTCAACGAGAGGCGTAGGGCTTATGTCGGTGTAGTTCCTTACATCGGCTGCTGGCTGTCATTCTTGTCAATTTCACAGCTCCACTGGAGCCTGAAACTGATAAGAAAACTGGCTCCGGAGCCTGGCTGCTTCCCTGTCTCGTCGCCAAGCTGGGCTGCTATCTAGGCTCCTGGCTTGGGCTGGCCCCTGGGGTCCTGGCTCCCTGCAGGGAGCCCTGCTCCCCCATTCCCCACGGGGACCACAGCAACTGACCGGACTCCAGGTGCAAATCTCCCCAATGAAGGTGAGAAGCCCTGGGCGGCTGCCCCCTCCCCTGCTCCGGGATAGGGGGCGCAGAGGCGAGAAGCCCTGGAGCACAGCTGGGCTCCTGGTGGGAGCTGCATGGAGCTGACAGCCCTGACTCTCAGTCCCCCACTCTGTCCTTCTTCAGTTGCTGGACGTGCTCCTGGTGAGGACATGCACCACTGACAGAAAGAGGGTAGTGTGGACATCACGCAACACAATAATTAACGCGGTGACTGTAAGTCGACCTAACATAGGTCAACTTACCTTTGTAGTGTAGACATAGCCTCTTAGTGAGAGACTAAAGAAGATAAATCCAGTTAGCTTATACAAGAGATGTTTAAGAGGTGAATTGATTAAAATGTATAAGTACCTATATCTGATGAAGATATCCACTAGCAGAGGCCTCTAATCTAGCACTATGTGCATCCAGAGGCTGGAATTTGTAGCTAGCTCAATTCAGACTCGAAATAAAGCACACATTTTTGGCAGGGAAGGTAGTCAGCCATTGGCACAACCTACTTAGGGACCCACGTGGATTCACCACAGCTTGAAGTCTTTAAATCAATATCGGATGTCTCTAAAAAGAGATGTTCTTGCTCTCACTCCCAACAGAAGTTACGGGCTTGATGCAGAAATAACTGAGTGAAATTCTCTGGCCGGAGTTTTGCATGGGGTCAAGCCACATGACAGTTCCATCTGACCTAAAAAATCTATGAGCAAGGTGGGTTTAAACATTAGTTGCTGACAGTGCAATGTTCTGATCTACTGTGCACTTACAAGTGGAAAAAACAACTGTCCTTTTTGATATTCAGAAACTGCCTCGTGCATGGAATTTGGTGATGGGAGAGTTTAATTTATTTATTAGGGTTGAGCTTGTTCTAATCTGGCTTTTACAGTCATTGCTCTTAAAACTATCTGTTTTAAATTAAGCAAAGGGGATTAATTGTTCAAGTGACATTCCATTCATTTATATGGACTTTTACTCAGAGACAGTTTCTAAACAGCGTATAGTCAACAATTTCACCCTCTGGGGAAGGTGAATGGATTTTTCCTTAGTTAAAAATATAGATCTTAGTTAAACAAACAAAAACCTCTCAGAATCTCAAAGCAGATTTTACTTCTCCGATGCATGTATCCATCAAAATACTTATTGTCAATATAGCTATAGTCCAATTCAAGGAAACATAATTTAATTAGTGTGGGGACAGTTATGAATCGTACCTACTAAATCCAAACATTTTTTGTGATTAAAGTGTTTAATTTTGAAAACAAAGAAAATTCACTGGAAATATTGTAACACAATTAGAATCGAATACACAGTACATTTCAACTAGTAAAACAAGAGAATAAAAATTCATACTATGATGGTACAAAGCAATTTATATATATTATATCAATTCAAACCAAAGAAAAGCACGGTCAAAGCAGTTACAGCAATTAGAGGGGAAGGATTTCTGCTGGAGAACAAAACAAGAATAATCCATTCTAAAAATCAAATTAGGATTTGTATGTAAACATTAAAGACGGACAGCAGTAAATCTGAGCAATGACTCTGCAGCTTCTCCCAACCTACTCTGCCAATGTGTCTCAATAGCGACCTATAACTCCCCCATTGTTCCCGTCCTGTGCCTAGAGACGGCTCTTTGAATGTGTCTTTATACTGAAGGGAAGCAATAAGAGTATTCTATATGTAGTTCTGCCACCATATTTCTATTACGTCCTGGTCACCCACAAAAGGCTGCCAGTGGAGCTTTAACTCTGAAATGCAGCACTCCTGCTCCCCTGGACTTCTTCAGGGCAGTGATGGCCTCTCATGCTCAGCTGTGTGGTGGTGATTTCGGACGTGGATGGGAAAGAGAATAAACATGTGATCTAACCTAAATATGTATCCAGCAGCCATTGGAGGGAAGACAACATCCAACAGTCAACTCACTGATCCACCAGCTGTAGGAAGCTTACTAGGTGAAATCCTGCCCCTGTGGAAGGCTGAGGGTTTTATCATTGACTTCAAAAGAACCACAATTTCACCCATTGCACTCAAGTGTCTCTGACAGGAAATTTACACTAAAATAAACCAAAACACAAACCTAAGAGTAATGGCTCAGGAATAAATCAAAGCATGAACCAAACTACTAAGAATGGACTATACACATTTGCCAAGGAAAAGGCAAACATTGTTAGAGAAGAACGCCTGTGGACAGCAGAAGGGAACGTGAATTTTAAAGAAGGATGGCTGGGTCACCCATGGACCAGAAGTCAGGCAGCCTGCTCAATTCAGGCTTCATTCTTCACTACTATTTTGTGGGAGAGAGTACTCTTAAACCGAGCAAATCTCCCCCACCTAAGGTCTTGGATTGCAGATCAAATGGGATCTGCTTCTGAATAAGATCACTTGGGAAGAAGGAGATCCTTCCATGACATAAAATCTTTTTTACTTTAAAACAGAAGAGATTTTGATAGTGTCAGTGTTACAATGTCTTTTCTAAAATAAAAATATTTGTTTGGGTTGCACAGATGCCAGTGTTACTATTGCCCAAAGAGATATTATTACATTCCATGTATGAAGGACTCAGTAGGTTAACAGCCCGCAGAAAAATAATTTTCTTCCTCATCCAGAAAAGGAACAGTGCATAATATCCTAACGCCTTTCTATTGCTGTCAACCAGCAAGACATGCTTAATAGTGGCGTCCGTGCAAGTGTGATTAGAGGGATCCTTTGCCAGCAATGACAACTGGGGTTAGCTGTGCATCTGAACAGCGCAATCCTTTATTCATTCAAGTCAGTGGTCCAAAGCAATGTAGTTCACATTGTCATAGGGTCAGTATGGTGTCTCTAAAGTTATGTATTTGAGAGATGCAGAGGGCTCTTGTCCAGAGAAGAGCTATATTAGGTACATTTTTTAACTCTCAATACATTTTCCATCAGCTAGTTTGATGCTTTGTATTATTTTTAATGTCAAAAAGGTCTTCATCACCCCAGTTAATGTTATTTGTGATTATTTTCACTCTGTGTTTGTATGTTAGCTCCCAACAGAAAAAGTTCAATATTCTCTGGAAAGCATTAAATCTAAAAAATTGATTTGTTTTACAACAAATGCATGTGATGCTTAAAGAATACAGAGCATTCCTATGGAAGTGGTTGGTAGTTCAACATATCTTTACCCTTGAACTGTTGCTTTCCAAGTCATTCTGATTTCAGAGAATACAAAATTAGGGCTGTGAAAGGGGTTGATTTAAAAAAAAAAATTATTTATTTGAAAATCTCATCTCACTAAATACTCTGAAAATCTCATATTTCTAGATATTCAGAGTGATTCCTCCATGAAGAACTTGGATTGAACAAACAACTTGGGTTTTTATTATCAACTTTTAACATAAACCTGACACACCATCCGGGGATACTTGCAACAACTTTTCAAAACTTGGTTCTGACTAAAATGGACCAACTAGTTACTAAATAACCAATACACCAGAAAATAAAGGGTTGCAGAAGTCAGTCACATTTAGATCCATTAACAATAAATTTAGACCATTAAAAAGCTATTCTATGTTACCCATCATCTCTTAGTCCTGAGAAGCAGGACAGTCAAGTGTGAAGTGCTAGAACTCAGGAGACCTAGGCTCTATTTCTGCCTGAGCCACTGACCTGCTGTGTGACATAGGGTAAGTCACTCCACATCTCTGAGCCCCTGTTTCACCTTGATTAAATCTATAAGCTCCTCAAGGCAGGGATTGCCTCATATTGTGAGTTTGTGCAATGCCAAGCACAATGAGGTCCTGTTCTTTGTGTGGGCATCTAGACTCAACTGCAATACAAATGAACAACATTCATTCCTGTGATCACCATTACAGTCAACATTGACCCATAATTACGACACAGTGGAATGTGAGATGGAATAGGAAATAACTGAGATCTCAGACTTCACTCTAGGTAAATGCTGGGCTTTTAATGGCTACCACTGTATCTGAATCTGAATCTAGCTGAAATATAGTGTACTGTGTTAACCGTGCACTTAGGAAAAAGCCCTAGAAGGAGCCCACTAGCTTTATATGAACTACTCTGCATTGGCATGGCACAGGCATTTTTATACCTCTGCATGTTTAAATACAGTGGGTTGAGGGGGTTGTGTCTCCAATAACTGCAGAAACAACTCAAGTAGTATTATTCAGAGGGTGAACCTTGAGAATTTCTTCAGACAGCTAGTCCACTGGCCACAAAGTCTTACTCCCTTTGCTATATCTATCTCTTCTATAAGCAAAGAGATCTTTTTACTAGATTGTGTTCAACTTGGCATTCATACACCTTTCAAGTGGTACATTTCTCTTCCACAAGAACTAGCATCAGGCATTTCACATTACTGTCTGCCACTGGCAAGGTAACTGACATGTCCTCTCCTGCCACTTCTCCCTGACATGCAAAGTCTTAAATGACCTTAAGCCACTAACTCCCATTTTAACTAACTGAAAAATTACTCAGTTGACTACAGCTTTACAATCAATCAATGATCAATGGCATTGTGTTAAACCACTCTATTGCTGTATTTTGTTACACCAAGGGACCTGCAAATTCCATGCCTACAAACTGTATGCTTTATGAATGTAGAAGAATGAAGTTAGTGTTAGTAATTGCTTAGGATGGTACGAAGGAAGATAGCAGAGAAGCCTGTAAGAATAATAAGCAAAAGGAATAATTTAGGATTCCTAAAGTGGTGAAATGATTTAACTGCAGAATAGCCTCCCAAGGCAAGTGGTGGAAGCCTCGTTGTGGGAATATTTAAAATCAAAGTGAACAAAGGCCTAGAAAACATTCTGTAGAGGGATGTGATCCTAGCAAACCAGGTGCCAGACAAGACCCCTAGGCCTCATGCCAAGGCCCCTAGGCCTCAGTTGAACAATGACAGATACATAAATGAAGCCAGTCTGGCTTACCTGTGTGTTAGTATTGTTAAAATAGATGTTAAGTTTATAAGAATGTGTTTAGACTTTAATACACGGAGCGCTTCTAGAATGCTGCATAATTTCACCTATAACATCTGCACTCCATGTTATAAGGTAATAATAAGTCTTTGCATTGTAAACCTCTGTACTTGTGTAAGTCAAACAGGAAAGGAGTGTTAATGTCAAATACTAGCTTCCTACAGAAGGTGTTAGGTCCTCCCCACCAAAAAGGCCTATTGAAACCAAATGAGCATTGTGAAACATTGAAGAACAGAGACTTTGCGAACTGCATTGCTTGCCTCTCTCCCACAAGAGGAGACAGGCATGTCAACTCATCCCATCATCTTGAACTCAGGGATTTTTATTCTCTTCCCCCCCAAACAAGAAACTGTATCTCTATGCTGCTTAAACATTGGAAGGCCAAGATTTCTAAGCATAAGCAAGGAGTCCCCAACTGCTTAGCCTGGGTTAGCCCTAAAGGTCATATAGAGCTTCTATATTACAGCAGCTTCTATCACCTTTTGGTGCCTAAGATTGCAACTCATTTTTGTGTCTACGCGTGTTTACCTGCTTTCACCTTGTAAACAACTCATTTCTTTTTCTTAGCTAATACAATTTTAGATTGTTTTTTTATAAGATGGGCTACTAGTGTTTTATTTGGTGCAAGATCCAGAGTGCAATTGACCTCGGGTAAGTGACCAGTCCTTTGGGACTGGAAGTAACCTGAATATTGTTGTGATTTTTGGTGTAAGGGACCATCTATCACAAAGGTAGGCTTACCTGGTGGCAAGAGAGACCAGAGTACCCAAGGGTACTGCCTGTGACTGTATGGTTAGGCTGTTATGGTGCCTGACAAGTTTACACTTGATACTTGGTTGGTGAATTCTAAGTACAGAATTTGGGTTTTGTGCTCTGCTTCTTAGCAGTCTGCCCTGAGGTTAGCATCACACTCCTGAGCCACTCCAATCAGCTTGACGGGGGACAATTCTGTATATGCTGCTGGATTGACTGGATGATAGATTACATTTATATTCCCTGGAATAACAGTGGTGTCCACTGCGCTTCTTAGCAGAATGTACAAAGCAGCAATGGGATAGGGATTATGAAGCAGTCCATGAGAGTATTTCTTTTTTTTTTTCCTTTTTCTTTTTTTGCAGTGGTTCATACAGAGAAGAGTTGGTGAATCCCTGGCCTACTTCAGTGTATTTCTATCTGCACCTCACATGGCTTCATTCCGCTTCATTTTATCAAAGAATCAGGCCTAGAACTACAGACATCCCAATATTAACTTGTCTTGCTCAAATATTAGAAAAAAGAAACAAAAACTTTTGTAAGCCATGAACATTTGAAATAAGAGTGTCTTCTTCATAGACACTGAGAGTAATGATTACACAATATACACTATCTCAGGGTACAGACAGATGGTCCAGTAACTATGATAGAAGAGACACACAAATCCTTTCACATGCTGACGGAAATACACCTCAAAAACTTCTACCCTGTGGGACAGAACAATGTATTCCTCTCTTCTGGACAAGTATTTAACAGATTTTGGCAGTTACTTCAAAGTAATATTAAAGTAACACGTCTCCAATGATTACTGTAGACAGCAATCCCCTGCAATTCTCCACAGTTAATAGTGAGAGTTAAAGTTTCCCTCATACTGAGGCACCAGACTCTGATCTTAATTACACCTATGTAAGAAGGCAGTAAATCCATTGACGTAAATGGAATTTCACCAGTCAACGAGACCAGAATCAGGCCCAAGGGAAGCTTTTTGCTTTTTTACTGTGTATTGTGCATTTATCACCTGCCATCTAGTGATCTGTTTAAGTAACTACAGGGAAATGTTCAAGTGAGGTTGTCATCGCTAAGGACCCAGTTCTGCTGCCCTGACTTGTGTGGTACCTTATCCCTCAGTTAGTTCTGTTCATATCACAATGGCACAGTCACATAAGTAAGGGTACCAGAATTTGGCCAAGGAGAGAGTAACACAGGCAGGGAGACAGTTACCTTTGCTCATACGAGAAAGGGTCCAAAACCTATTGATATCAGCAGGGGCCTTTCCACTGATTTCAACTGGGCTTTGGATCAGACCCATAGTGCTGGCCAATTTTTGTAAAATATTTTCCAAGAGCATTCCTCAACACACTCTTCTGGAAATTTTTCCTGAGCTGCTAGATGAAGGGCTGTCAGAATAGAAAACCAACTTTGAAAACAGTTGCTTGTTTGCTAAGAGGTCCTATTTCTAGGATTGCTCTAATGATCCCAATGGAGATAAAAAAAATTGTTTCTTCGCATCAAGAAGTCTCTCTCAGGCTATGAGAGCCCTGATTCTGTTCTGAAAACTCAGTCATCATTACTATAACAAAAACACTAACTCCAGCAAATATATTAGCCTACATGTCAACAAAAGCACACCTGCAACAGCCAATAATAAATATAATAAATTCCCCCTCTCCTCCAGCTTAGACATTCTGCCCCAAAAGCCTGCAAAAGTGCATTAGCTTATACCATGCTTGGAAAATCAAGGCCTTTAGAGCTATTTCAAGCCTGCAGGACCCTCATGAAGAATCTCCAGTCTGCAGTTCCCCTTCCTACAAATTGAGAGAACAGACTTGGGAGCCTCCACCAATGCAAACTGCAACTGTATGGTATGAAGGGAGAGGTGGTCTCTCTATCAGGGCTATTCTAAGTTGTTTAGGGGCTTGGTAGGTCAAAACCAGCATCTTAAATTTCACTTGGAAGCCATTAGGGAGCCTCTCCTAATATGAAATATCAGACTACTGCTTTCGTTTTTGACACTCCCTATATTAAGCTTCACTTCTTCAGTGCCCACAAAGGCAAAGGCGCATCATAACATACTGTATTCTGTCTCTGCAATATTAAGGTTTTTTATAATGTCAGTAGGTTAAGGTGACTCCAGTTATTTTATTCTCCCCTCCTTTATTATGAGAAAAAACAAACTACACTAAGAGTAATGTCTTACCTATTACAGTGTACTGAACTCCAAGTACAACACAATGCAATTTACTTTTATATTGTGTCCTTCAGCTAAAGCATCACTAAGCACATTGCAGAGTCAGTCAGTCAAAGTACATAAAATTGAAATGGGAACCTCTTTTAGGATGGGGAAGAATATACAACTTTGTGTGTTGCTATACTGATATATTACACTGCACTATTATTACATTGTATATAGTACCACCTTCCCTACTTCGCATCAGTGGATAGTTTTAACCAGGGGTTCTCAGACTTCATTGCACCGCAGCCCACTTCTGAGAACAAATATTACAACATGACCCCAGGAGGGGGAACGAAGCCTGAGCCCCACTGCCCCAGGTGGTGGTGGTGGGAGGGCAAAGTCCAAGGGCTTCAGCCCCAAGGCAGGGGGACGTAACTTGAGCCCCACCATCCAGGGCTGAAGCCATTGGGCTTTGGCTTCAGCTCTGACCCCAGACAGTGGGGGTCAGGTTTTGGCTTCGGCCCTGAAAACTGCAGCAAGTTTAAGCAAGCCCCAGCAAGTTTAAGCCAGCCCTGGTGATCCCATTAAAATGGGGTTGCGACACACTTTGGGGTCCCGACCCACAGTTTGAGAACCACTGGTTTTAACTATTAAAGCATGAGGTAGCTGCTGAAGGATATATTAGAAGTCATGGACACTGTGTATTAATTATATTTGCTGCAACCGTGATTAACATGTCACAAAATAGCACTGTCCCGCTCGGAAAAAGCACCTTATTCTTTCCAAAGTGCCACAAAAGCTTAGTTTAAATGAGCTTTTAATGACTGTCAGTAACTTTTTGTTACGGTGCACTAAAATCCCAAATACCCACCCTGCTTTGGCAACACTAAATGTCATAGCAGGGAGACAGGTTGGTAATTTATTCGAAAAAAATCTTCTATCAGTGGGGCTCTGAGTATTTGGGAATGCATTATATAAAATGTTACTTTTATCCAAAAGCTGGACAGAGAGAGTATCACAAGGCAAAGTAATTTCACTTGATATACACAATACAAAAGCTAGTCATCCAAGCAGCTGATTACTCCACACTCTTAAAATCCATTTGCCAGGGTTTCTCTGCAGTGCAGAAAGTGAAAGCATCTTCAGTATATATAAAGGTGAGTAACCTTCCATTCTGCCTTACTTACCCCAGTTTTCCTCCTAGGCCGCTTACCAAACAGTGGATTCTTTAATTGCATCTGAGCTCATTGGATAAATGTCTTCTTGCAACCTAAAATACTCCCATGTTCCCATGGTGTGCTCAAGATTCAAGCCCTGCTTTTGGCTTCTTGTAGCCTTGGGACAGATCATTTCTGGCTACAGAAGTAAACAGCTAAACCATGGCGTTCTTTAGCTGATGCTGACAATAACCCAGCCTGGTGCTTTCTGTTAACTATGGCAAGTTCACTTGTGTTAGCTCCTTCTAGCAAGAAATCAGTGCACTCACAATCAATAAGGCACCACAAACAGTACCTGTGACCCAGCCAGGGGCTCAGAAAGAAACTAGTCTTCCCATCAGAGTGTGGCTATCTGAAGAGGTGCTCACACAAATTCCCATTATTTGTTAGCAAGGTTTGTTTTCAAACACTTTGAACATTTAGCCCAAAGGGTCTATCCGATTGGATTATTTGTCTACTGAGCCACCTTGCCGTCCCAATTAAAGACATTTTAAAAATACAAGGTCATCTATTTCCCTTGTTTCTAAAGTAGCTTTTTCTGAGACTAAAATAAATCCATTTAGAAAATACTTCCTGCAGCTAGCTTTTTGTTTGGCTAGTTTTTTTCAGATGCCATTAGCCTCTGTACCAAATGCACCAACGCATTCAATTTAATTAGGATTTGTTTGTTTTTAATCACATTCCTATATCAGTACCTTTTAAAGCTGTTTCAAACCCCCAAGGGTGGCTCGGTCATCCTAAAAACTGTTACTATTTTAGTCTCTAAGGTGCCACAAGTACTCCTTTTCTTTTTGCGAATACAGACTAACACGGCTGTTACTCTGAAACCTATTTTACATTTGAGGAGCAGATAGGCTGTGAGAGACAGGGTTAAAGGTGTGCATTTAGGCACCTGGAACTGAATCACAGTAAGAAATCCAGTAATGTACTTATCAGAGAGATGTCAGTTTTCCCATCTAATCAGGTACAGTAGATTAAGGTCATTCTCTTAATAATAAAGCATGCAGTTTGCTCCTGGGGACTGAAGAGAAAAATGATATACATCAGGCTCTCTTTCCCTCTGCAAATGGAAAGATATTACCTGCTAAGGGCAAAGATAGTTTTTCATGAAGGTACAGGACTAATATTCAGAAGAGATAGGAGATATATTGCTAGCTCTGCCATTGACTACGTGTGTCACCTTGAGTAAGCACTTGGGTCAAAATTTACAAAAGCATCCACTATCTGAGATACCTTGGGGGACTATGAGATACCAGAGCTAAGCCCCTGCAGTTCCTGTTCAATAACTTCCTGAAGAAAGCGGAGATCCTTGGGTGGAAGACATAGATAAGCATCTTGCGTATTACTATACTACCATTCCCATCGTGAAGCCAATAGCCAGCTACAAAGATATTGATACAGGATTATTCATAGAGGGCCTGATCCAAACACATATGGAAGTCAATGAAAGCCTCATGCATAGTGTTGGCATCCTTATCATTCTATACATCCCTCTGATCTAGCCTCCTAGAAGCTAAAAGCTCTCTTTTACAGAATGTAGCAAACCATATTCAACTGGAGAAGGGCAACAGGCATTTGTAACCAATATTTTAAGTTTGTTCATTTTATTACAAAAGAGACTTTTACATTTCTAAGAAAAAAAATTAGGATTTGATGTGTGACCAGTCAATTTCCCAGCACTTTAACAAAACTATAACTACAGTCTTGAAACCTACACTTCTGATTTATCAGTCAGTATCAAAAGGACACTGACAAAATTGTCTCCGGATATATTCATAGAATGGAATACTTTGCAATACATCTCCAGTCCATTTGCAAATACTTGCAGTGAGCCAGAAAATGATTTGTAACCCTCTGCATAACGTTTGCAGTTTTGTCCAGCTCATCTGCTGTCTTTTGGAAACGGTTATTGAAGACGGCAATTTTCATAAATGTTTGGAAATGGATATGAAGGAAACTGGCCATGAAATCCTTTTGGAAGTGCCTCTGAGTTGTTTGCAGTTAAATGACATTGCAGTGCATCAGCACTGCCGAGCAGACCATTTACCGTGTTGTCAAAGTCTACGGCCAGTTCAGCAGGCAGAGTATAGAAGAGATATTGATGCCTTTTATTGGACCAACAATTTATAATATACAAGCTTTCAGAGGCCAAAAGGTCCTTTCCTATCAGATTTTGGAAGTTCACACAATGTCTAAACAGAAAATCGGCTATCTACCTGGTCTGCTTTTTCTGAAGACCAATTATAGCAACAAACACTCCCTGCAATGCCATTTAAGTGCATTTAATGGGCTGTCAAAAAGAGCAGATCATCTGATAGAATATAAAATGCTAACTTCAAGATAGCTAGACTGTAGTCCATGGACTACATGGTTTTTGGATACATCACTGTGAGCTAAAAAGCAGTTGCATGGATCAAATGGCAAACATTGGATCCTTTCTTGGATCTAATAGCAACTGAAAATATGTTCATGGAACTACAGGGGAAATGCAGTTATTATGAAGGGTCTTTGAATCAGATGTTTCACTTCTATGCAGACATGTTGGATTTGGGTACATAACTCCCCAAGGTTTCTGAGCCTAAATTTATACATCTTCTGCAATATTTGGTGGCACCAAGATGCAGTCTGTGTAGTAGCCATATCTTACATATTACACTGTTGATTTCTTTGGCACCACCAGGAAAGACCACTGACTCCAAGTCAATACACAAACAGCACTATTATTGAAAAAGCGCAACGGTGGCAACAATTTAAAAAGTTATTTTAAATGTTAATGCTATTTTTTTCAACTGACAAAAAAAACCACACATTTTTCTTCTTTCCTTATGTCCACAGTCAACCTCCTCTACTTTGGGACCACCCAATAGGCATTAGGGGCCAGGTTTTTAGAGATATTGTTATGAGCTGGGTGAAACCTCGTTACTGATAGAGTCAAAACCTCATTCAACCTGATGTAGGAGCAGGGTGTTCACTTCAGAGAGGTTGTAAGAATCTCTTAAGGGGGCATACCTAAAACAAGGCCCAATGGAATCTGCCCAGAAACTAGCATCAGGTGGCCACAGAGTTTCTCTGGTTATTGTGACCTGGTGTGGGAGGGGGAGAGAAAACAAACTGAGCACAGGACAAGAGAGGGAGCAGCAGAGGAAAAAAGCAAAAAAGCATGAGCATAGTGTGATCCTGGAAAAAGCTAGAGATTTCTTTGGACTCTCTGTTGGATAAAGACACTAGGAGCTAAGAAACTGCTCCTTGTGTTCTTGGTTCCTTCTGCATTCAGAGGAGTAGGATTTGCTGCATTCCTTGTAAATAAACAAAATTGCAACAAAGAAAATACCAAACTCCATTAATTTCTACTTCCAACTGGAACATCACCAAGGCCTTCAAGTCTGACCAGCTGCTTGGGCAACAGTATTTAGGCAAGTGGGATTTTCAGAAGCATCAAGGTGCCTAATCAGTAATATCCAATGAGTTTTAGGAACCTACATTCTTTCGAAAATCCCACTAAGGGCCTAAGTACCTTTAAAAGATCTGGCCTGAGGTGTCTAGGACTTCACACTTTCATTTTAGCAGGGAAGTCTTTCAGCCCATAAACATAGTCCTACAATGCCAAAGCTATCCTCACGTGAGCCCTTGAAGCCTAATACAATGCCCACTGAGTGACTGGAAAGACTCTCATTGACTTCTACAGGTTTTGGATCAGGCCCTTAAAGACTGGCAGATAAAATACCTCCTGTTAAGTATGCTACACTGATCTCATGGCCTGCCAAGCAGGCAGAGGTTCAGCATATTACGTAAAAACACTAATTTTGCAAGCAAGCCTTTGTTATGTATGTGGCACAGACAGTAGATTCCTTAGGCACTACATCCCTGGACAGCACTGCGAGAAAAGGAAAGCAATGAAAAAAAATTGTAAAAATAAGAAGGCTGTGACTTGATGAGCGGTTATGAGTTTCTGTTGTGCACTGTCCTCTACCTGCCTCCTGACCAACTGCTTTTCTTTCTCTTGCCCTTCAGATGTACTATCTTCTGCAGTTTCAGAGCACATGGAGAACCCAAAATCGGTCCAGTTTTTGCAAAATGCTTGCAAACAGTTCTTTGCTAAAATGTGAATTTTTGAATGTTCCAGCAGTAAAATTGATGTTTATTTGTGACTTTTCTCCAATTTCACACAAGCCTAAAGTAGTTATGCATTTTCAATTGAACGCTATAGGACACTTCATATAAGCCTAAAGGAATGTTATTAATTTCCAAAGCACTTTTCATAAAGATATGGATGTTTCCTTGGTGCATATCATATGGTGTGCCGTGTTTTGCGGGGGTTTGACGCAACATCCACCCCAAATTCTCGGCTAGAATATCTAAGGGTTTGTCTATACTTAAAATGCTACCGCAGCATTGTGCTACGGTAGCACTTCAGTGTAGACACTACCTACGCCAAACAGGAGGATCTCTCCCTTCATTGTAGGTAATTCACCTCCACAAGAGGCAGTAGCTAGGCTGACGGAAGAATTCTTCCATCAACCTGACGCTGTCTATATGGTGATTTAAGCTGGCTTAACAGTGCTGCTCAGGGAGGTGCATTTCACACCTCTACCAACGTAGTCATGCCCACCTAATTTTCTAGCATAGACTAGGCCTAATTACTGTACAATGGAGGGGTTCTTTCCATCAACCCCTTTTGCCTGTTCCTTGTGCTGCCCAGTGACATGCCTGCCATAGCACCATGTTCTGGCTTCATTCTTAGCACATGTCCCAGATATTTCCATCTTTCCTTCTGGATAACTTTGGAGATAAGGAATTATTGAACGTAAATGTAAAGATGCGTCAGAAATTCATTCCATTTAATATCTGAGGCACGGGGTGCTGAGAACCATTGATCCCAACTGTAAACCCTGTATATTAAGCCAGGGGGTGCGGCAGTACCTCTAATTCCTGCACCTTTCGTGAGGCATTTGTTTTCAGAGGCATTCAGTGTGCATCTTTGGTTGACTTCCACATTCACATCCATATGTTAAGGTGGAAATAACATTTCCGTTTAAGAGTCATAGTTTGGTCTGCAAGTTTTAGATTTGCAATGACGAAATATTGTTTAAGCTGGTGAGTGCAGCTGCCCCTTTTCCACTGTTTCCTTCTGGACGTCCCCAATGGCTTGTACATAACCGCCAAGGTATGTCAATTGACTCACCTCTTCTCTTCCTTTGCCTTCTATGTAATGCTTGAGATGGGAGTTGCTGGGGTTGTCATTAGATTTGCGGGGGTTTTTCCCTCATAACTGACTATAAACGGTGCCTTCTTTCAATCTTTACTTGTAGGTTGGTTGAGATATGTCATCAGCAAAATCTAGATCTAGTGTATTGTTATGCCATACAATCCTTGTGTTGCATCAGTCTACACTTTTTCTCAGAATGAAGTCAATGGCAATGCCAAACAATAGAAGTGACAGAATGCCCATTACTCTCTCTGGGGATTTTCCCCCCGTTAAGGTCTTTCCTTGTTTGTTTATCCTTAACTGACCCTCTGACTGGTATAAGCTTGCCAGTTAGAACATTGCTGAGCTGATAAAATATTCCAGTTTTTTTGGTGATGTTATCCATATGTTTCCCCTTGTCTCTTCTCTCAATGCATTGTCCTTTGTTTTATATAGATTTTTTGCTGCTGTTTCTGAAGGTGCTTTTCAGGACTTAAAATTTTCTTTGGCTTATTTCCCTTCTATCTGGAACATTACCTTTAGAGATGATCTCCTGTATTGTTCCCTATCTGAAACCTTCACACTTTACAATTTGTGTGGCCATCTCAAAATTTCTGGCTGGTCCTTACATTTCCCTATGACTTCACTTCATAGATGTCTGGTGTAGATGGCAACCTTCTTTCTCCTTCCCATCAGCCTTTTGTATTACTACAATGTCCTTTAATTTGTTCTATATGATGACCCAGTTAATATTCAAGGAGCAACCTTAACTTCTGAGGTTACCGTCTTATGCACTTGATACATCAACCTTAATGTTACATTCTGGTAATGAGTTCCTGTATTTAACTTCAGTAATATTTTTTTTTAAAACAAGGACATAGATCTATTCAACATATCTTGTAAGCTGGCAGTTCTCTGCTGAGGAGCATGTAAGCTCTACAAAGGGCCCCTCAGTTGCTCATAATAGTCCTTTATAAAGTAAATTTCAAAGTCAGGTAAGCTTGCTAAGTTTATAAACTTAGCTATCTTTGCCAGTGGAGCAGAACAAGTAAAACATTCTAATATGCCTGTGGAGAAAAAAAAATCACTATCTTTAAATGCCCTTATATGTAAGTCTACTGGCTTTTTAAGTCTCAGTGAGGTCCACCAAACAAGCCCAGGTGACGTTTCTAGCTAACCAAGACAAGCAGGTTTCTCCCAGTCCTACAGAATTCTAATTTAAGCAAATGGGACTAGTTTGTCTTTTTGTCCCCCACTCTGATCTCACCATGAATGGTATTTGCAGACACTTATCACCTTGACCTGTAACTGCCAGTATGGATAGAGTGGAAACGTGTTGGAGGTAAGCTTATTTGAGTTTTGCCTGGCAGGTGAGAGACTTGAGAAATATGGATACATTTCTGTTAGAATTTTAGCACAAAAGCTGAGTTGTTTCAAATTCTTTTTGTCTGGCTGTTGTACCTTAGCTTCAAAATAAATGGCACTGCAAAATGTAAAATAGGACAGCAAGATTTATTAGACTGTGAGAAACCTCCCCAGGGAAGTGGTGAAAGCCCCGTCCTCTGGTATTTTTAAAATCAGACTAGACAACATACAGGAAAATGTACTTATAGGGAACCATTCTTCATTAGCTAGGAGATGGTCTGGCTGATTTATTAAGACCTTTCCCCTCTCTAGCCGCTGAGATGCCTTCTCAAAAGAATATTCACAAACACACAATCCAGGGCACTTACAAAAATATATATTCTAATAACTAAACTGAATAACAATTTCTAAACTAAACCTATTCTGTATGACAAAGCTGCATTAACACCGTATCAGAGTTGTATGGATAGGCACTCAAAAGTCATAAATTGCCAAAGTTTAACATTGACTGTACAGCCTTAAATGACCTTTGCTGCATGCATGTCATAAAGCAGTCTTGAATTACTGGACCACAAACTATTTCTCAGGTACAATCATTCGTTTTTCCTGTCATCTGGGATACACATTGTCATCTTGTATGTTTATTTCATTTGTCTATACTAACACCATTTTCATAGTCTAATGGCCCATCATATCTTTACGATCTATCTTAGGTACTTATATGGCATCAATGCATTTCTCAGGCTACTAAAGGCTTTTTGCATAGTTATAACAGCATAGTCAGATCCAGGTAGGGTGACCATACAGGAAGTGTGAAAAATCAGGACAGGGGATGGTGCGTAATAGGAAAAAGCCCCAAATATCAGGACTGTCCCTATGAAATCAGGACATCTGGTCACCCTAGATCCAGGGCTTGATCCCAGAGTCCTCAGGCCAACAGGAGCTGGGGGCACTAATGAGGGGGGTTCTGGCATGTCAGTGCAGCACTTAGCACAATGGGGCCTCAATCTTGTCTGGGGTCTCTAGGTGCTCTGGCAATACAAATAATAAACATCCAAGAAAGGATTTGTCCTTCTGCTGCCGTGCACCCGGCTGGCCCAAGACAAAACTTTGGAACCCCTGTTTGATACTTATACACCTCTCCCCTGCAATGACCATAGTATCTGAGCACCTCAAAACCTAAGGTGGTTATCTGCACTGTTCCCCAGGGATGTAAGGAAGGGCTGTTACTCCAGTTTTACAGATGGGGAACTGAAGCACAGCCAGCCTAAGTGATTTGACTAAGGTCACACAGGAAGTCTGTGACAGAGCCAGGAATTGAACTCAGATATTCCATGCCCCAGGCTAGTACTGTAACCACTAAAGCATCCTTCCTCTCCTACTGACAGACTTCTTGTATGACAAGCTCTCTTCTCTCTAATAATTTTGTCAGCACCCATGCAGTGAGCACAGTTTCTTTTGAAACAGCTTCCTTCAGCTGCAACTGACAAGAGGAACTATCTTCAAATGTAACACTCAGCTACATCCTATACAACCATGTATGGGAATAAGGCCCTCCTACACTTGTCCACCCACTGCATAGGACTCTCCCAGACTGGGGCTATACCTAAGTGGGAGGGAAAGCAAGGTCTGCATACATGATATAGAAGTAAATGGGTGTGAAGAGGGCAGGAAGTGGACTGAGCCTTTACACCAACTCCCCTACCAAGCAGCAGGAGGGGGAAGGTGAGGGAAGTATGCTAACACCCAAAGAGGGGTTAAATCAGTTACTTCCCCTGCACGGGAGCAAGGGGTAAGAATGGTGATACTCTGAGAAACAATTCCTCTTGGGACAGCTCAGCTATACACCACCTCTCCCACTGGTCAGAGACTTCAATTTTGCAGCACAGATCTGTAATTTAAGGAGACTGCTAACTTAGCTGACAAGTGAGGTGGATTATCTTTACCAACCAGTCTGCATTGTGCACTTCGGGCCTGATCCAAAGCTCACTTACATCCAAGGACAGATATCCACTGATTAAAACAGGTTTTGGATCACATCCATAGGGGCAGATATTCAGCCGATGTAAAATTGTTGCTGTTCCATGGACTCACTACAGATGTACGACAAGTTTATATTAGCTGAGAACTGGTTCTTTCTCTAATATGCAGTACGTTGTGTAAGTAGAGTTTATGGTACACAAGGTTGCATCTAAAATGAATATAGTGTTATGCTGAGAGGTACTTGTGATTGCATTGATCGCAAACCTCTGAGAGTGGATGTGACCACAGCCTGCAATTAACATAACTGTCAGAGTAAGTTCATCGCAAGCCTCCCCATGTATGACAAAAGAGGTTGTGAACCCACCTAGGAGTTTTGGACTGACAAAGACAGACAGATGTTGCTAGTTATTGCTTGGGAAAGAGTATGTGCAGGTGTGTGTGTGCATGGTTCATGAAGAATGAAAAAACTCAGTTTTTCATTTTTTCCAATGATCCTCTCCCCCACACCCCAAAAAAAGTAAATGTAAAAGGCATTTATTGATGAAAAATGCAGCAAGAAAATGTAGCAGCTCTGTGAATCTCCATTGTATCTGTTAAGTAACACAGTGATAAACTAGGACCAGCATGTGATCATGCAATTAGAGATGGCATCAAGATGCTTTTGTCTAGGGGCCAAGGGATAAGGCTGTGACATCCCCAGCTACACAGTTCCTAAAAGGCATCAGATCATGTGTCCCTCCTTTGCAACTGCTAGAATCAAATATGAGCCTGGTAGGAAGAGAGGCAGATCCTCAGCTGGTGTTAATTGTCCTTGCTCCATTGAAGTCAGTGGAGGATCCAGCCCTAGTATCTTTCCTTGCTCAGAGCTGAGTCAGTCACCGTACTCTCACTTCTCATTTTTGGAAAGTTTAGAATAACTTTGTCTAAGTAGTTTTAGAAGGGGGTTTACAAGTCAGTTTTAAAGTTCAGATTGCAGGGGCCTGGTCCAAATGTTATAGGAAAGATGTGAGGAGTGTACTTACTGTTATGTTTACGTGGTTATAAAGTAGGTGTTTAGCAGGGGAACAAAATGCCTTAGAAAGAGGATAGAAGATTACCACTCAGAAATCTTCAAAAGGTTCAGTTTAACTAACCACCCGGAAGTTGGGATTCTTGGTCAAGCTATCTGAACCTCTGGCAAAACCAGGCTGAAAATATTGAGGAACAGGCTTTCTTGAGATTCCTTCTCAGACTAGAAATGCCGAAAAATAGTCTCTTTTGGCTGGTGTTTTTGGCATATCTAGGCAGGATCTGGAAATGGTGACATCAGCAAAAAGGTGAATCACGAATGAAAAAGTTGAACATTTTTCCTCAGAAAGGATTCTGTTTGGATAGGGATGCTATATGCAAACAGGTGCACCACTCCCCCACCAACACCTCAGCACTGTCTTGGGCAGGGTGGACGGGAAGATAAAAAGAGCTATGTGGTAAGTATCTGACAATATCTGGAAAAATATGGAAGTTGTGGAAATTCCAGCACTTGGGAGCTTTCATTTGCACTCTTGCACTTGTGACCCTGTAAATGAGAAAGTATCTGAGCCACAGTTGTAGCTGGGTGAACACTACAATAACTTATTGTAACGTAAAGTATTTGTTGGACTAAAACCCATGAATTTGCTTTGACTTATTAATGTCACATTTGGTCCACTTTCTGCAAACAACTGGATGAGCAAATTTTTGTTTGCAACGAGAAGAAGTGTTGTAAATACTTGTGGGAATATGTATTTGCATGTGTATTCCCACCAGAAGTATTCACTTGGCCATCTTGAGTTGGCAAGTCATTCAGTCAAGGAGCAGAAATGCAATGTAGGTGACTCATCATGGTGCATATGGTACATAGTCTAAGCAATAATCTTGGTGAAGATTTAGTCACTAATCAAAGATGGATGATTTCAAATAATAAATCAGTTCATACAAAACAGATCTCCTTGCAGCTAACACAATGAGGGAGAAATCCACCAGGCAGTACACCACCTAAGTCCCACGCAGGTCCTTGGGCTGCTCAGTCTTTGCGCTCACTTTTTGCACAGTGATTAATTTCACCCTAACAGAACAAAGGGCTGCTACATTCATCTGATAGATTGTTTACTGCGTATGACTTGCCTAACTCTGCGTGCAACCATTCAACAATGACAAGGTAGAGACAAACCTGCAGGAAAACATGCATGATGTGTGTAATCAAAATAACTTCAGGATGTTACACTTACTGCAATTCCATTGCAGGCCATGCTATTACAGTAGAGATGAACTTACTCCAAGACCTTTGAACAGATTTGTACAATGCTATCAAGCCTCTTTAAAGACTTTTGTCACAATCCATTGGGATTATTCAATTTGTTCATTATGAAGAAATTACAAGCAAATAAAATGAGAACAGAAGAAAAAGAAAGTCTAGTGGATCCTGATAACAAGCCAAAATTACCACCACAAAATAATGCCTATTCCCAATAGAAGGGGGGAAAGAATAATTCCAGATATCACCATGTGGTACCCACTGCCAAATGTAGGCTTTATCTTAATGGTAAACACATAACAACTTTATCCAACAGAGCTAATAGGAAAACTGCCCATCTGCAACCAACTCATAGTTCTGAATAGCGGTGGCTCAACATACAATGCCAAATAAATACCCTCAAGCATTATCCACCATTTCACAAGCATAAAATACAGGTGGTCTCTGCAGTCTTCCATAATACAGGATTTCGTACCAAGGGAAACAATGAGCTAGATTTGATGACCCAGGTCATCTTTTCTTCTAAATCCAAAGAATGGCTGCTGAGTCAGACAAATAATAATGAAATAAGTATAAAGAAATTGCACCCTTATTGTGCTGATTTTTTACTACCCGTCCAATAAAGAGTCAAAGACTATAATTTTTTTAATGTACTTCTTTAAAATAGAAGTCATTATGGACTATTAGGGAATGTTCTTCCAGTGCAGGCATTGATTACCCATATTGCTAAGCCTATTAAAGCTTCTTCTAAACACTGAACTGAAGTCATTCCAATACGTCCTAAGGGGATGGAGTCCGTCTTTTCCCATGGCTTGTTCTCTGCAAAAATGACAAACAACTAAGAACATCAGAGTCACTTGCAGTAATTGTTGGACAAGTTAAAATATAAAATTAAAGGAGGTTCTGTTGGTAAGGGAGTGTAACATGTTCCCTGCTGCATCAGTGCAATTTGCTTTTAACGGCACAAATCCCGGCAGCCTGCTTATAAATAAAATGGACAGGAGAAAGAAACGTAGTAGAACTTTTTGAATCAAAATGAAGCACGATGCCCTGATCCAAAGCCTACTGAAATCAATGGCAAGGCTCCCATAGATATCAGTGGGTTTTGAATCAGGCCCAAAATGTAATTAGTGAGGAAATGGCTTTGAAAAAGAAACAGGTGTGGAGCAATCACCAATCATCACACTAATTTGTTTCTTTAGTATTTTTAACATACCCTTCTGGAAAAGATGGGTGGAATACAGCCCTGGAGCAGAGACACACAGGTTCTATTATATTCTGTAGGATGCTTCATACAAAATGCATCAGAAGGCTATTCATTTACATACGATTTTTCCAGGAGGCTAAGGGAAGCTTATAGGAATAACAAAGCAGGAAATAGGAGTCAAGACTTCTTCCTGTGTATGAGCCCAATCCTAGCAATACTTGTGAGCAAGCATAGTGTTTACTTTCCTAGCAACAGGTTAAGTTTACAAAACGCTTATGGGCCAGATTTGTGAGAGTCAGGCACTTCTCTACCTTTACAAATCTAGCCCTAAGTGACTTAGGAGACTAAGCCCCATTTTTAACAGTCATTTAGTCACATAGGCTCCCAAGTCCCATTGACTTAATTAAGTCTTAGGCTCTTAAGTCACTTTTGAGAAACACGGTGGGTGAAGTCATATTTTATTAGACTGACTTCTGTTAACAGAAGTCGATTCAGATAAGATATGACCTCACCCGCCCTTGTCTCTCTAATATCCTGGGACCAACAGAATGATGGCTACAACACTGCACAACTCACTTTTGAAAATTTTACCCAATGGATCTATACACAGTAGTAGCAAGCATGGTGCTGGGTATTACAGCCCAGCTTTTTTATTTTATTTAAGTATTGCTGCACTCAGCATTGCAATACCTAACTGATTTAGGGGCTGCAATATTTTCAAGAGGAATTTAGACAAGCCAAAATCCTATTGTAAGTCGATGGATTTAGGCTCCTAAATCAGTTAGGTGTTGCAACATTGAGCACAGCAACATTAAGTGCCTTCAGGACTGGGTCCTACATTATACAAGAAGAAAGCAGGCACAAATGAGAGAATCCTGTGTAGGATTAGAATCCAGTGCTACCTAAACATGAAGATAAAGTCTCAATCAACTTCAGTTTAAAAGCACACATACATTTATCCCTGGTTGTTTAAAGGCTCAAAAAGATTGTTTATTTGAGTAAGCTCATTACCTAAATTAAATTAATTTCACCTGTAGCTCAGCACCAAGCTCAGTTTCCTCTTTAAATTATCAGAAAGGAAAAGAAGATACTCAAACTCAAGGGAAAAGTAAGCTTCTCATTTTGTTTTGGTTGTTTATGTTCAGCCATAAAAAGGGAAAGAGAGGACCTTTAAAGAAAATTTTTTCTGTGTTAATTTTCTAAGCAAACAGGTAGCATTAGCAAGAAATACATATCAGAAGGGGCTGTACTCTAGTGAGGTTTCAGCTAATGTTATCCTATAACATGATGTGCTCATAATAACCCTCCCATGTTTTTTGTCTGTTTCTCCAAGAGTATCACGGATTTTGTCTAGTTTGGATAATTTACTGATCTCAGTATGTTACACATCTTCAGTTAGTTACCAAAATTACTACAGAAATACACAGTTTGGCAACACATTAAGCATACAATGCTTTTATGATGCTCTGTAATTACAGTACACAATCTTATACATGATGCATCATAAGTGCAGTTGCACAACCTGATAAAATAAGGAAAATCTCACCTGTATAATCTGATATTATGCACATGTAGCTAGATTTTGAAAACCAGTTGTATATGATAAACTCTTGCATTTCGAGAAATAGACCTCCACCAGGATCAATCAGGCCAGCTACTCTGCCTTCAAAATTAGTGAGATTGTAAATCACACTGAAGTGAGGAGCAGTCAACTGATTCCTTTTTTGATGGGGAAGAGCACCTTAATTCAGGAAGGCAATGCCAGAAAGGAACACACTAGTAGGGAGAGAACACTTCAAATGAAAACAACACAACAAACTTCCATCAAGCCAACTCTAGCAGCCCTGGACTCCCAATTGTGACAGTGACTCAAATAGGAAACACCTTCACAAGGGAAGCAGGTACAATGTATGCAACCCTTCCCCTCCCTCCGAAAAACCTTTGCCTGACTTGATCACAGGAGGAAAAGCCTAAGCTAGTTGGGAAGCCATCTGTCCTTTTATGCATACACTTTATGCTATGTCTCAAACACCTGCTGTCAAGCACAGCAGCTGAACTAAATAGCCAGTAGGACAACACTGAAAAACTTAGATTCATATAAAGATCTGATAATGGGCAGATCTAACAAGATGGGATTTTCTAACTGCAGTTTTTGTGTAAAGCCTCGACATGAATTTTTTCACCCTGACGAATTCTCAATGTGGTACTGTCACTTAAACTACTGTATGCCCCTTGAGGTTCCTTTTCCACCCCCAGCTGTAAAACAACATTCCCCAAAATGACTACAGATAACATAAGTGCCTGGACTGATAACTTGAGATGCCCAAGTCAATCCAAAGACCCTCCCTTCCCCAGCCCTGACGGGTAATAAGAAGCTGACAGCAGGTGTTAGCAGAGAATATCCTTTACAAAAATAATCTGTCAAATATGCTAAATCGAGACTAAAGTACAAACTCTGGCACCTAAAGGAATCTAGCCAAGATATTAAATAGTTACTGTCTTCCACTGTCAGGGAGATGGGATGCTCCGTCAGGTTCCACCTACACTACTTGATACCCAGTTGAAATTATCTGTCACCCTGAAGTTGGCTAAGGCAGCCTCACAACTCCCCCAGCCCCTTTCCAGCTCAGAGCCAGGAAAACAACCTCACTTACACTTTTGCCTTCACCACCTGCTTGGGGCGCAGGATCTTCTCTCCCCAAACACGGCATGATTTCTTCTGCTACTGCTCCGTCCTTCCCACTGTTTCTTCCTTCATTCCCCAGCTTCAACCTCTTCCCCTCGGGTTGGGAATCATCCAGGTCCTCCCTTCTCATCTTGCCATCTCTGCCTCGCTGCTTCACCACATCCTCTGGGCTGCCAGACGGATTAGACATTTTTTAAAATGCTGAGCACTTTATTTGGCCTGCTGAAGCTGCCTCTCTGGAGGAGCTGTGGCTTCTGAGAGCTCTGTGATGCGCTCTCGCTCTTCTTTTCAACATTTAACTAGGGTTTCAAAAGCCTTTATAGGATTTACACACACCACTTCTATTTCTCTACCGCCCTCTGCTGGTTACTGGCCAGCACTATTCCCACAGAATATCCATTTCAACAGCATACTGCACAAAAGCTTCTCTATTCCTCCATCTCCCTAATAAAAAGCAATAACCTTCCCTACGCTGGTTGCATGCACATTTCTCCTGCTGCTCACTTTGCCAAAATCCTTGTACTTATGCTTGCCCTGCTCTAAAGAAATTAACTTTCCTTAAAGCACAGCACATTGAGCTGTAGTCTGCTGCACCTCCGTTTAGACGCAACTTTACCTCCGTCTCAGAGGAATGCACTGTTTTAAAATACTAATATTGAAACGGAGCATGATTAACCATGAAAAATAACTGTAGAATGTTTAATACCAAGCAAAGTTCATTTCAACCCACCTCCCTTAGGATTCTTCCCCCATGTCCTTTACTTTGCAAGTTTGCTGAGCATTTCAGAAGTTCATGTCCCACATTTGAGCATTGCCCTGTTTGGACCTGTTCTGTCCCTTCCTCATTAACTTGCAATAGCCATAACATGTGCCTCCTTCTCCTGGTCTTCTGATAGTCAAAGTAGCAGAGGCAACACAATCCAGAGTAATAAAAAGGCCATCTGCGGCCCTCTGTTCTCTCTGCGCTAGCTCCCATAGACTTAGTTGGAGTTGCTTATATCCTGCAGAAGGAGAATTAATTCCCTCTGGGGCTTTCCACAAACATCTGGAGATGTTCTGCACAGAAGGTTAGGAGCTGGAGGCCATGATTTTTAGAAGCGGGGGCCTAAGTTCAGTTGCTAAGTACATATTTAGGTACCGAGTCAATATCCATGTCTGCAATTCGAGACACCTCAGGTCTCACTTCGGAGGTGCTGAGCACTCACAGCCCTAGTTGAAGTCAAGTGGAGTTGCAGGTACTTAGCACCTCTGAAAGTCAGGCCCAAGTTGTGTGAAGTTGAGCATCCAAAAATGGAGGCATCCAAAATAAATGGATACAGTTTCCCAACTGTAAAATATAGTAAAACCTGTCTGCCTCCGAGTGTGTCAGTTGGTAAAATGCTTAGAGATGGAGATAGGCCATATGGGATGAACTGATTTTTTTTTAATTGCTCAACTTCTAGAATGACCACTGCCTAATACACATTTTACTTCACAACCTACACTACCCTACCTTCCCTGAGTTCCTTTACCTTTTGTATTGTGCACCCTTCCTGACTAATGAGATGAAAAAAATAACAGAGTTATTCGGTTTCTCTTCAATAAAATTAGGAGGAACAGAGAGTCTGCCAGCAGGAGCAGAGACAAGCATTTATAGCAGGTACAGCTTCTCCATGGGGGAAGGAGGGAGCTGTCAACTAACCAGGGTTATTCCTCCTTTCCCTTTCCCCAGCAACCCCTTAACACAGAACCACATAAAGGAGACTTCTGTTCTGGAGACACCAGGCGCCAGCCACGTGAGCTCAGGGAAGAAGAAACTGCTGGAACAGGCCCTTCAGAAACTCAGCCAGTATGAGCAAGGATCTTTGGCCAAGAATGATATCAGTGTCCAATTGCTTTCTACCCATCTGGCTTGGAAAATTCTTTTCCTTCTTCTGATTGGCGGTTTGCTCCAATGCCTCCCAACCCTTTCCCCTCCAGCCTCACTCCACCTGCTCTCCATGCTCCCCTCCTGCATGGAGCAACTGCAGTTGTTCTGCAGATCTCAGGTCACCCTCCATTTTGAAAGGCAGGGTTCTGTTGTAGCAGGTTCTCAGCACGGTGTTATGCGGTGTTCACATAAAAGTATTTTCATCATTAAATCTAAGCTCCCTTTGCCTTAACAATGCACCTTCTGCCTTCCCTTAACACTCCGGCCCCTGCCTCCATTCCTTGCTCCCTTTCTTCATTTTTATGGGTAGCTTAGCCCCTCAAAACCAAACCTCACCCAATATGCTAAGAGAGAAATAATTTTGAAATGACACACTGTTTTCAGACCCTCCCATTGCTCACCTTGATTGTTTGTTATTTGGGCTGGTCAAAAGTTTTCTGACATACAATTTTCCATTGGAAAATGCCAATTCAACAGAATTAAAACATTTTATGGGAATGCATCAGTTCCATCAGAACTTTGGACAGAAACCAGACAGGCAGGTTGCGGGCTTTCCTGACCACATACCCGCCAGCCCAGCCAGCTGTCCAGCTCCCCAACTGGCCTGCTCCTTACATTTTTGTTTCAATTCTCCCAAATAGATTTTTTTTTCAAAAATTCCATTTCACAGAATATTTCAGAAATTTTTGTTTTGTGCCAATTTGAAACAAATTTTGAAATTCTTTGCAAACAGGAATTTTTTTTTTTTTTTACCAGTTCTGTATGTTCTATTTCTTTCCATAATCCTTTCTGTTGTCTATTTAGATTGTAAGATCTTCAGGGCTGGGGTTGTCTCTTGTTATGTACCTTAAATCGGTATAGCACCTAACACTATGGGATCCTGGTCTCACGCAGGGTCCCTAGGCACCACTTCAATTCACTCAGTCCAGGGTTAAGTTTTATACCACGGCAGTGGTCTAGCACAGAGACCATGCCAGGATCAGGGCCTAAATAGTCATTACTGAAGTCATTACTACTGGCAGGGGTGAATAAAATGACCAGTCTGGAATAGGAGACATCGCAACAGCAACATTTATTTGTCCCTTTTATTCTAGCTAGCTGTGCTCCTGGCATAACTGTTACTGTCAGTCTAACTTTACTGGGTCACCTTCTACCTCAGCTGCATAGTTAGTTTAATTGCCAGGGCTTTTAGCAATATTCCAACGCTTTTTTCCTTAAGTTTCAGTATTTGACCTCATATTTTGAAAGAAAGCACTTGCTACCAAATGAGCATTTTCAGATTCCAAGTTCCATGCTGCCCTTCAGCTCTATTTGCAAGACCGAGTACAAGTCAAATAATGCAATAAGCACAGTTTGCTCAATATTAGCACCCGCTTCAAATACATTAACCAAGTGAACCAAGAGACACAATGCTTTGAAACCTTGGGAAACACTGTGTGATTAATTTCCAAGATATTTAGACTTCGAACCATGACTAAAAATTGCAAGAATATCAACAACAAATGGGATAGCTACATAGCCCCAGAAGTTATATATAGTTTTGTCTGATCTCATACTAGTCAGCATCTGTTTTTGAGTTTTATAGTACAGTGCAGTACAATGCATAATCTTCACATTGTTGTTGTTTGCAGTGTTGCTGTCGCTGTGTTAGTCCCAAGATATTAGAGAGAGAAGGTGGGTGAGGTAATATCTTTTATTAGACAAACTTCTGTTAGGGTTCTGAAGAGCTCTATGTAGCTCGAAAGCTTCTCTCTCTCCCCATCGGGTTGGTCCAATAAAAGATATTACCTTACCCACTTTATTTTCACTTCAAGTATTCAAAGGCACTGTACTAAGGCAGTCAGAAAGAACAAACTGAAAGGCACCAAAAGACTGACAGGATAATATTTCAAATTTACTTTTAATCAAGACCTAGAGTGAACCAGTTGGAGCAGCCTCAGGCGTCTCTAACTGCAAAGGGATCCACAGAATAAGGTGTATGGCCAGATAATGTAAAACAACCTTCTTTACAGAAGTATGGAGTTATTTGTACTGATGTCCCTGCCAAAAGCACTGCCCATGAAGATGGTATTGCAAGGAGCGATTTAGGCCATGTCTACATTCTCGGGACTATAGCAGCATAAATATGCCAGCATAGTTGTAAACCCGTAGTGCACAGTGGCAGGTTAACGCACAAGCCCATGGGGGCCAATTTGGTGGCCCCTGCAGGAGCACGGGAACCTGTGTAGAAGGGGGACACTGGCTCCAGAACTGTGGCCCTACCTCCTGGTCCTCCTCCTAGCCCCTGGGATCCTATCCCCTGACCAGACCAGAAGCCAGAGCCGGACCATGGTAAGAGCTACCCACAGATCCTGGGCTGCTGTGGGGAGCCCCCGACCCTCTACCTGCTCTGGCCCCCATCCCATGTCCCTAGCCCTGGGGCATGGCATCCAGGGCAGGTGGAGGGCCCAGGACTCCCCACAGCCTTCCCAGGCTCTGCTCCCCATATTCCTTCACAGAGAATCTATATCAGACCTGCTGAATCTGTAAGAGAATTCCACCTCACCTACAAAATGGTTGTTGGCGATTCTCCTGGCTTTCAACATTATGCTCACCATTTCTTCCAGTCCTCAACTCACCTGCATGCAAATCAAGTTGCACACAATGAATAATTCAAATACTAGAACAACAGTGAACCACAGACTGTAAAAGAAGTCTTCAGTGACAGACATGCCACCAAAGCAGCAGTAAGTATCAAATTATATACACAAACACACCTCATTAGGATAGATATCTCGGTTTCAAGAACAATAGTTAACCCCTTCCTGGTTCTTTTTTCCAAACTGGCCTATTAACCTCTTTCTCCAGTCACTTGGCAGATATTTTTAGTGAGTCACCCAGAGCAATCACTACTGTATTCAGAACTGAACCTTCACTGAATGCCGTAATTGGGATTCATATCTCATCATTAAAAACAACAACAGTCCATCCATTTCACCCCATTCAGACTTCTCTTGACAATTCATCAGCACCATAACAAACAATAAGTGCTTTTGCTTGTAGCCTGTCAGCTGTAGATTTATTTGTAATTATTGTTGATCCCTATGCCTGGCACCTATAAATTATTCTAATATCCTTATTGCTCTATATAACCATAAGAAACCTCATTTATCAGCTCCACAGTTGATCTTGGGTGCTTTGTACAAGATTTATTCTGGTTTTACATTTACTTATTACATTAAGAATATGCAAATTATTTTGCAGTGTATCATCAAGTGCCAGTCTTGGACATTTCACTTTTAGATCCACTTTCTCCTTGGTTTTCTTCATGCAAAGACACTAATTTAAAACTTTTCCTTAGTATCAGAGCAACTATACTTTCAATGCTGTCATGCACTGCACACTAGTTTTGCCTCAGTAGTTAACAAAAACATCTGCCACTTCACACAACACTTCAGCTACCATGCCCTCCACTTCTGCAGAGGTGGCAGCTATTACACACAGTAATACTGCTAGGGGAAAACAAACAAACAAAGCCCCACATCACAAAGCCCCACCATTTTGTAAAAATGCACATTTTGGTGTCACATTTTGGTGCCATTTTCACTATACTGTCAATTGAAACATTTCCCCCAGCCCTACTCAGAACAGTTCCCAAATGCCTACTAATGCTCATGACGCAGTGTGATACAAAACTGCTCAATGTCAAACCCCTCCAGTGAAGAACAGAGGATCTATAGCCCGGGTTCAATGTTATGCAAAGTGCCTGTATTACCAGAAGACAGGCAGTGTATTAAGCATTTATATCCAAGTAAAACAGGAGTAATGCCACAAAGTCAGTGGAGCTACACCTGAGTAAAATTGGTCCAGAGAATGGAAAAAAAAAAAAACCAACCCTTACATTTAAATTAAATCAGGTAGCTTGGCATCTCTTATTGCTAAATAGAGGACAGACCGTCGAGAGATACGATTGAAAATGAATTAACAAAAATGAAAAATTAATTTTATATACTCAGCTTACTTATATTAGCTTCACATTAAACTCTGCATCACATTGTCCTAATCACTTCTAAAAAGCTTGTAAATATTTCATTATTCCTTGTTAGAGAGTTTTATGTTCACTGACAAACATTGGAGACACTGATTGTATTGTTTATTGCTTAGAGCAAACGTGGCAGGAACATCTCTATTACTGGCTTGTTTATATGACAACTTCCAACCTTTGGACTAGCGGGGTCTGAAATAACAAACACTCCCATTATTCATACGCCTGAAGCACTGCGGCATTGGGAAGCGCCCTGCTTCCTGGTGTGGTCTTCATTCCCATCCTTTAGCTTGATTCAGTTGGCATTCATCTGAATTTTGAGCATGGGGAGTCATGTGAAATCATGTGAGCTAGGACCTAAAATATCCATGTGCGAAAATGCACAGGCTGCCAGTTAGCCTAAAGTAATTACAGATAATATGGAATAATAATTATATATATGCATGGCCTTACCTTGTTTGGCACAAGAATTAAGCCTGGACTGGTCCTCTCTAGTATCTTGAGCTAACGGTGAACCTGGCTGAGATATTAAAATGACCAGCTATGTCTGTTCATCCTAGACTGTCAACAGTGGTGCTGTTCTTCTCTGTACATTGTTTTGACATTGTTCATTTGAAAGCAACATTGTGCTCCTGCCTGCTTTGCCCTCTTCTTTATTTAGTCTTTTCTGCGTTTTTAATGGAGCAGAAGCCATTTCATTTGCCTGTTGGTGCCATTAGCCCCCATAGCAGCATCAGCATCAGCTGTGCTAGCAGCAGCCTGCACAGCTCTGGGAACAGCATTTGCTATGGACTAGCAAGGAGGGGAGCTCACATTCAAACGGCTCTGATAAAATTACTTTGACTGAAGGGTTTATCTTGATGCATCTCAATGGGGAAACTTGAAGGCAGAGGTTTCCCCACAGGTTTCCCTTGGGGATGGAGAGGCTGGGCAAATCAGAGTGGAAAAACAGCAGCGTGGTTTCCGTATATACAGATCAGCCTCTCAAGCAACTTGGAAGATCTCGTGTTCAGGTTTCCGCATGATCTTATCGGGTACTATGTTTGGAGCAGTGCTATAGAAATCATCTGTTTCAGCAAGTGACTTTTATAGTACTTGTATCGGAATCCACGGGCCTGGTTTTCAGAAGTGCCAAGCATCCACCCCACCAGATCAACTCAATAGGATCTTTTGGGCCTTAGCACTTCTGAAGATTAGGCCCTATGTATCTGGCATCCAACCTCTGGAACAGAATGGCCAGTGTATCTAGGTAGATACAGCCCCATCAGTCCTGCCCCAGGCCTGCGGGTGATGCACAAGACATCTGGGCAGCACGATCTGGGCATTACAGGGCACCAAAATATGTGCACCTCCATGAATGGGCTCCAGGGATCCTGTTCCCCATTTCTAGCAACATCACATCATTGTATCTGCCTTCATGGCTGTCTGCACCCATGGGCTGGGTTTATGCTTAAAGGAAACCCATGTAAGGACACCCCTCTGTTATCATGGCCCTAGGGGAAACACAGCTAATACATGTCATCCATTGTTATATCCTTTAGAACTGATCACACTCATTGACACTCCCATTCAATAGCTAACAGAACATGGCAGGACTTCAGCCAGAAGTCAGCAGATATATGGTCACGTCAGACAGCCACCGATGAAAAGATTAGTTCTTACATTCTGCAATTAAAACACGCGGTCACTTACTTGGTAGTACACGCATTGCCAATCGGGAAAAAAAAATCAGAAACACCCCAAGGTTTACACCCCTCAGGCACATTTGGCCAGTGATGCAGTGAGAGAGACTCTCGAAGTTTGCTAGCTGCTATGTACTATACAGAATGGCCTATCAATCTGCATTTCAGCTCCTGCCATGACTGATTGGTGACAGCCCAATGTCCCACTTTCAGGAACATTTTACAAGACACGCCTGAGTCTCTAGCTGATAGCAGCCTTTATTTTGCTTCATAGTGAGTTAAAGGTAGGCAAAGGTTCAGAGAGCATTCTCTCTCCTTTCTAGTCCACGAAGTAGTAGGGATAGGAAATCCTCATGGGGTTCACAGCTTGTGGAACCTCTTGGACTTGAACTGGTTTTGGAAAACTACTCTGTTCACAAAGGACATTTTAACCCCCAAGATGACTCAATTACAAACCATCACCCAAGTAACACAGGAACATGTTTTCCTTGCTAAAGGGAAGCTTATGCTACATAGCAGGCAGAGAAGAGCCTCCACTACACACGGCCAAAGCTATGATGGAACAATCAGAACCTGTACTTCTATGTTCGTTGTCCTCGGTTTCTTTTCCGTCTCTCCTAAGAATGATGCTGTTGTACCTGGAATCAACCTTTTCAATCTGCCATTTTCCAATGGATTTGAATCTAAGCCAAACAAGTTTGCCCATCCCTAGTAGCATGCATTTCTCTGAGCTTTCAGCCCTTTAATATTCCTGCTGCCATGCCATTACCATGCTGGGAATTCACTGTCCGAACCTGTGCCACAGGTTCAACAAGAAATCCCCCTTTCAAATCCTGCTGGCCTGTGTCAACAGATTGTTCCTGTTTTATTTTCCAGTGACATATTAGTGTTTCAAACCAATTGTGGGGTGGTTTGTTTTAATATCATCAATGTGTCTAAAAAAATTACTCGTCTGGGTACTGAATATGGTAGCAAATTGAATAGTGGGATGAATTATTATAAAAACAGCTGCAGGCTTTTCAGTTTTCCAGCCACATTAAGAAAATGCTATCTGCTATATGTCCTGTCTCCACGTTGGACAATGTTCCATTAGCAGCTTCCTTAGAGTAAGTTTATCAAAGTGTCCATTAAATATGGACAATGATTAGCTAAGACTACAGGAGCAGTCCATTGACCTTCTGGCTGAGAGTTTCAAAGAAACCCAAGGGCTTTAATGTTAATGGGAATTGGGAATCAAAGCCTCCTACAGGATTCAGATGTCTAATGCCCATGTCACTACAATAATCTCAGCCTCTGCTTTTAGAGGAAATACAAATTCTTATCTGTAAAGTGGATTTTATATTAAAAGGTCACAGGCCAAAAATTCTGTTACACTAGTATAAACTCAGTAATACAGTAGAGTTACTGCAGATTTACACCGATGTGTTGAAGAGCAGAATATCTTCCCCAGCTGTCATTTTTAAATTTTTATTATTAAAAAAGTCCAGGGGAGGATAGTTTCAGAAAGAGTCCAAGAAACCATTGTGAAAGAAACATCCAAAACACAATTACAAGGCTCTCCCTCATCTTGGGAGAGAATTTGAAATGGCCAAAGAATCGGCAACTGCTGCTGCCAGACTGGGAAAGGAGTGGTCTTGCTTTTATTTCTGCAACCAAAAGGCTTCAACAAGAAAGTAAAGGAACAAGTATTTGTTGTTTTAATGGCTCACGACTATTAATGATGGTTCCCTTAGGACTTAAAACTTCACTTATTAATTCAGAAACCAGCAGGGAAGAATTTATTAAGTAGAATTCCATGTGTATACAGATCGGAGGTTACTTTGAAGCTGTCTTTGGCACAGATGCACATATTGTAGATCCAGTCTTACTTTTTTACTGGGCTGAGCTCCTGGATAACTTGACCATGCCTCGTAAATGGGATAACAGTTTATAATATAACACTTTATTGCCTATCCTTTATGCCCTTTGAATCTGCTTGCATTTACAGTGGCATAACTGTAAAGTCTATCCACTATTGTAATCCAACTATTGATATGTTGTTACTGGCCAAAGCCCCTTACTCAGAAAAGCACATAAGCATGTACTTAATGTTTAAGCTTAAAAGTTAAGCGTGTGCTTAGAGAAGCCGTATTCAGAGTGGTAGAGATCAGTAAAAGTATGTAATTAGAATTAAAGATATTTGTGTGCTTTCTGTTACTGAGAATTTGTATTGGATAGTGTTCTCCTGTCAGAGTCCATGTAGGATTGCTCTGGCCAGGGAGCTGAGCTATGAGGTTCATATTTAAAACTTTCCTAAAATAAGGAGGAGTTTGAACCCATCTGTAGATCACACAAGTTAATCATAAGGGTTTGAACACATGCATCATAGGCTATACAGCAAGCCCAAGATACTGGGCTAGATGGACTCATGTTCTCAAGAGCTATAGGGGTGAAATTCACCCTTGCACAGGTCAGCACCAGGCTTATACCACTAGACGTTGGCAAAGCCTTTTGTCTAACACTCCCTCTCCAAGCAAAAAAATGCAGATTCAACTACACCAAAATGTGTTGGGAATGTGTGTCCATTTCAAATAGTTTGTTTAGAAAAAAAATTCAGGGAAAATCCCTAAACATTCATTTCAACATTTTCAAAACCAAAGATTTCAAACTGTGTTCAAAATAACCTTGTTTAAAAGTTTCCTTTACTTTATTAAATATATCAAAAATATCTAAAAATGCTTGAAGTTGAATCGCAGTGTTTTGTTTTGAGTTGAATATTTCCTTTGACCCAAAACATTTTCCCCCAGCTTTTCAGAATTGTCACCAAACCAAAGAAATCTCTTATTTCCACAGCGCTATGTACAGCACTTAAACCCCATATTTAGGAACTTAAATGGAGTACAGGTTTTGAAGGGTTTCTGTGCAGAGGTAAATTTCATCCACTGTGCCCAAATCCAGGCAGCATGACAATAATTTAACACGATCAGCTAAAAAGCCTGATAGCTGCAACACGTGCTAGCTGCTCAGGACAATTAGTG
This sequence comes from Eretmochelys imbricata, assembly GCF_965152235.1. Taxonomy (NCBI): domain Eukaryota; kingdom Metazoa; phylum Chordata; order Testudines; family Cheloniidae; genus Eretmochelys; species Eretmochelys imbricata. The sequence goes on from NC_135581.1 coordinate 29,629,032, forward strand.
TAGAAATTCATTTTCACTGTTGCACAAGCCAGGCTGATGGCATGGAAATATACAACGTATGCTCATTTCAAAGCATGTGCTATATGGTATCTTCACTACACATGAAAGCAATAACAATCTAACGAAGAACTAATTTACAACCTTCTCGAGCTGATCCGAGACTTAGAAGGGCATCCATTAATATTTTACAAACCAATAAAGCTTCTTTAAAGAGGTTAACTTTTAATTTAACATATCTAAAATGAGTATTTGAGGCTGGGAGGATGTGGTGTTGCTTTTGCCAGCCAAAATGCCTCCTGCAGATCTCAGAGACAGAGCCAGGGTGGTCTCTGACTACCAAAAGCTTTACTGAACCATTACAGCTCGAAGTTGTTAAGTTCTCATCAGAGGCAGACATGAGAATAGCACTCTGGAGCTTCAGCCCCTGAGGCTGCTCTAAATTACTCTGGGGGGCAGTTTTGGCCCCGATAATAATCTGGAATTTGGAAGGTGCCAGAGCTGCTTCCATCAGGAGAATCAGCATAGGACGTGGACCTCAGTCCTGAGAAGGAAACATTTACAGAATATTTACAGACGACACAGGGCTTGTCGACACTTAAAGCCATGCAGCGGTGCTGTGCCACTGCAGTGCTGCAAGGAGGACGTCTCCCCGTGGCACTGGTAACCCACCTCCCTGCGAGGCAGTAGCTAGGATGATGGCAGAATTCTCCCATGGACCTAGCACTGTCTACACGGTGGTAGGTTGGTTTAACTGCATCATTCAGGGATGTGGCTTTTTCACACCCCTGAGCAATATAGTTATAGCAACTTAATTTCCTAGGGTAAGGCAGGCCCCACAATAAGCAAGGTGTGGGGTTGCTTCAGCCTGCACCACACACACTCCCCACACCGGGGTCGAGGGTATACCTTGGGGGTGGAGGGATTGGCTCATTCCTGCTTTATGGCCCTTTCTCCCTAGCATCACCAGTGCAAAAGAGCCACAGGGAAAGGATAGATTCCTCCATCCGTTTCCTTACCTGTAAATTGAGTGTGACACCTACCACGCAGGGCTCTTACAGGAGCTTTACTTAATATTACACAGCACTGCTTAAGTACCCAAAAGCTGTAGAAGTCTGAGTCATCACAGATCCCAGGGGATTTGTTTTACGTTTGCAATCCTCCCTTTCTTCCCCTTTCCTGCATTTTAACTGCAGTTACCACTTGCACCAAAGGCTGACCTCTTTTCCGCAGCGCAGCCACACCCCCTTGCCTCATGCTCTGCTTCCTGATTACTTCATTTTTCATGGTAACTGCAACACCGGGTAAAAAAAAAAAAAAAAAAAAAAGAAATGCTGAGAGATGACTTTCCCTGTGACAATTTCTTCCACTTGGCCATGGTCTGAAAATCTTGGATCAGATGCAGCTGAGAGAAGTTGCAGCAACAATGACCAGGAGACATGCCAGCTCATTGAAACTCTACTTACTGTTAGCTAGATGCAATAGTTCATCTGGCTCCTTCATATGCAGAAGCACAGAAGAAGAGTGCATCTGCACCATGTTCTCTCTGTAAGCACATACAAATCATCACTTTGCCCAGGATTAAGGTTCAAGTTCTCTTGGGTGGAATCACTGCTGAATCCTCTGCAGTTTACCCCAATAAAGCCTTTTCTGCTTCGTTTTGCTGATCTGTACTCCTGGCCATATGTCCTCCACTCTCTCATATCCTGCCATCTGTGTCTGAGTCCTAATAAGGTACTGGCAGTCCCAGTTCTTTAAATTTCATTCATCATTAGATTTCATGCTAGAAACACGCTTCAGAACTCGTGGCAGCAACAGCTGCCATACAATGAAATAAACTTATTTGTATTACTGAGATACATGTCTGAAGGAGCTGAGACTTCTGAGGCGCTGATTTGTTCTGTTCTCTTGAACCTTTGCACCAAAATCCATTTTACAGCTCCTACATATCTCCCAACCCCACTAACGCATCCGCGAGCAACCATAAAGCAAAAGGCAGGTAAGAAAAGTACCTGGCAAATCAAAAACAAATAGTTTAACAAATGCCACTAGAGAGCCTTCAGTAAGCAAATTCCTTTTGCTATCTAGTCCTCCCTGTTGTCTCACCCTTCTCAATACAGCAAGAACAAATCCTAATGTCACTGCACTGTATGCATTGCAATAACCTGGGCAGCTCCCTGGAAACACATGCAAGTCTTGTCAAAGGGATTACTGTTTACACTTTGTTTCTTAATTTGTTGACTACATTTTACTCTTCTAGGCACAAGCACAGAGACCACCAACTGCTATAATACAAAATCAGAGTCTAGAAAACTCCCACACATTCTAGACATTCCAGAGACACAAGCCTTCCAATCCACCCCATCACACAGAGCCCAGTAGAACTACATGGGTCTTGCAGTTTGAACATCAACAAATTTAGCTTCCGTTGAGCCACTGAGAGGAAACAATTTCATGAGTCAAGGACTATTGAGAATGCCTTGCTAATAGGGAGAGCGAAGCTTGAGGATCCTAACAAATCTGGACTGCCGGCATAGAGCAAAAACAGAAAGGTTGTCTCTTTAGTAGCTGCAACCGCACTAAAAGGGGGGCAGGAGATGAGACCACCCCTCCCCCTAGACACATTCAGGGGAGAGCCCTCATCCAGATCATCATGACCCGACAGACTCACCTCTCCCCCAGTCTCACAAAAGGGAAGAGGCAGACTCCAGGGCAGAGCGAGCTGAGGGAATTGGCAGAGATTCAGCAGCAGGAGGAGACACAAAAGCAGCTGTGGCAGGGACATTCGAACAATGAACATTCTTCGTCTAATTGCTGGCTCTTTGTTCTAACCCTCCCCAACCTCTTCACCTCAGCCCAACTCCTACTGTACTCCATGCTCTGCTATTCCCTCCCCTTGCCACCTGCTTACCTCCCCTTTCAGGTAATCCCCACTCTCCACCACCTCACTCATAACATTTGTTTTAAACAGCTAGCACAATGGAGGCCTGATCTCAGTTGGGGCCCCATAGGCACTACCATAACTTAAACATAATAAATTGGCTTTATCAAGTAAAACTGGTATGTTGAATTTCAACCAGAAATGAAGAAGAAGCCAGCATAGTCTACAGGTCAAAGGTGTAACTTCTATGAAACATTGCTAAGTAAGTGGCTTAACTAACTGAAGTTTGAGTGGTCTTCAGGAGCAGCCCTGAACAAAATGCATTGGAGTAACTCCACCTGGAGGGGACAATGGCATGAATTACTAGGCCAACTGTTCACATCCAGAAGAGAAGGTTGCAACCTTCTCACCATGTGAAGAAAAAACAAATACAGCACCCATGGCTCCAGCTGCTGTCTGGACACCAAGGAGCAGTGAAGTCCCAAAGGACGCCCAGCTTGTGAACTTTATCAGATAAACTGCCTGCCTTTTTCAGCTAAGCCATCTCCTCCAGATTTCTATCCCCAAGGGCAACACATCCATAGTGGCCATCAGTCAAACTCCTATCAAAGCCCCAGTTTTGGCTACATGCAGAAAGTCTAGATTCCTTCTGCGTCATAACCAAATGAGAAACTGACCTCAGGGGTTAGATGTGGAAGTGTAGAGGGAGAGAGAAAAGAGCGGCTTTGTGTTTGGTGCGGGTTTGGTTCTGCTGGATATCAATGACTAAGCTGCTGCACAACGTGCATCTGGGATGCCTAGGGCTCTGGATAAACAATGTTTTCCATTACTGCAGAAATACGGAGAAAGAGGTATCAAGCATTTTTCACCCACATGAAAAAATAATAAAATACAGGAGTTAGAGCCAAGGCTCTGGTTTGTTTCCTCCTGCCATTATGTAGGATGGTGTAAAGGTTAGTGTTTAAATCCTATTCCAGGGCAGTAGAAAAGGTTAATGCAAAACAGTTTGCATCAGCTTTGGAGTAAATCTAGTATTGCAGGTAAAAAAATATTCTTGATCCTTTTAAGTGCCCCATTGTTCATTCTTAGTATCACTTATTTTACTGGTATTTTATAGCCAAGGAGAAATAAATATTTTAAAAGACATATGGGGGGTGGTGTGGGAGAGGAAAGACATTTCAGTCTCCTGCCCCTTTCCCCTTTCTCGCCATGAGTCTTTGGCATGGGTCTTTGCACCATGTAATGGCTTACCTTTAATCAGCTAATGCCCTAAACTGTCAGAAAGTATTTTCCTAAGAAATAGAATTATAAGCTCTTATGCTCACTTTTATGGTTGCTAACATGAATTGATTTGAATAAATCAGTCTAACATTCTCTATGAAATGGAACCAATTGTAAGTGTGCCGTATTTGTTCTGCTTAGAAAGTGAATGGAAACCACTGTACCATTGCAAACCTGGTAGATAAAGGAAAGGAAGGATACTTAATTTACAGTAGACAGGCGTCAGGAGAGGCAGCAATATTATGCTACTCTAATGATTCATTGATAGATAAGTCACACAAGTTACTGTACAGGGAACAGCTTCTGGAAATGTTAAAATCTGTCTTGAGGGGGCAAAGATATTGATAGACCACAAACGTTTCAGGATGGAGCATGACAACAAAGGACCGAAAAGCAAGCATCAGGTTGACAGACTAGTCTCTCAGATGCCTTATTCAGCCCACGGGCCTGATCTTCAGTGGCTGAAAACAATGTCAATGGCGCTACCCCCGTTTACATCAGCTGAGGATCTATCCAATGGTGGAACCTGAAATGATGAAAGATAGCTTGAAACTTTAATGGATACTCAAGGTAGAGCCCTGGCTGACCTTGGAATGAGACAAGCAACTAGGTCTGTAGTTCCTTTTTGGTGATCCAAAACATTACACACCATAGGATGCAGGGAAGGCACCATTACAGTTATATAACTGAACTCAGTGCTGGTGTAGCTTTATTGATATGAGCAGAGTTACAGCAGAGATAAATTTGGCCTGTAACTTTTCTTCACAAGACTATAACACAAGGTCAGAAACAAAATAAAAATGGTGCATACAGCAAACAAACATTATTGAAAAAAGTATTGCCAGAGAAATTTCCTGCAAGCAGAAGGCTTTAAGATTTTGAAAAAAATTATGAATAACCAGGACTCAGTGTCTTGACCCAGATCTCATGAGTTCACAAATAAGAAAGAGGCTGTGAGAGTGTCTTAGAAGGATGGTGGTGTGACTGAGGCATTTAATGTAGACTCAGAGCATTTGTTGTTCAATTTGCCTCAAGTTTCCTTTATTATCTTGGGCAAGTTGGCTCTCTGGGCATGAGTTCCTTATCTATGAAATAGATAACATCTAGAGCTGGGTGAATAACGGAATTTTTGGTTCATTAGCTGCTTTCAGACTGAACAAAATATTTGACAATTTTTAAATGGTTTATTCTGTTTAAACAAAAAACAAAAACAAAAAATTAAACAGACTTCAAACCAAAAAGTTGAAACTTTCATTTAGGAAATGTCAAAATTAAAAATTGTTGGGTTTTATTTATTTAGTGTTTACAATTTTTTTCAAAAACAGAATTTGGCAAAACTGATACGATTGCACAAAACTTTGGCAAAAAACAGATTTGGCAATGCTGAAATGTGCAGAGAAATTCACCTAGCTGTAATAATAAATACTTTTCCTTTTATCTGTCCTGTTTATTTAGACTGCAAACACTTCAGGGCAAGGAGTACCTACTGTATGTATATGTACAACACCTAGCACAATGAAGTCCTGATCTCATAACGTGAATAATGGTGACAGAGCCACAAGGTAAACCCTTTGTCTCTGTCCTATTTATAGTCTACCTGCAGATACATTCCCCATTAAAAGGTCTGTTTATGTTAGAGCAGAGGTGGGCAAACTTTTTGGCCTGAGGGCTGCATCAGGTTTCTGAAATTGTGTGGAGAGCCGGTTAGGGGAGGCTGTGCCTCCCCAAACAGCCAGGCATGGCCCGCCTCCCGCCCCCTATCTGACCCCCCCTGCTTCTCGCCCCCTGACGGCTCCCCAGCGACCCCTGCCCCATCCACCCCACCCCGCTCTCTGTCCCCTGACCGCCCCCAGACAACCTGCCCCATCCAACCTCCCCTCTCCTTCCTGACTGCCCCCCCCCGGATCCCTGCCCCATCCACTCCCCCTGCTCCCTGTCCCCTGACCAGCCCCGGAACCCCTGCCCCTGACTGCCCCCCGCCACCCTATCCAACCCCCCCTCCTTCCTGATTCCCCCCCGGGACTCCTGCCCCATCCAACCCCCCTGCTCCCTGCCCTCTGACCACCCCGATCTCTATTCATACCCCCTGGCCCCTGACCACCCCCCAAACTCCCTTGCCCTCGATCCAACCCCCTCCCCTCACCCCCTGCCCCCTTACCACGCTGCCTGGAGCGCCAGTAGCTGGCAATGTGGCTGCACCAGGACAGGCAGCCGCGCAGCACAGAGCTGCTCCGCCGCCCCAGGAGCTCACTGCTCCGCCGCCCAGAGCATTGCACTGGCGGCACAGTGAGCTGAGGCTGCGGGGGAGGGGGAACAGCAGGGAAGGGGCCAGGGGTGAGCCTCCCAGGCCAGGAGATCAGGGGCCAGGCAAGTTGGTCCCACGGGCCAGATGTGGCCCACGGGCCGTAGTTTGCCCACCTCTGTGTTAGAGACATTTGCTTCAGTTTTCAGAGTGGTAGCCATGTTAGTCTGTATCAGTATTTGTGGCACCTTAGAGACTAAGAAATTTATTTGGGTATAAGTTTTCGCGGGCTAAAACCCACTTCATCGGATGCATGCAGTGGAAAATACAGTAGGAAGATATATACATGTAGAGAAAATGAAAAACTGGGTGTTGCCATACCAACTGTAACAAGACCAATTAATTAAGGTGGACTATTATCCGCAGGAGAAAAAAAAACCTTTTGTAGTGATAATCAGGATGGCCCATTTCAAACAGTTGACAAGAAGGTGTGAGTAACAGTAGGGGGAAAATAGCATGGGAAAATAGTTTTTACCTTGTGTAATGACCCATCCACTCCCAGTCTTTATTCAAGCCTAATTTAATGGTGTCCAGTTTGCACATTAATTCCAATTCTGCAGTTTCTCATTGGAGTCTGGTTTTGAAGTTTTTTGGTTGAAGTATTACGACTTTTAGGTCTGTAATTGAGTGGCAAGGGAGGTTGAAGTGTTCTCTGACTGGTTTTTGAATATTATAATTCTTGACGTCTGATGTGTCTCCATTTATTCTTTTGCATAGAGACTGTCCGGTTTGGCCAATGAACATGGCAGACGGGCATTGCTGGCACATGATGGCATATATCACATTGGTAGATGTGCAGGTGAACGAGCCTCTGATAGTGTGGCTGATGTGATTAGGTCCTATGATGGTGTCCCTTGAATAGATATGTAGACACAGTTGGCAACGGGCTTTGTTGCAAGGATAGGTTCCTGGGTTAGTGTTTTTGTTGTGTGGTGTGTGGTTGCTGGTGAGTATTTGCTTCAGGTTGGGGGGCTGTCTGTAAGCGAGGACTGGCCTGTCTCCCAAGATCTGTGAGAGTGAGGGATCGTCCTTCAGGATACGTTGTAGATCCTTGATGATGTGCTGGAGAGGTTTTAAGCTTGGGGGCTGAAAGTGATGGCTAGTGCCGTTCTGTTACTTTCTTTGTTGGGCTTGTCCTGTAATAGGTGACTTCTAGGTACTCTTCTGGCTCTATCAATCTGTTTCTTCACTTCAGCAGGTGCGTATTGTCATTGTAAGAATGCTTGATAGAGATCTTGTAGGTGTTTGTCTCTGTCTGAGGGATTGAAGCAAATGCGGCTGTATCTTAGAGGTTGGCTGTAGACAATGGATAGTGTGGTGTGGTCTGGATGAAAGCTGGAGGCATGTAGGTAGGAATAGCGGTCAGTAGGTTTCCGGTATAGGGTGGTGTTTATGTGACCATCGCTTATTAGCACTGTAGTGTCCAGGAAGCTCTTGTGTGGACTGGTCCAGGCTGAGGTGGATGGTGGGATGGAAATTGTTGAAATCATGGTGCAATTCCTCAAAGGCTTCTTTTCCATGGGTCCAGATGATGATGTCATCAATGTAGCGCAAGTAGAGTAGGGGCGTTTGGGGACGAGAGCTGAGGAAGCGTTGTTCCAAGTCAGCCATAAACATGTTAGCATACTGTGGGGCCATGTGGGTACCCATAGCAGTGCCGCTGACTTGAAGGTATACATTGTCCCATGTTCTCTGTGTACATATATCTTCCTACTGTATTTTCCACTGCATGCATCTGATGAAGTGGATTTTAGCCCATGAAAGCTTATGCCCAAATAAATCTGTTAGTCTCTAAGATGTCACAAGTACTCCTCATTTTTTTATTTGCTTCAGTGTAACTGTAATTGATATTTATACCAGGCTAAGGCTAGTCCAAAACCTAAAATAACCCAAACATTTTCACATATATGAATTTATAGAATTAAGAGATAATGTTACTTTTACCTTTTAAAAATAAAAAAGACATTTCATTCCACTTTTATAGAGCAATTTGTTTTTAAGAAAGAAAGTTAGCATTAACAATTCACCATGTATCATAATGGTCCAAATGATAGTACCTAACCCCATTCATAAGTTTTTCTTCCTATTGTGTTTTGAGTCATCGCCATTCAGTGTTCCAGAGCGCATTTGATAAACCTGTTGATAGCTCAGTTTAGAAGGCTAGATCTACAAGCAACTACTATTTGCTTCTCTCCCCACTCTGCCTCCCACCCCCAAACCAGATCAGAGAACAGGTAATAGATGAAGAGACTTTTTCTAATGATTCCCCGCAAGTTCCTCCAGAGTCAGGTTCTTTGTTGTATGTTACTTGTGCCCTGCAATGGGAGAGGGAGGAATGCCAAGATGACATTCCTGTCATCGCTCATTTCCAACAGATAATCTGACACTTGGGTTAGATTTTCCAAGTGCTGCAACACAGGCCCTGGAGCAAGCTCCCTAACCCAACAGTGTAAATTGCTTTTATTAAATATTTCTCACTGCTGTGCAAATGAAAGCAGGTTTATAGTTACAGTCATTTCAGGCCTGATCCAAATGCCAAAGAAAAGTCAACGTGATGCTTTCCAATAGGGCCCTTAGGCACCAAAAAGCAAACAAAACAATGGGATTTTCATGCAGTCTGTGTTGCTGATACACAGAAGGAGATTTGGCTTCAGGATATTGGCCAACCAAAGGCAGTAGACTACACAAGATGCCGAAGCGACAAAAGTCAAATGCTTTGTGGGGTTATCCAACTTCCTATGTTCCACTTCCCCATATTAGCCAAGTCCTTTCTCCTAGCAACCTACAGCCTCCTAGTGAAAGATTTCAATAGCATTTGTGATGGCCTTACATTTCATAGGGGTGGTGCAGAGCTGCATCACCCAGAGAAAATTCTCGGAAATGTTGTGCCAGAAGCAGATGATACTCAGGGGAGCACTGGGTTACTGTGGTCACTGCTCCACCCTTTCACATAGTGAAATAGCTGTTCCTCTCTGCACTCAGCCCTCTTCCCCAAAGAGAATCTAGTGCTTACAAGAGAGCTAGTCTTGTGCTCTCCTTGCACACACTGAGTACAAGGTCAGTTCTTGGGCACGGTTCCTGTGCTGGGGTGCAAAGGCAGCTAGATGGAAGGCTCCTCCCAAACCACCTTGCAGAGACTAGGCACAGCCTCACAGTATATAATGTATGAAGAGATCACGAAAAAGAAAAATCCATTCACTTGGGAGAGTAGCTCTGGCCTGAAAGCCAGCATCAGTTTCCTAATGCAAGAGGAAGAGGAGTTAAGATCTAAGAAGCACCCATCAGGAAGTTGTACATCTTCCCGTAAATAGGCCAGCTTCGTTGTTGAGTATGTCAAATGCATCTTGTACCATGAGATGTCTCACCTTGTTAGAACTATAAAATTAACTGCTCCTGTCCCATGGCTTCAACTTCAACAGTTCAATCAATGGCACCCGTCTTCCACAGACAAGTCATGTCAGATTGGGCTGGTGTTATGTAATGTGACTAATGCAACCTGATTTGAATTGGACTTGTCAGCTGGGAAATTTAGGAAAGCTGGCTTATTCAAAGTATGATGCAGGGTTAAAGACGGTGGGGATTGACGCAAAGCTTCTTTTAAAAGCATCTGGTTTTCAAGTTGAAATGGGGCCTTGCAGATTTCTATTTAAACCAAGTATTTTCCCCACCCCCCTTGGTGCCTTTGATGTGCTGTACACAACTCTTGGTGCCAGGGCCAGTCTAATGCCGTGCTCCCAAAATGTCAAACCTTTTTCCATAACGTAGCAGAATCAAGTTATTCACAGTCTTGGAACTGGAAGGCTGATTTTCTCACCACTGTAACGCCTTGCACACCAATCGAGTCACTCCGTATTTACACCAGCGTAAGGGCGAGAAGACTCAGACTCTATATTCTGGGGCTTGTTTACAGAAGTATGTCATATGCACACACAAGAGACATTACAAAATATATGTAGAGGATTAAGTCATAACTCCATTAGCATCAATGGCAAAAATCCCACTGACTTCCAATGGGGCCAGGACTATCCCCATTCCTGTGTACACGGGTACCTGGACCAGGAGCAGTACTATAGTGAAAGCAAAACAATCTAGTCACCGCATCATTTGTGCAAAGTATTAAACAATTAAGGGGAGATTTTGAAAGGTACAGTTTGGTTAGGCCTCAACTCCTGTTGCCTTTCAATGGCATTTGGGCACCCAACTAGCTACCTTTCCAAACTCTCCCCTCTAGAGGGTGATCATTTTAAAAAGTCCTCAACAGTTTAGGGAAAGCAGTTTCTCGAGAGTCTGATTCCCATATGCACTAGCTGCAGTCAGCTGGGGATGCTTCTGCTGCTGCTTCCTAGAACACAACTTTTTATGGATAGCAGCAAAATATTCCCTTAGGGTACAGCTACACCGCATGCAGTGGTGTGCCTGCAACACATATGTACCCAAGCTAAATAGAACATCAATACTTGTGAAGCTGCGATAGTACAAGGCTGCCCAAGACCTCGGGCACATACTCGAGTGGTTAGCCTGTGCTGCCACAGCTTCCCTGGTGTCGTTATTTGAGCAGGCTAGATCAAAGCGAGCTCATTTGAGGGGGGGCTGTCTCTGACTATGTGTTTGCAGCACAGCAGCACCCTTCTCTCATTTGTGGTCTCTAGCTGCTCCTACTAAATCAAAAAAAACAGCAACAATAGTAATGAACAATTTCCAAGGAAGGAGTTTGAGGGGAAGAAAGGCAGAGGACGAAACCTTAGCATGGGATTTTGTAGTGTCCCAGCAAGGGAGAACGTTGAAGAGACATGCCAGTTTGTACTAGCCAATGCATTATAAAGGCAAAACCATTCAAATGATCTTTTGGAGCAAGAGTTAAAGCCATCTTTGGTAGGAATAGTGTAGCAGTATCCAGAAAGAGGTCTGACCTTCTCCAGGGCAGGTAATCCTATCCCATCTCCTTTTCATTTCAAATACTGGATAGTCAGTCAGAGCCTTGAGTTGGCGACTATGAGGAAGGAGACAAGTATTTTGGCTTCACTGTGCTGGAAGCTCCTGCTCAGTAAATGCAGAGCACACTGCTTTGCCATATGCTTTAAGTTAAATTAGTTCCATTTAGTTTTGCTGGCGTGATGTGCCCTTTGGCCACAGGTGCTCCTAAATCAATGAGTCCATGACAATTATAAATTGCTTTTCATAAGCAGTAAACAAACAGAATCAGGGTAAAGGCTCACAAAAATTGTTTCAGTGAAGCGGTTCCTTGCTTCTCCGGTGTTCTGCTGCACCAGCTCTTTCTAAAAGTGCTTACTTTCTAACTTCAGCCAGCCTCTTGGTTCATAGATTGAGGAATGCAGTTTCCCCTCAGTGAACTTCTCAAAAGTTAAATTTATCATGCTACAAACAACAGCATCTGAGTAACATTAAGGGTCTTATTTAAGGGGAGCAAAAAATCGTCCATTCCTACCCCCACACACTGCACCTTGCTTGGTTAGCGGATGTTGTCATCATGGAGTAACTTACCATTGTTTTTGCAATAAGACCCATGCCCATCAGGCCAATTCTAACCTGGTGTAAGGAGGTGCAGCTCAACCTCAATGGAGTTATTTTATTTTACCCCTCTGCTGAGTTTGGCCCAGTGACTCAAGGACAGAATGGGCATATTCACCATGACTTTTCTTGCTTTAATGTTGTGAGAGAGTTGCAGTAGACAGCAGGAGTCTAATTTCCAGCTAGGCTTCTGCTGATCATCAGTGTTTTAAGGGGTACATCTTTGTGCTTGTGACTAATAGTAACTTACATTTTTGTATTTGCAATGAATTATGGGCACATACAGTAGTAGATATTTACCAGATGGTTAGACCTCTTACAGCTGTAGTGTACTGCATATTCAAAACTCTGGGCAAGTTATTTATAGTCACAAAATTGTATTTGCAAAAACAAAACGCATGTCCAAAAAATCCCAAACAAACAAAAAGACAGGAAGCCAGACCCCTAATAGTTCCTAGGAACACTTTACTACTAGATATATTATCCTATATCTAGAGTATCTATAGGGTATTTCAGAGAAGAGTCATGGCATGCAATAAAGGTATGCATGCAATATTCCTAATTTGATGGATATGAACTTGATTTACTGTACATGGCTCTTTCTGAAGTGCCAAACTCCTTTGTACCGATGTGCATTTGTATACTGAAGAAGAACTTCACTCTAGCTCTACATATCATGAGCAGCAGCTGTGCAAGCTCATTTATTTAATAAAATACTTCACCTTGACAAGATCTGATTTTAAAAATGCAATTGCACATTTATTTTTACTTTGTTTTATGGACCAGCAGCTTATGCAATTTCCTCTTTAATAAAAGCTACTTTGTTCAGTAGAAACAGAAAAAAGCCAACTTTACAACAGGTGTCCTCCTCTTTGGAGGATGCAAGTTGCCAGTATAAGTAATTCCTATTACAAGATTTCAAGTATAAGCACCATCATTTGGATGACAGGCATAATGAGGTACATACAAATTCAGGGTCATGTTACTTGCACCCCCAACTATCCCAAGGAGCAGTTTTGCAGCCAATTATCGCTACCCTCAAAAATGTGGCCCAAAGCATTCAAATCCACAGAACTTAATATGTTTAAATTATGTTTTATCTTCATTTTGCTATTTGCGTGTTGTAGGGAACAAAACCAAATATAGTAGAGAAAAATTTGAACTGCTACACTGGAACTTTACAAGTGAATCTCACAACTATGTTCAAGTTTGCTGGCCGACCCCTAAAACTGAGCTTTATCACAGACATTCTGGAAGACTCACTGGAGCTAGATCATAGTGCAGGTCAAAAATCAAGTGACAAGAAAGCAAGAACATTGAAAGTATCAAGGTGAGTGAATTTAGTCTTCATGTCTGGAAGCTAAATAGGAAAGGATTAAAAGCAGGTTATTGTGTTAAAACTGCTGAAACTCTGTTTCATTTCTACAGCCATACACCTACACAGATATTTCCCAGCAATTATCAATAGGATGATTGGCAAGCGAGTGAAGGCCACAGTGCCACATACAAAGTACATAAAATAGCAACCACAAGATTAACTATTGGTAAGAAACTCTCAGACAAACACCTGGATTTACTGACAATTGTAACAGAACGGTAGATTTATTTCCAAAGAGTTGCGAGAAGATAGCTTTCCCTATCCTACTTCAAACACAGTCAACGCAAGAATGAACTGGCTCAAACTTTAATCGCCCTCCTGGGGTTTGGTTCTATTCACTACAACTTGAAAGGATATTCAAAATCCCATCCAATCATTTTCCCCAGGCTTGACTGCTCCCAGGGTTCCCCTCTAGCATTGCTCAGCTCATAACCTAGATCCTATTTCTTACAGATAATCACTCCTCCCTTAAACGCAGTGGAGCAATTAAACAGTTAACACTTCCCAGCAGGGTCATCACCTAACAACAAGGCAGAATTTTGGGGCAAATGCTGGCAGCCCATTTTGTGCATCGAAGCAGCAGGGTGCCAAGTCCCAGAATGCCAAACAGGATTCTTTGCATTAACATTAAGGCGAGGTTCTCTACTACAGCACCTCTGACTTTTCTTTTACCTTCCAAGCTCCAGTAGCACAGTGGCATGGATTGTCTAAGGAGGGCTAAACGAGGTCCTATCTGGTGTTGATCAAGGTCACTCAGAGAGGGGCTGTGTTAAGACAGACTTTAGAAGCACCCACAACTTGGGATAGAAGGATTGTTCTAATTCTGCTCGTAATGAAATACCTCATATTGTGTCTGTCCTCTATTCATGAAATCAAATTTAATCTCAGCTTTTTGATTGCAGCTCCAGAGGCTATAACAACAATGGGTGTCATAAAATAGCGTAAGTGATTTATTTCAGAGATGTCTGAGACAGGGAAATGTTGCATATTTGTTTAAGCTGACTTTGGTGATTTGTAGCCAGCAGTGAGGTTGTTTCTTTGTTCTTGTTTTATTCTGAATTATTTTATTTTGTTTTAACATAGTGAAAGTCTCACTGTCCTGAGGATTTATGGGAGTACCCTTTGCAGTCTGGGATTGTCAGTACGTTCTCAATAACAGAAGCACCAGAAATATTTTACACAACTGTCCACAGTAATCTTGTATACATGGAGAACTTGGACAAAATAAGAGAGCATGAGTTGTAGTTATAGCACAGGACTAGGAGTAATGACCTCCGCTTTCACCTCCCTCTTCTGCCAACTGACCTTGGGTAACTCACTTAACCCCTGCCTTATCTTACCCAGCTATGAAACTAAGCATGTCTACACATGCAGTCAGAGGTGTGAACTGCAGCATATGTAGACATACCTGAGCTAGCTAGAGCAAATAATATTAGTACTGAAGCTGTGGCAGCTCAGGGTAGTCGCTTGAATGCACACCCAGGGTCCTGGGAGTAGCATCACTCATATTGTCATTTGAACTAGCATGATCAAAGCTACCTGTTGTGTATCTACATATTATGCCAGCTCACTTCTGATTGCATTGTAGGCAATGACTAAGGGTGGGATTTTTCCAGATCATTTAGTATTGTCCCAATGCTGTTCTCACTAAAAGTCAGGGGGAGTTTTACCATTAACCTCAATGGGGGAAGAGAGAAATCACAGCTGAGTGGTTTGGAAAATCCCATCCAAAATTATAGTTATAATGAACTCAGTGAAACCTAGTTACAGGTTAAAACCTCATGGAGATCGATGGGTGTGTTAACATAACTGTGGATAAATTAATCAGAATCCTTACCAAGGACAAACTTGTTGTGAGAACCAACACAGTTGCTTTGCATAAGGGAAGAATCAGAGACAGATTTCAGAAATCCAAGAAGCAGCCTGTAAACACAGTATAACCCTGAGGGGAACACTGAGACTCACTGGGTCAGGTATGCTGGCTGAAAGAAGCTTGGATCTGTACGTAAGCTAAGAAACTACTCCTTTTGTCTTCAGTTGCGCCTGTTTTCAGAGAAGCAGGACTTTGTACATTCCTTGTAAATAAACAAGATTGCATCAAATACTAGACGTCATAGTCAATTTCTAATCCCAACTGGAGCATCCCCAGTGTCCCACGCTTTGATTATCCACTCAGGTCAAAAAAGAGTAACATTATTAATTACAATCAGTACAGTAGGGCCAAGAGGCCCAGTCTGAGGTAGAGCCCCATTGTACTGAATACAGTACAAACAGACCAGATTAGAAGTGCCTTACATACACTGTCAGCTATATTCAACTCCTAAAAAATATTTCATAAATAAAGAGTTATCGGTATGCAATATAGCTGAGAGTTTCAAAACCACCAAAGTGATTTGGAAGCCTGGCATCAAAGTCACTTAGTGGTTATCCCTGAACTTCTCACCTCATCATACGAATCTAGTAAAGAAGATAGCTTGGGTTAGGAAGATCTTACATAATGATAATAATATTTCATTTCCTTCCAGGGCAGGAGGACTGAGTTTGTTATTCCTAAACCACCCCAAAGTAAGTGGCCAGTCTAGTCTTAGATAGCATCAGTTATACCAATTCTACAGCCAGGATTAAGAAAACCTTACTGTTTTGCTGACAGAAACCTGCCCTTTTGTCCTGGAACAAGCAAGATATGGGGGGAAAACATTTTGCCATTACTGGTTTACAGCAATATGAACCCATGCTAAAAATTATTTTGCCAATTAGTGGCAGACAAGCAGCTCCTGATGCATTTTCAGAGGTGAGCACAGAGTCCTACAGTGGGATCCATGTTCCAATGCTCAAGAGCAAGTGTTTTGGAAACTGCTGTGCAGTTCACCACATGGTTAATTATTTATACATCTCAAACAGATGACCTGAAATTACAAAAGTGTCTTCTTCCCTCCCTCCTCAGATCAAATGAAGCATGTCAGTAGCATGCAGTGGCCATGTATTTTGAGTCGGGAGTGCTAACCTCAATATATTTGTCTGAAATAAATTAGAGATCATCAAAAGGTTTCCATTGAAAGACTGTTTTTCAATGAAAATGAAATTTGTTTTGGTCTAACTTTTCCAGATTTTGTCCAAAGTGAGGAAATCAAGAACTTAAGTAACATTTTTGGTTTTCCATTCAAAAAAAAAAAAAAAACCTTCAATTTTTCATCTTATTTTTCTAAGATTTAACTGAAATCTTCCTTTAAAAAAAAAAAAAAAAAACTAAAAATGGTTTTCAGAAGACTTTTCAGTTTTTTCCATTGAACACACACAAAAATTTGCAGGAAATTAAAAAAAAAAAAAAAAACACAATTCTTTTTATTTCCCTGCAGAAAATATTGGCATTTTTCAACCACTTCTACAAATTAAATCTTATAACACCATTCTACTGGGAACTTATGTCAACATACTGAGCATTTCAGTATACACTCCAACGGTTTGATTTGTTCTGTCAGGAGAACGGAACTGAAGGAAAAGCATATGCAAGCTCAGTTCCTGGTATCATTTTGCAATGCAAGGTTGTCTGGCTATCCCAAAATGAACTGCACCCTGCTCCCATTGAAGTATTGCCATTAGCAGTAATGGAAGCAGATTCTGGCTACAAAAGCCATTCAACTAATAGTATCTTCACAATACCATGTGGCCAGGAGTAGTCCTGCATTTCACAGGTGACTGTAAAAATCTCTCATCAAAACCTGAACTACCAAGTCAACCACGTGATTCTCATGTCACATCTGGAGGACAAAATGAATACATTTTCATCATAAACTGTAGTGGTCTATTTCAATCTAGATAAATGCACACCACCCATGTGTGTAGAAGCTGTCCCCTTTTTAGTAACCAACCACCATAGTTTAAACAGCTGTACCTTTATGATGCAAACCACACAGGAAAGTCATTAAATGTCATAGAAACCACCCTCAATTTGAAGCTGTAGGGAGACATTTAATAGAAGCTGGCGTCTCTAAAAAGAGGCTGAGATAGCACGTGTACAGCATTAGTGATTTTGTGATTGATCATTCCTTGAACAGCTAGGTAACCCACCAGGCTTACATGTGAAGTTCTGAGGTGAGTGACCCTTGTTTGCAACGAACTTAGGAACAAACACTTAAAATAACATTATGTAGCTTTGGGTTATAACAACCAGGACAATGTTTTCTATGCAAACATATAAAGACACAATGGAGCAACACTGATTCCACCATATTTACTCACAGAGTGGAGTGCTTCATTATACATGCAATCGCACTGAAGTCAATGGGCAATGTCCTCAGAGACTGACTTCAATGGAACTACACATTTACACCCTTTAAGAGTCTGGCCCACTGTGATAAGAAATGGCAGCAAGCAGCAGGACCTTAACTTTTGATTGTAGAGAGCAGTCTCATGTATATGTGTCATAAATATAAAGGGAAGGGTAAACCCCCTTTAAAATCCCTCCTGGCCAAAGGAAAAATCCTCCCAACCCTTGCACCCCACTTACTGGGAAAGGTTTGGTAAAAATCCTCACCAATTTGCATAGGTGACCACAGACCCAAACCCTTGGATCTGAGAACAATGAAAAAGCATTCAGTTTTCTTACAAGAAGACTTTTAATAGAAATAGAAGTAAATACGAGTAAAGGAATCACCCCTGTAAAATCAGGATGGTAGGTACCTTACAGGGTAATTAGATTCAAAACATAGAGAATCCCTCTAGGCAAAACCTTAAGTTACAAAAAAGACACACAGACAGAAATAGTCATTCTATTCAGCACAATTCTTTTCTCAGCCATTTAAAGAAATCATAATCTAACGCATACCTAGCTAGATTACTTACTAAAAGTTCTAAGACTCCATTCCTCTTCTATCCCGGCAAAGATTTGGGGGGCGTGTCATAAATATAAAGGGAAGGGTAAACCCCTTTAAAATCCTTCCTGGCCAAAGGAAAAATCCTCTCACCTGTAAAGGGTTAAGAAGCTAAAGGTAACCTCGCTGGCACCTGACCAAAATGACCAATGAGGAGACAAGATACTTTCAAAAGCTGGGAGGAGGGAGAGAAACAAAGGGTCTGTGTCTGTTGGTATGCTGCTTTGCCGGGGATAGAACAGGAATGGAGTCTTAGAACTTTTAGTAAGTAATCTAGCTAGGTATGCGTTAGATTATGATTTCTTTAAATGGCTGAGAAAAGAATTGTGCTGAATAGAATGACTATTTCTGTCTGTGTGTCTTTTTTGTAACTTAAGGTTTTGCCTAGAGGGATTCTCTATGTTTTGAATCTAATTACCCTGTAAGGTACCTACCATCCTGATTTTACAGGGGTGATTCCTTTACTCCTATTTACTTCTATCTCTATTAAAAGTCTTCTTGTAGGAAAACTGAATGCTTTTTCATTGTTCTCAGATCCAAGGGTTTGGGTCTGTGGTCACCTATGCAAATTGGTGAGGATTTTTACCAAACCTTTCCCAGTAAGTGGGGTGCAACGGTTGGGAGGATTTTCGGGGGAAAGACGTGTCCAAACTACATTTCCCAGTAAACCCAGTTAGAGTTTGGTGGTGGCAGTAGTTATTCCAAGGACAAAGGATAAAATTAATTTGTACCTTGGGGAAGTTTTAACCTAAGCTAGTCAAAGTAAGCTTAGGAGGTTTTCATGCAGGTCCCCACATCTGTACCCTAGAGTTCAGAGTGGGGGAGGAACCTTGACAATATGTTTTCTCAGAGGAAAGTTAAGTAATGTTAGAATCCATTCTTCCAGACCTAGTTTTTCCATGCATATCTTTTAGTATGTTGTGCACTTTTTCTGTGTCCCCAATCCCAATTTTTTTGGATATCTTTCTAAAGCACAACCATTTCATGTAATATACAGCATCTCATCCATAGATCTCAAATGTGCTTTATGAGTTAGGCATCATTATTCTCATTTTATAGATAGGAAAACAAGCACAGTTTTCCCCATACTGAAGAACTTTAACAGCCATCAAATGAGTTAAGAGGAAGTTAAGAAATGTTCTTAATTAAGACATGAGTGATGGTCCTTGAAAGTAATTAATGTCTTCCTGGTAAGAGTTTTGCATGCATTATGCAGTTCAGTTGATATTGGAATTTCCCCTCCTCTGATGCTCAGAACTTCTAATGGAGACAGACTTCTGAAGCCCAAAGTTATTAAATATTAGGAGTAGATTTTCCCATTTTTGTTGTCACTTCCTCCTTACCCACCTCCATGCAGAGAGCAGGCTAAAGGCTCTGGGAAAGGAATCAAAACGATTATTTGGGATACACCGTATGTTAAGACAACCACCGTACATGAAATGTATGCTTGCACAAGTGATCTATAGATCCCGCTTCTCCCTACCAGCTTCCCCCAGAACTGGAACCCAGCTACTTGTTCCTGTCAACCCTAGCGATAGATATCTAAAAATGTACATATACTTTACATATTCAAGGCCATCACTGCAAGTTAAAAAAAGACTATGTTAAATAGAAGCTGAGACCCTTCATTTCTAATTCCCCCATAACCAGGATGTCCACAGCTGCAGGCTTTGCAAAGGAAAGCTCTGGAAATATTACTTTCTATTGTTGGGTTTCATTACACTGTGTAGCATTGGCTGTGGCAGCTGATTACCATGCCACAACTGCAACCATCATATTACTGTTCTTCTCAGCAAGCTATCAATTAACTCAAGGAGGCATGGGGTGGGGGAAGAACCTGAGCTCTGGGATTTGTAAATTCTGTTCTTTCAGGGTGAGCTATTTAAGTGATTATTGCTTGACAAGCAACAAGATGTAAAAAGAGTTTCTGACTTGTTTGGGGAAAAAAACCTCTCTGATGGCTGTTCTATTTGATCGGGAAAGCCCAATTCGGAGCCTGAACGAAAGCACAAATATCTTGTGTGATGGGTCTTCCTGAAAGGACTCCAGTGTAGAACCATTTTTGTTAATGTTGATATTATAGTTACTATATCGAAGCAACATAGAACAATTCTAAGAATTGAAATTAACAATTCTGCTTTAAACATTCTTCTCTCCCCCAGGTCATTGGTATCCTTTTTCTACAATACCTTTTCAATGCATGTGCAGTTTTCTTGGCCATGTAGCTAGTCTGGGTTCATCCTCTGGCCATGGGACTTTTACATAATAGGGCAGCTTCATGGCCACCTACTCCCAATTCACACAGTGGCAAATAATGGAATAATTCCATTAACTTTAGGGAAAGGTTGCTCCTGAACCATGCTGCACCAAGCAAGATGAGCAGATGGTCCTTAGATCAGAGAGGTACTCATGTTCCAACAAAAACTTCCCATGAATGTGGTGAGCTGGCCTCTAGAGGCATGGTATACGCATTCATAACAAAACGGAATCTTAAGCTTTGCACATATTTTAGCACGTTACATTGTCCCAAACAGACCTTGCAGGACTGTAGCAATATCCCTTTCCATTTAGATTATAAGCATGATTCAGCAGCAACCTGCCTGTTTGTTTTGCTCTCTCCTGACAAATTAGCTAGAAGATATTTTAATGGCCTGTGTTTTAAAGGTACCAAATACCCTCAGATGCCATTAATTTCAAGTGCTTGCCCAATGCTATAGGCAAAGTCGGTGCTATTAAGAGGACTAGAACCCCCAGTCAAATGCATTCTACCACATGGCAAAGACATGTTATTCCTTCCAAGCATTGGTCTTGAAATTTGTAAACTGGGATAAACAAACTTGGCGAGAGCTAGGCTACCCTTTGAGGGGAATCAGAGTGTGGCTTAATTTGGCAGTTTAGTTTGGTTTTTTTTGGAACAAGACTGAAAAGTTCTATAGTGGGATATTCACTTCCAAAGGATTGTGTCCCTGTAGCAGAAACATGGGATGCTTACTTCCAATTTAGCTAGAAGTATCAACAGTCTAAGACTTTGCACCCGATCCCACAATAACTTACTCAGTTGCTTAATTTTGGACATTGAGCAGAATGAGGGAAGTCAGTGGATCTACTCATACTGCATGAAGTTGAGCACTGAACTATTGAGTCTATTACTGAGCAAGACAAAGAGGAGACTGTGTATAAACTATCCGGTAGCAAGATGAATCTATTCAATATCAGGTTCATCTCAGAATAAGAATGTGTGGCAAAAATAGCGTAGAGATAAGCTGTAAATCAGCAGGCTGTTTACTTAGCAAAAACTGCATCCATTTGTACTGAAGATGCACTTTGGTTAATAAGCACAAATACTTAGACTATAATTAGGGTGGAGGGATTTCTTTAGAAGAAACTACAAGAACTGATTATGTTTAATACCTTGACTGAATAGTAACTGAGAGGGGAATGATAACCTACAACTATCTGGAGGCTGTAAATACTGAGGAGGGAGAAAATTTCTTGAGGACTTTTTTGTGGAATGTTAATAAAATTAATGGGATCAAACTTTAGAGCAGATAATTTAACAGTGAGCTCTATTAGACTGGAATAATTAGAGTCTCTCAAGGAAAGTGCTGGGAACCTAACTTCTCTATTTGGTTTCTTAATAAAAGATGGACAAAACACCCAAGAATGGACTATGGGGAAATGCTTGCCTTTGACAAAGTGATGTTTAAAGAGTTCTTTTGCAGCTTGTAACAGTGCCCACTCACCACTGTATGCCCCCCTCATGGGCAGGCCTGGCATCAATGCTCTCACCAAGAGCCTTCTTGCTCCTTGCAGTCTCCTCCTGTTAGGGCCTAGCAGGGGAAAGGCTATCAACGCTTAAATTGGGCTCCTCTTATACAGAAAAAACCTGATCCCTCTCAAGTGGCCCCATTCCGTAATCAGGGCTGGCTTAACCCCAGGTTCTCCAGCCCACAGGACAAGTCACCCTCTCACAGAGTTCTATTTTCTCCAGGCCTAGCAATGTTATTGCTTTGATTCTTTGTAAAGGGTGATTTTGAATTTAGCATTAATGGGTGTGATTTTCAGAAACCTAGGGGAATTAGGAGCCCAAATCCAATTGACTAGAAATACTGCACTGGCCACGAGCTTCCAAATGATTGTGTCCCTCTAGCACAAACCTGGGAGACTTTCCCCTTTGCTAGACCCATTGTCAAATTGCAAGACTTTGCTCCTGATCCTGCAGTGACTTATTCAGGTGTCAGCTCCTTTAGTAATCCTAGCCAGTACAGCATAGTTACATAACACACAACACCTCACCTGTGAGGTATTTAAAGGAAAGAAAGCTTAACATGAACACAGGCACCTTGGTGGCTAACATGTTCTGAGATGTTATTCACAATTAGTCATTCATAAAGAAGTGCAAAGTTAGTAAACAAATCTATCTAGTCAATCACTACAAACCTATTAGCCAAGATATTCAAAAGCGATTAGTGGTTTTGGACACCTCCGTTTTTGAATACCCAACTTGAAGGACCTAAGAGAGGTCAAATTTTAATAGGGCAAATGCTCAGCTCCCTCTCAATCAGAAAAGGGGTCTCAGGTGGGGCTTGTAAAAA
Organism: Eretmochelys imbricata; assembly: GCF_965152235.1. Taxonomy (NCBI): domain Eukaryota; kingdom Metazoa; phylum Chordata; order Testudines; family Cheloniidae; genus Eretmochelys; species Eretmochelys imbricata. The sequence continues at coordinate 29,651,866 of NC_135581.1, forward strand.
CCGACGCATCCAAAAAAAGTCACTTTTCAAAAACCAGTCACTTGCTTTAGGCTGAGGACTGCCCATTTCATAAAGAATGGCGAAAGGAGCATACATTATCCAAGTCATTTATAATGAAACTAAATAGAGTGCATTTGGAGCATTTGGTAATTAAGGGATGATGTTGCTGGTTCTTGAAGTAGGAACAAACCGCTTTCGCAGTTGGTGAAATGCCAAAGAAGGCTGCAGCATAAGTAATACTAATTCCTGCCTTTTAAAAATTCTGACTAGTCCTTCAGGATGGGGTAGGACACAAAAGAATCAAGTCTTGAGAAACATCTGACATTTGACTGCTGATATGAACTTTGTAAAATCTTTTCTCTTCCTTTCCAAACTGATCTCCCTTTTCCCCATCTCCTTCTGTCCTCCAGATCACTAACTTCCTCCCCCTCCATGGGAATTTTGATAACTAGTTATGGAGCTGGACTAGAAGAAAATCAATTGGAGAGGTGGAGGGGTGAAAATGGTGCACAATGACTCAGTCATATGAAAAGGATCAAGTAGTATCTTGTGCACTTACCCTTTATTTTTTAGTTTATTCCCCTCACATTAGACACTACTGTATTGAGACCCCAACTAGGGAACCATTACTTATGCTAATGAATTATCCATCAAGGTTTGTAGCAAACTGGAGTTGCATGCAGAAGAGAGTGCTGACAGCAAGGATAAAAGACCTACTCCCATCAGCCACTGCAGGAGGTCTCCTTCACCACATGTTATTGATGCTTTGGTTTTGGCATTTGAAGGGTGACCAGGGCAACCAGAGTGACCATGAGGAGGTTCCTGCTGTGGCTCCTGCTGTCCCTGTGGTGCATGAGGAAGGCCGCAAGTAGTGTGTCACGTGAAAGGGAGGACTGGATACTAATAAGGCCAGTCGATTGATCCTAGACCGTTTAAAGGATCTGTCAAACTCTATATCCTCCTCATTAGATATAACTAAATACCTGGGTCAAGAAGTCACCAGCCTGCTAATAAATGGGACCAAAATAAAGGCACTGGATTAGAGTTGTTGGAGAGCAGGACAAACTTTGGCCATCACCACACAGGGAATTGTAACTGATCTCCTTGATGGCCAGGTCCACCCAGCCCTTATGGAAGTGGTGGGACCCCTTTTCTCCACTACCCCTCTGTGGGCATGGGGAAACAGAAAATCAATGAGAGTCCAAAGACCAATTTGGACAGGTCACAGTATACTCTTTAGCCTCCTGGTGCCTTTGGACATCCCTCATTTACAGTAAGCCAGGATGGTGACCTCCCTGCTCGTATGGAGGAGGGAACATGTTACTAAAATAGAAGGTGTTACATACTCCAAGGTTGCTGGGAGAGCATTGTATCCTAGTGAATGTTGCACCCACTCTGATAAGGAAATTCTGTGTACATGCCCATATAATATTCCAATGAATCTGTCTAGGCTCAAAGTGGCCAGCACTGAGAAATTAGCGCACATGGAGCTGGTCCAGATGAACTGTACCTACTGGTGTGTGACTGCCCAGAACCACTCCATCGAGCTAAATGGAAAGCCTTGCCCCTTAAGACATCCATCCGTGTGCATGACGGTCCCCCAAAGGGCAACCCTGACCATTGAGAGGACATGGCTCCACCGTACTCTGCCGCTGATGGGTAACTTAACATGGGATCCGGAATGGCACTACGGCAGTAAGTATCTAGAGGAGGGTCTACAGGCCCTGCAGGCGAAAATCAAGAAGCTGGTGGCCAAGGCCCAGAGGCATATTGGGGAAGACCCTCTGAGGTACACCCTGATAGGGGAAACTGGGTTCCAGGCAGACGTGAAGTACTCAGAAGTGCAGAATCAGGCAGTGGAGGTTAAAGCAATGATTATGGGGGATGCCATCTCAGGTGATAAGGGCCCCTGGGGATGTATCTGGGTGCTATTTTGTCAAGTTATGGGGGGAGTGTCTATCCTGACATTTCTGATGGTATTGATACTTTACCGCTGACTCTGAAGTAAGCTAGGTACATTAAAAGTGGTATATTTGACCTGGCGAGTTAGAGAACCCTAAGGGCAAGAGTAGGGACTGAAGGGCCAAAATCCATATGCTGTTTATATAAAAACCTGATATAGATTATGTCAGTTCTTTTTACAGGCCCAAAATCCAGAGTTGGGTCAAGGAGGCCAGAGGCCTAGCAAATAGCAAACAATATTAGCTAAGAGAGCAGAACAAAAGACAACCTTGCTTTTTGCTAAAATAAGCGTAGTCAGCAAAATGCCAGGTGGGAAGCCATAATTGGTGTCTTTATCTGAAGCTACAAACAGACCAAAGGAACGAAAGGGGCCCTGTTTCTTCTGTACGAAGAGATACCTTCTCACCCATCAACCTTGAGTTCATGGAAAGGATTCAAGCATGTCAGGATGAGATAGGACATCCTCCCTCTCACAGCTGCACACCCCTCCTAACAAGCCACTACCAGTGTCTGCCTTAGAAACACAAATGAGCAACTGAAAAACAATCTTTATTGCCATATACTTTTCATTTGTCTCTGTCCTCCAGGTACATACCTGGGGGTTAAAGCAATCAGAGGAGCTGCTTCATTCCAATGGACCCCAAATCAGAATTCAACATCTATATTTTATACTAATACACTTATACATTGTTTGAAGTACTAATTGTATGTTACTTGTTAACTTGAAACCATGGACAGAGACATTATGTAATCTTTGGACTATTGGCTACTGTGCTTATCTTGTCTTGCTTCTAGACCTATCCAGGGCTTTGGGACTACCTACCCTGTCATTTCCGTCTGCCCATGGAAAATCCATATAATCCACTGTAATCAATTGATTGGCAGTGTCTGAGCCTAATAAGCAAGGTGACACCCCACCAGCGCTATGCGTAATAAACCCACGTGCTTTGATTCTACATGGTGTCCATTTTGTGTTCCTTCAGCACTGAAGGGCAATGGTTCTTGTCTCGGCCCTCTACAAGCAACTGACTTTGCAGACATGGGTTTATTTCAAATTAGTGCTGTAAAACAGAATTTCAAAGACGCTTCCCACTCATGTATGAAGGGTCTTGTACTTCCTTCAGAAGTAGATATTAGCTGAAGCCTACAACTGGGAATAAAAATTTTAATGGAAAATGGAGTCTGTATCCCAATGAGAACAAATCTTGGGAATGCACGTCCATGGTAATGCTAATGTAATCTGTTTTAAGATTAAACCCTCTTTTTGCCACAAAAAAAAAAAATCTTTTAATAAACAAGATTCCTAGATGCTGGAGTCGAGGTGTAGTTTGAATTCCTAGCTCCAGGGGCATATTGATTGCTCCTAGCAGGAAATTCCATTTCAAATCTATGGATTCACTGCCTCAGATTTATATACCTCAAATTTGAACAATCCAAGTAAAGTTATCTATTCTTGTCACACCCGATTAACCTCAGTATACCGACCCTCCAAATCAATAATTAATTAAAAATGTGGCAACTTCTACAAAGTACAGGTCACTCATCCCAAGGAAACAAAATCCCAGGTTCAGATTTTTGTATAATGGAAGTGAGGGACCCAGGTCCATTGGAAGTAGTGTGGCAGATGCTTACAATGTTAGCTATTGTTTTGAATTAGAGACTAAACAAAGAAAAGTGTGTGATTGCTGCATAACAAACCAATGTACTGTATATCAGGGCTAATCAGAAGATTGATATATTTGGCATAGCAGCCATAAAGCAGCTTTAAGCCCCTTTTCCTCCTCCAGGGTATACTCATAGCCAGCTCTACACAACCACAGCCCTGCACAGGTAACCCCTGTGCAGGATGCGTACTGAGACGAGGGAATTAGAGGACACTCATGAACCACTGCTGTCCCCCTCAGCTGCTGGAATAGTCATAGGGGTTGTTGCAGCCAGGGTACAACTTAGGGCAGTCCTGAGGGCATTCTGGCCTGTGCCAGGCTCTTGGCAGCCCTGGATTGGAGCAGTGCAGCACCTGGCTGAGGGCTGAAGTTGGAATGAATTCCATACCCTCTTCAGGCATTTTGAAAATTATTTCTAAATGCTGCAAAAACACAATGGTTAATTAACCCAACACTTGGTCTCCCCATTAGCACAGTCCTGCAGGCACACTTGTAACATATCCCAATTCCTCCTATCTACCTTTTATACCTTTTTCCCCGCCTCAGTAAAACCAAGTGGTGGAACCTTCTCTTGCTTCCACCCATACGGCGATAAAGAAGTGCTTTCCAGCAGTTGTTCAATAACAAAAATGTATAAGTGCTAACTGCACAAGAAGGAAAATACCTTTTGCCTGTAAGAGCAATGTTCTGCTCACGGTTTTATTCACAGAAATCTATCCGGGCCTCTGAAGGCAGCAAAGTTCGTCACTAGTCTCTATTTTACCAGCAAGTCAATGTTACTGTTGTCCCACTGCACTCTGAATTTCTTTCACCTGGGGCACATCACAAAATGAAGGAGCTGTAAACTAAACTCGCTACACGCCCTTGAGGACATGTAATTTTAAAACTGCTCCATTTTCCACCGCCCCCCACACACACCCCTGATGATGTGCATCAGCATAGACAGTGCTTTGAAAGAAGATCAACTATTGCACACTCAAGCACAGACACTTAGCAAGCTCACCACCAGCAGGGTCCCCATGTCAAGAGACTTCTGTACAAGTGTCTTTGTACATACAGTATGGATGGATTTTTTTTTTTTAAAAGACTGGGGGGAAACAAAAAACATTCCCTATACTGTAAGTCCCCTATTTGGAAAGGCTAGCTGTAAGTGATACATTGGCATGCCACCTATGTGGAGGCAGGGGTCTATCATTATTGGTTTTAATGCCAATCAAGATCAGGGGTATCATTTTACACTCACAGCTGAACTGCCAGGCTTTGGGGCAGGGACTGTCTATTAGTCATGTGTTTTTGCAGCCCCTAATACAATTGGGCATAGGGGCCACATCATGCTGCGATAGCCCCTAGCAGCACCAAATAATAATGGGCCTCTGCATGCAGTCTAATTTGAGGAAGGACAAAATGAGTATGAAGATCAAAGGGGTGGGGAACGGGCCGGGAGGACAATATAGTGACTAGGTGGAGCTAGTTAAAGAATTCCCCTCCCAGAACAGGTTTCCATCTGAAAATTCTGCTTCAAACAGAATTGAAACATTCCTGAGGAACTTGTCAACTCCATCAAAGCTTTAGAAACTGCCTGTGGTCTTCCTGGGCCCCCCAGCTCCCGGAGATACCTTCTTGCCAGAGGTGTCCAGCTCATCCCAGCAGGCTGCTGGGCTGCCCAGAATCCAGGAGTCACCTGCAGCCCTCCTGGCAGGTTTCCCAGCTGAGCAGCTTGCTGCCTGGCACACCCCTTTTGTGAAATTGAAAGGAATGTGAAATAGTTAACAATTCTGAATTTCCTGGATTTGAAACAACAGGTTTCTAGTAGGTTTCTCAAGCGATTAAAAAAATTAATCTTGATTAATCACACAATTAATCGCCCTGTTAAAAAACAAACTACAAAAATATTTAAATGGTATTCTTTCTACATTTTCAAACATATTGATTTCTATTACAACATAGAATACAAAGTGTACAATACTCACTTTATATTTATTTTTGATTACATATATTTGCACTGTAAAAAAACAAAAGAAATAGTATTTCAATTTGCCTAATACAAGTACTGTAGTGCAATCTCTTTATCATGAAAGTTGAACTTACAAATGTAGAATTATGTACAAAAAATAACAGCATTCAAAAATAAAACAGTGTAAAACTTTAGAGCCTACACGTTCACTCAGTCCTACTTCAGCTAATCACTCAGACAAACAAATTTGGTTACAATTTGCAGGAGATAGTGCTGCCTGCTTCTTGTTTACAATGTCACCTGAAAGTGAGAACAGGTGTTTGCATGGCACTGTTGTGGCTGGCATAGCAAGATATTTATGTACCAGATGTGCTAAAGATTTATATGTCCCTTCATGCTGCAGCCACCATTCTAGAGGACATGTGTCCATGCTGATAATGGGTTCTGCTCGAGAACGATCCAAAGCAGAGTGAACTATGCATGTGCATTTTCATCATCTGAATCAGGAGTCCGAAGGAGTTCAACCACGAATGTAATTAATGCATGTTTTTTATTGAGCATCATCAGCATGGAAGCACGTCCTCTGGAATGGCGGCAGAAGCATGAAGCAGCATACAAACGTTTAGCATAGCTGGTACATAAATACCTTGCAACACTGGCTACAGAAGTGCCATGCAAACGCCTAGTTTCACTTTCAGGTGACACTGTAAATAAGAAGCAGGCAGCAGTATCTCCCGTAAACGTCAACAAACTTGTCTGTCTTAGCAATTGGCTGAACAAGAAGTAGAACTGAGTGGACTTGTAGGCTCTAAAGTTTTACATTGTTTTGTTTTTAAGTGCAATTGTGTAACAAAAAAAATCTACATCTGTAAGTTACAATTTTATGATAAAGAGATTGCACTCCAGCACTTGTATGAGGTGAATTGAAAAATACCATTTCTTTTGTTTTTTACCATGCAAATATTTGTAATAAAAAATATGAAGTGAGCACTGAACACTTCGTATTCTGTGTTGTAATAGACATCAATATATTTGAAAAGGTAGAAAAACATCCACAAATATTTAATACATTTCAATTGGTATTCTATTGTTTAACGTGATCAATCACGATTAATTTGAGTTAATCACATAAATTAAATGCAATTAATCGCCAGCCCTAGTATTTAGTACTTGTGGCTGTGATATGCACTATCAACCTTAGCCCCAGCTTTGTAATTTATTAAAACCTGGGCATCAGATAATTTAAACCTGCATTTAGTGAATGGTTTTACAGTCTTCTCCAACTATTGTCACTGTAAAGACTCAATTCTTGCTCCCTTGCTGAGCTCCTGCTTTCTTCACAGACCAGTAACAATGTAACAGATTCAACCTAAGGTAGGGAGGTTTGTTTGTTTGTGGGCACCAGGTCCCACTCACACCCTCTCTTTAATGGGCCACTCCCATCTCCTTTATAGCCATGTACATACAGAGTTAAGGAGCCACATACACTAGTGGATCAGCAGGACAGCATCTTGTAAGGTGAGATCCCAAGATAATACAGTCACCTTGTCACAGTCACCTACCTGAGAAATCCGTAGACTTGTCCATCTCTCTGCCAGAGCGTCTTGCATCACAGCTACCTCAGAACAAAAATGGGAATGATAAGTCAGGGGTTTGAACAGTATGTTTTTTTTTTTTCCACATCTTTGGTTTAGGCTAACTGCACTGTCATTCAAAAAATGTACAGCTCAGATGTCTCCAGACTTTAAGAGGCAACTGTCTCAACTTTTGTTAAGACACTATCAGCTAAACACATCAATAGTGGCAACATGCTATTTTTTAAAATGAAAGCATTTGTAGTTCAGCTTTACAATGTATTTCTTTTAAGGCATTAGGAAATTACTTTAAGTTAACTGGAGAAAGTATTGCATATCAACGAAAGTGAAAAGAGAGAAATTAGCATCTCCCCCATTTCCTTTTGGAGCCGACCCCACCAGTTATAAGACAAGGAGAAAATGGCTGAATTACTGGTCTACCAGAGTGGGTTAACAGTTTCTGCCAATTTGCTTGGAAGTGTGAGCAGTTTTTTCAGAACACACTTCACAAAAGGTACTCTCTACCCTAAAAATCAACAGGCAAAAATATTCCTATCTTGCATTTAATAGGGGGATATTTAACATTGCTCAGAGGTAATGTAGTTCAGGAAGTTAGCTCTTGGAGAATGAGATATAGGTACTACAGAATAGAGGACAATAAAGAAAACCAGCAGCTATTAAAATGTGTGTCATGTTTAAGCCATTATATTCTTTTCACATCTTGTTTAACTGGCATGAAAATATAACACTAAAAAACAAATCTTCCAATAGTTATTTTTCAGTTTTTATTCTTACCACAGGGGAAGATATTACATTTAGCAGATAATATTTATTGTGCCCAAATCACACTGTAAGGTGGCATTTTTATATTGTCACTTTTCAGACGATGATGGCACATCAAGTATTTGGAGAACCATTCTAATATGAACATGGATTTTTTTAATGCAGAAATCCTTATCTAGGCTGAGGCAAAGAGGAATGAGATAACGTGGTACAGGGCAGGTAATCTGCAACGCTTCACAGACTCCAAGTACCAATAGATTCCACTGGAAACCTTCAACTAGACTCTGTAGAATCCCCAGGTATCAGGACACTCAATGGTCACTTGAGCTGTCCAGAAACCAAGAATTCCATTTTGTGAAAAGTTGAGGGTTTTGGCATTGGTTTCCATTCTGATGCAGAATGAAGCCAAGACCTTTTGAAGTGTATTTTGGGGTGGGGAAGAGAGACAGGACAGACACCAGAATAGCCAATAGCCTGGCAGTTAGGGTACTTACCTGGGATGTGGGAAACCCATGGTAAAGTCCCTGCTTGGCCCCATTTGGACCAGAGACTAGAACCTGAGTATCCCAGATCCCAAGTGAGTGTCCTAACCACTGGGCTATTAGCTATTCTGGGGTTGAGGTCTTTCACCCTCATTTTCAACTAATCAGCATTTTCCAATAAAAAAAATTTCAATATTTCTATTGCTCAGTTCCAAAAACTTTACTGTCCACTAGAACAGCCAGCAATCAGCAGAACATTTTATAGTCCAATTTATACTAGGCATACCTAGTTATGAAAAAAGGCATCATCACAGAACCATGAAACGGACAAGAATAAGGTTATTTAGGGCTTTCCTTCTCCCTTACAGTAGCATCATGTATTGCCATTATTGAAATATACTCCCGTTTCTTGTGTGTGAAAGTTGGATTGTAAAAAAAGAAAGAAAAATTGCCAGAAACACTAGATTTTGTTTTGCATTGCAAGGTTTGCAAAGCATGCAAATGGAGCTACGATCAAAGGAAGACAGGTACAACAGTCTGAGGACAGCAGTAATCAGTGGCACATTTTTTGTAGATAAGTGTAGGACCTATGATTGGGAGAGAAAAAAAATCAGTCAAATCCAAAATATAAAAAGCAAGTATCAAGTGTTCTTAAACACATAGTATGTTGCTAGACAAAACCACACACCACATGTTATGTTGCATCCGGTTTAGCACCACTCATTCATTGATACAATTCAGTGCAAGGGATCCTTTAGATTTCAGTAAATGGATTATTTTGTATCTAACACAGGTTTGTTCCTTACCATTTCTACCCTATCAATGATTCTGGGAGAAGAGACTCATATGAATTAAATCCCAATTATTAAAACAAACTCTATTATCCAGGGTAGTAAAAGCTCATTCAGTGGGTGCTTTCGAAACAGCGCTCCCCTCTCCTGACCGGAGCATCACATTAATATCTGCCTTAGGAAATTCCTCTGACATGCTCAGATTGTCACTCCCATTTTACGCACCCACTTAATGTAAATGGTCTCTCTCTGCTCATGAGACGCATAAATTGTGGAATTCTCTGTTTAGCTCCAAATGCAATGCATCTCCTACAGATAAGATTCAGGACAGAAAGACAAACCACTGCCAGTTACACTGAACAAGAACGAACCACGTCTACACAAAGATAAGTTATTTCTCTCTCCTCCTAGCTTTTCTGTCCCAGTCAATTTTTTCTTCTATCAATCACCCTTTCCTAATGCACCTGATACTTAGTATACCCATTAACCCCTAACTCACCACAGATGCTGAACACTGAATAATGTTATGCCTTGGCAAATCCACTGATTAGGTTTAATCTGTAACACCTGCTTCCAAGACTGTATCCATCCCGCTGAAAAAGGGAACTCTAAATATTTTGCTTCCCCATCAAAAAAACAAACAAAAACATCCTCCCCAGTATGCCATGCCTGCAGGTCACTTTGGGAATATGTTCCTTCCGCTCATAACCTCGTCATGGTCCAGGCACTTGGCAAGGAACATGTATATGAAAGAACTCAAGTGTCAGAAAGAAATAGGTCACAGAGCTGCTATATGTGAAGGTATTTTGTGGGCCCACATGGGCAATTCAGTATTTTCAGAGAGTCAAAATGCCAAAGATAAAATGTCAGGCAATACCTCTCTCTTCTCCCTGAAGCAAACTCAAATCACCTATAAATATCTGATGTTATGCTTTTTGTAGTATTGTTGCCATGTTGGTTCCTAGGATAGGAGAGACATAAAGTAGATGGGGTAGATGGGTAAAGTAGATGGGGTAATATACCCTTTATTGGACCAACCTCTTTTCGTTGAGGGGACAAGCTTTTGAGCTTCACAGAGGTCTTCCTCAGGTCTGAAGAAGGTAACCAGAGTGTCAGCGTGTGAAGGACATTCACAAAAATAGAATCATCCTAAAATGCTTTGCACTCAGATAGGCCACTCATTCTGAAAGCTGCTCCATGCAAATAGACTTCTAGGCCACTGCAGAACCTTCCTAAAGGCAACAGGGCCTTGCAAGAGCAGAAATGTCATCCAGAATTGATCAGTTTGCACCATCAGGGGACACAGTCCCCAAGGTGGGAGTTTCATAGGGGTTCCCCATGGGCAGGTGTTTGACCCATTCTGCTTGTGCATAAACCGAGGCGGGGCATTAAGGGTCAGATCATCCCATACATGGGAACATTTATGCAAAGTCTCCCCACACAGAGTTTCTTCTGTATCTTTTCCAGCATGGGGCCAGGTTTTGACCCTCCAAGGAATGTGTAGGGGATTAGTCCCCAAACCTTGTGGGTCTCACAGAAGATCAGCCACAAGCCAGAGTGGCTGACTAAGAGACCTGGGGCCAGATTTTTTGAGGTATTAGGTTCCAGAAGATATGGTGGGATTTTCAGTAGCACCTAGTTCCCATTGAAATCAATAGAAGTTAAGCACCTAACCTGCTTCAGCACATTTGAAAATCCCATATGTCCTTATCTGCACTTGGGTACCTGAATGTCTTTATAAATATGATGCTAAGACTGCAGAGATCTGTCTGCATGGAGCACATAGGAATAATGAAAGCCGTGATTTGCCAAATAAATTTAAAGTTAAAATCAAATTGAAAAGCAGATTTAACTAGTTAAATATCAGACCTAAAAAGGAATTTGGAGCAAGAGCTACTAGGCAGATTCAATGGGAAAACATTTCAATTGCAGAACATGGATGGTATTTGCCTTTTTACAAAATTTAATAGAGCAAAAAGTTTATTCTAGAATCCTTTAAAACATTTTTTAAAACCTGTCTGTACAAGGGTTATAAATAAAGGGGACTGCCAGCTAGAGTGGTTTTAGAAGTATCAGGGTTTTTTTTTTTTAAGCTGCCATACCAAGTTGTTTCCTCTGTCTCACATGCCAACAGGAGCAGGCTTTGACCTCTCCTTCCTATCTTTTGATATACTTCTCAACTTGCTGAGACCCGAATATTTTATGAAATGTGGAGGTGAACCCCCAAAATGAAGGGCACAAAGTTATTCATGCAGGAAACTTCCTTTAGTGCAAATTCAGTTATGTGATCCTTTATTGCTGATGTAAATGATTTTTATAGTAAAAACTAGAGGGACACCACTTTGGTATGGAACATGGTAAACTTTGGGACTAAACTAAATGAGGGACATACAAAAAGTTAAGTGGGAGATGTGTTTATAATTGCATTGCCACCTCTGAAATTACCTCTCTACAGGGGCAAGGTACAGAAAGATGACTTATTGTGCAAGATTCTCTCTGGAGTCTCCCCCTTACTGGTATACCAAACAACATCTTGAATTAGATCCAGATGCCATAGGATCAGTAGCATAGGCATCTCACTGTGTTACTCCATAATGACACTGAGGCTTTACTATCCTTATACACCCATCCCATGGATCAAGGCAATTGTGCAAAAGAAATATATATACACAAATCTACATTCAAAGAAAGTTAAAGCAGCAAAGTCAAGCACTCAGCTTAGGAAAAGCCAGAACTCAGCTTGTCTGTGCAAATTTAATTTGGCCCCTTATTCATTTGCATTGTGAGAGTCTTGAATTATGTGATCACATACTGTTTCATTCAGCACACAGACTAGAATGTGCCCACTGAATGAGTAGGTAGTTAATATTTCCTTTTATCCTCATTGTTCAGTCTGACCCCAGGCCCTATGTACTGCACAGAATGCCCTCCTCTGACGACAGAATTATTTATTTCCTTTTTGGTTTTTCCATGGTGCTCATCACTGATTCATCAGCATGCTTCACAAACATGCTTTACAGTAGCCCTGTGAGGTGAGCTAATATTATCCCCATTTTACAGATGGCAAATGGAGGCACAGACACATTGAATGTCAAAAGTATCCACCAATTTTGGTGTCCAATTTGAGATGCCTGAAATTCAGAAAAAATATTACTCTATATTTGTTCAGAGAACAGCTCTCATAGACTTCAGTTGCTGCTCTCAGTGCTCAGTACTTCTGCAAATCAGGGTCTAGGGCAGGGCAAGTAAGTTTTTTTGGTTTGTTCACAATTTTGAAAAGTCAAAAAGGGTGAGAATCAGACAATGTTTCATTTTGGTGACTGAGCATTTTAAATGTTTTTGAATTGAAAACGTTAAAGGAAATTTTGAAAGAAGTCATGTCAAGCTAGAAAAAAAATAACCAGAACATTTTAATTTGGATTTTTAAACAAACACACAAACCAATTCAGAGAAACTGACATAAGTTCACAGGAGGTTTCAGGGTCACTGAATCTTCTCTTTTACCAAAAAATTTTGGTAGAAAAATTTTGCCCAGCTCTACCCAGGCATCTCAAGTTGGATGAGAACCCACAAAATGAGAAACAATGTGGCCTCTTATGAAAGTTGGGGTTTAAGACACTTGCCCACTAACACACAGGAACTGTATGGCAGAGGTACAGATAGAGTCCTGTTCACTAGAACAGAATTTGACTGCCTTAGCCACTAAACCATCTTCTCTATTCCTGCAATCCCCTGGCCTCATTCTCTTCCTACCATCCAACTTCTGCAGTCAATAAGGGCAGGGGCCTACTGCAAATAGCACCTTTCATTGCACAATCCTTATTTCATCCCCACAGTAAGCTCCAGTGTGTGCACTGAATGAGACAGTGTCCTGCTGAAAAAATAGCATATGATTATGCAGTTAAACCCTGTATCATAATCCATACACACAAGGGGCCACAATTAAGGATGCAGAGTACTGCTAATGTTTGAGTGTGTGATTTTGTAATCTGAATGTTGTTTCCAAAAACCTGAAAAATTTCAGCGGAAACAAGAAAGTAATTTTCTTTAAAAAAAATTTCTTTGTTGAGTTTGGGGGGGAGAAGAAATTTATCAACCACTTCTATTTATGGACCATGGATTCTCTAGACAGAAATTCAAGCAGGCTGGAAGCAGTGCCTAAGATCCTTTTAGTCTGATTTAAGGTTATAGTCACAACCTTTGCTTGTTTACAGCTTCATTGCCTTTTTACTTCATGATTTTCTGAATAGCTTGTTGAGATCTGTTGATTTTATGTTGCACTCTGGCTTGGCAAAGTGCATTTTTTCATTCACTTTTAAAAGTAGACTTTTACCTGGGACATACTGAGCCATTCGACAAGTTTTTTAAAAAAAGACCTACCTACCTATATGGTCACCAAAGGGAGCCCTGTGTCACTTAGTGGTCTGACACAGAAACAAACAATAATAAAATCAATAAGAAGCTTCTTTTCAAGCTATCCAGGTACAGAAACTTGAGGGCAGACATTGCAGCCTATCTATGCTAGGATAGAGTCCCCAGGGGGCAAGGTATTTAGGTAGAGAGAGACAGAGGTCAAACAGCTCTCTGGGGAATAAATTATTGAAATCAATTATACCTACTGTAACCTTCTTGTACAGGGGTGGCCAGCCTGTGGCTCCGGAGCTACGTGCAGCACTTCAGAAGTTAATATGCAGCTCCTTGTATAGGCACCGACTCTGGGGCTGGAGCTACAGGTGCCAACTTTCCGACGTGCCAGGGGGTGCTCACTGCTCAACCCCGTGCAGTGCCACAGGCCGACTCCGCCCCTTCCCACCCCCTCCCTTGGGCCTGCTATACCCTCGCTCCTCCCCCGAGCCTCCTCCAAGCTACAAAACAGCTGATTGGGAGGCGCTGATTGGCAGGGCTGCCAGTGGGCAGGAGGCCCTGTGAGGGCAGGGAGCTGCTGACATATTACTGTGGCTCTTTGGCGATGTACGTTGGTAAATTCTGGCTCCTTCTCAGGCTCAGATTGGCCACTCCCGTTCTTGTAGATGTGATGCTGATGTTAACAGTTATTTCCTAAGCGTCTGCATAACAGACTCAAAACCCGTGTGTATTTGTTTAGAGTTTGAAAGTCAATTTCTGAATGCTTATATGACAAGGATCTCAGAGGCCATAGTAATTAACTGTGAAGGAACCTAGGGCTTACCTCCACCACCTTACTCATGTTAAAACTACAGACTGCCAATGAAATTCATGGGTAGCAGATTTAAAACAAACCTAAGGGAGTACTTCTTCAAAACACCCGCAGTCAACCTGTGGAACTCACTGGCAGGGGATGCTATGAAGGCCAATAGTATAACTGACCCTACAACCAGGACCATATGGACTCTCCTTTTTATTTGCATTCTTGGGAAGATAGTGAGCAATGAGTGACTGGTTACCGCAAATGTCACAATGGTCCTGCTCAGGGGGTAGCAAATGTATACTGGAGGGGACAGGCTTTTCCAGTGTTCTGCTTTTCCCAGATTTCATTTAAAAACAAAAACAAAACTAAAAAAAAACCTGACACTACAAAAGCACATTGGGAATCGTTCCATGCACACACTAATTAGTGGCTAAAACTGGTGCCCTGGATTCTCTAGACAGAAATGCAGGCCCTGCTGTAGATTGGCCATTAGCTTTTTAACCACTGCATCATCTGCACCTGCTCCGATAATTGCTTAAAATGCTCTGCTACTGCTGCAATGGTGAGAGCAATAGTGAGAAATATTAAGAAGTCATCTAGAGTAGAGAAGGCCATAGCAAAGCAGAGTTTCAGTTCTGGGAGTGTACTTAATTGTCATCACCTCCCTATCCTCTTCTGCCTATTTATTTGACAATAAATAACCAGGCTCTATGCTCAATTTCACTCCCCCTACCCCCTTGAAATCAACTAAAATTCAGATAATGCAAATTTAGTGCAATTTTCAGATAAGTACATTTCTACTCAGTTACATACAGCAAATCTATCAAGTAACCCCAACTTACAATGGCAGGATCAAGGTGCAGTCACCAGGCAGAAACTAAGCAGGAGTCCCAAGTTAAGTAGGGTAGGGAATAACACCTCTCAAAGTCAGGTGTTTTTTTCTGATGCAACCAAAATAGAATAAAGCATCAGGCCCTCTTCTTTGTGTGCAGGCTAATACCCCTTGAACTTCAAAGCCCACCATATAACCAGGGCAGCTTTCATACCTCACTGAAGTTAAACCCCCCTCTGTTCTCAGAAACATTGCTGTGAGCCAAGTCCCTTTTAACTAATTCAGCTGCATCTAATCACCTCAGGTGTAAACAGGCATCCTTATGGTTCCTACAGCCAGAGCTCAGGTCAGCTAAGGGAGTCTTAAAGGGATAGGTGCAATTGTCCTCTGTTATGCCAGTGTAATGCTGGATACACCATCACTAATGTCAGCATTATTCATGTTTCAGTCAGGGGCACGGTTTGCCCTGGAGGAAGCTCCTGCAATGCTCAATTCTATAGCCCCAACCCCAAACCCTGCCTACAAGGTCACCCTATGCAGAGAATGCCATTTTGAGACCCCAGGTGGCACAGAGCAGAATGGAGCAGCTAACTCTCAGCAGGCTGGATCTGGCTTTCAGGGGTCCCCTCACTGCCTCCAGGACCCCCTGCGACTATATGGGTTGCAAGTGCCTAATGCCACCATTGGTTTCGGTAGCTCTCAGAGGTCCATTGTGCCTAGTCACTGTACAAACACCTAGCATTTTATTGAGATTTGTACAAGATGTACAAAGAGCATCCATCCAAAGCTCTGGGACCATTGACTATTTTTTAAAATGACACTAAAATCGAAAGATTCCCTGCCCTGATGAGCTTCAATTCTAAACCAGGCCAGGGCTGGGAGGGAAAACAGGCACAGGTAGGCCACAGCGAGTCACCAGCAAAGCTAGGGATAGAACCCTTGTTTCCGAGTCACAGTGCAATGTCCTAGCCACTAGACCACACTGCCTCTCAGTACAGGTAGACTGGGATAAAATGTGTAAATAACAGCAGAATTGGGTCCAGCATCTGGAAGTCCTGAGATTTAACCCCCAGATTCCCAGTGTCAGTATTGGTTGGCTGGGCCTCCCTTTTGGGACAACAATGGGCTGTAAGAGACCATCATGGCTGTCAGGTCCCCTCTAGGGGGTATATACCCCCTGTCCCAACTACATGGCATCCCAAGGATTCCCAAAGCACTTTAAATCACTTCACCAGCCACTGAAATGCACTGGCTCTGGGGAGAAACACAGTAGCTGTTCAGCAGTACGCAACAGCACCAGCTACATAACAGTTTGGAGCTCATAGGGTATGTCTACACTGCAATAAAAAACCCTCAGCGCTGATTCTTGGAGCCTGGGTCACCTGACTTGAGTTCATGAGGCTCAGGCTGTGGGGCTAAAAATAACAATGTAGACATTTGGGCTTGGACTGCAGCCCAGGCTCTGAAACCCACCCCCTTTGCAGGGTCTCAGAGCCCGGGCTGCAGTCCAAGCCTGAATGTCTACACTGCACTTTTATAGCCCTGCAGCCTGAGGCCTGAGCAGGGGTGGCGAGTGCTGCTGGCCATGCTACAGGAATATTCTGGGCCCAGAGGCCTGGCTCCACCAATGTTCGGGGCTCATTCTCTCCCCTGGCCCCGCGTGCCGCCCCATGTGCCTCCCCTGGAGCGTCTCCCAGCTCCACCTACCACCCCTGGGTGATTTAAAGGGCCCCTGACTGCCGCCGCCACCACCGGCAGCGCAGTGGGGCTAAGCCAGCTTCCTGCTCACCCTCGCTCCACACCACTTCCGGAAGCGACTGGCACATCCCTGTGGTCCCGGCGGGGTGGTCTCCTCGTGCTGCCCCTGCCCTGAGCACTGAATCTGCAGCTTCCTGTTAGGATATAGATATTCAGGCCTGTCTGTAAAGGCCTATACTCTAAGAATTTAGGTGTATTCTTATCACTTGGCTAACTATAGAGGTATAAAAGAAAGAATCAAAATCACTGTCTGCTGGTGTAAGGGCCTTCTCTTACTGTGACAGTCTGAGGCCCTGTTCTTAGGCTAAGGCCTTTGGCTAAGCAGCAGAGGCAGCCATAAGCTGGGAAGCGACCGGTCACATCCTCACACTCCAAACTAGTCACATTGAAATAAGGTGCTATTGGGCTCTTAGGCACTATCAGGACAGGATTGTATTCCTATCACCTCCAGAGAAAGGGAAGTGCCTAGAAAATGTAAAAGGAAACTTAGTTTGATAGCATCCTGTCTGGCAAGAACTCACTTATCAATAGCTGGGATGTGAAATCCTCACTTCTGTATTGTTCTGTCATTATAGTTCCCACTTTGCTGTTGTTTGTCTATATAATCTCTGTCTGGTTCTGTGATTGTTCCTGTCTGCTGTATAATTAATTTTGCTGGGTGTAAACTAATTAAGGTGGTGGGATATAATTGGTTATATAATCATGTTACAATATGTTAGGATTGGTTAGTTAAATTTCAGGAAAATGATTGGTTAAGGTATAGCTAAGCAGAACTCAAGTTTTACTATATAATCTGTAGTCAATGAGGGAGGTGGGGAGATGGGAACAGGGAATGGGGGTAAGAAAATTGGAATCATGTTTTGCTAAAGGGGGAAATGGGAACAGGGAATGGGAGTAAGGAAGTTGGAATCATGTTTGGCTAAGGGTAGGAATGGGAACAGGGACACAGGTCAGTGAGCCTCACTTCAGTCCCCGGAAAAATCATGGAGCAGGTCCTCAAAGAATCAATCCTGAAGCACTTACATGAGAGGAAAGTGATCAGGAACAGTCAGCATGGATTCACCAAGGGAAGGTCATGCCTGACTAATCTAATCGCCTTCTATGATGAGATTACTGGTTCTGTGGATGAAGGGAAAGCAGTGGATGTATTGTATCTTGACTTTAGCAAAGCTTTTGACATGGTCTCCCACAGTATTCTTGTCAGCAAGTTAAAGAAGTGTGGGCTGGATGAATGCACTATAAGGTGGGTAGAAAGCTGGCTAGATTGTCGGGCTCAACGGGTAGTGATCAATGGCTCCATGTCTAGTTGGCAGCCGGTGTCAAGTGGAGTGCCCCAGGGGTCGGTCCTGGGGCCGGTTTTGTTCAATATCTTCATAAATGATCTGGAGGATGGTGTGGATTGCACTCTCAGCAAATTTGCGGATGATACTAAACTGGGAGGAGTGGTAGATACGCTGGAGGGCAGGGATAGGATACAGAGGGACCTAGACAAATTGGAGGATTGGGCCAAAAGAAATCTGATGAGGTTCAATAAGGATAAGTGCAAGGTCCTGCACTTAGGACGGAAGAACCCACACAGCTACAGACTAGGGACCGAATGGCTAGGCAGCAGTTCTGCGGAAAAGGACCTAGGGGTGACAGTGGACGAGAAGCTGGATATGAGTCAGCAGTGTGCCCTTGTTGCCAAGAAGGCCAATGGCATTTTGGGATGTATAAGTAGGGACATAGAGAGCAGATCGAGGGACGTGATCGTCCCCCTCTATTCGACATTGGTGAGGCCTCATCTGGAGTACTGTGTCCAGTTTTGGGCCCCACACTACAAGAAGGATGTGGATAAATTGGAGAGAGTCCAGCGAAGGGCAACAAAAATGATTAGGGGTCTGGAACACATGACTTATGAGGAGAGGCTGAGGGAACTGGGATTGTTTAGTCTGCAGAAGAGAAGAATGAGGGGGGATTTGATAGCTGCTTTCAACTACCTGAGAGGTAGTTCCAGAGAGGATGGTTCTAGACTATTCTCAGTGGTGGAAGAGGACAGGACAAGGAGTAATGGTCTCAAGTTGCAGTGGGGGAGGTTTAGGTTGGATATTAGGAAAAACTTTTTCACTAGGAGGGTGGTGAAACACTGGAATGCGTTGCCTAGGGAGGTGGTGGAATCTCCTTCCTTAGAAGTTTTTAAGGTCAGGCTTGACAAAGCCTTGGCTGGGATGATTTAATTGGGGATGGGTCCTGCTTTTGAGCAGGGGGTTGGACTAGAAGACCTCCTGAGGTCCCTTCCAAGCCTGATATTCTATGATTCTAGGTGTAAGGCTCTGTGGTGTCAGAGCTGGGAAGGAGGATACTAAGGAAGGAAACTGGAATCATGCTTGCTGGAAGTTCACCCCAATAAACATCGAATTGTTTGCGCATTTGGACTTCGGGTATTGTTGCTCTCTGTTCATGTGAGAAGGACCAGGGAAGTAAGTGGGTGAAGGAATAAGCCCCCTAACACTCCCATTGGCCAGAGATTTAGGCAGGTGGTGGGGGCGGATGGGACTTGGACCCATTCTGGGCACCACCAAAAATTATACACACCTGCTGCCCTGGCCCTGAAAGCCCAATCAGCTGGCCCAGGCCAGCCATGGTAGTGCTATGGGTCTTTTATTGCAGTGTAGATGTACTCTGAGGTCCCCGTCCTACATTCCCTCTATGTCCAAAGCCTCTCTTGACTTTGTAGTTAGTTTTCTCCTGTGCATGATCAGTTTTGTGTGGAAAGTGTAGTGATGGGGCCAGACCTTCGGGGTGTAAATCAATGAAACTCCATTGACTTAAATGGTGCTTCACTGATTTATACCAGCTGAGGATTTGACCCAAGACCATACAATACATCAGCATTACGTGCAAGAGCACAAATTAAAGCTGTAAGCCCTGACTCTCCTCTCAAATCAGTGTAACTCCAGTCAGGAGTTATTTCTGATTTAACCTAGAGTAACAGAATGTTGTTCTAGTCTACTATCAGCAAGGGCAAGGGTTGCCAAAATCCAGTGGACTCTTCCAAAGTGTGATCCTGATTCTCCTTTACTGTGCACCTGCTGCAGTCATTTACACCAATGCAAAGTGGGTGTAAAAGGCTTCCATAGAATGGCAGTAGTTTACACCTACACTGCCCCAGCATAAATTACTAGATAAGAGATAGGACAATAGGGCCTGTGCGCCAGATCCTCCTCTTCAATTAAACAGTGTCACTCCATGAAAATCAACAGAGGTGCAGTGATTTACACCAGCTGAGGTCAGCCCCAGCATGTCCCTGTAACACAGGAATCTGATGTGATGCTGGGTGGATTGTTATCAGAGAAGGCGAGGGAGAGAATCTTAGGCTTGTCTATACTGGCAAGTTTCTGCACACTAAAGCAGCTTTCTGCATCATAACTCCCAAGGTGTACACGCTGCCAAGCCACTTAGTGCGCAGAAACTGCACAGTTGCAGCGTTATAAAAAAACCACCCCAACAAGAGGCGTAGAGCTTTCTACGCTGGGGCTACAGCACTGCGGTGCCAGTGTAGACACCCTAGTCAATTACATTGCTGCAGTTGGCCTCTGGGAGGTGTCCTACAATGCCTGTTCTCATCTCTTTGGTCATTGGTTTGAACTCTACTGTCCTGCCCTTGGGTGACCAATCGTGAGCTCCACTCCAAAATTCCTTGGCAATTTTGAAAGTCCCCATCCTGGATCATCCCCCACTTGGAGCAATGCCGAGCTGCTGGACCTCATCAGCATTTGGGGAGAGGAGGCTGTCCAGTTCCAGCTGCACTCCAGCCATAGGAATTATGATACCTAAGGAAAGATTTCACAATGCATGACAGAAAGGGGCCATGACCAGGACACACTGCAGTGCAGGGTCAAAGTGAAGGAGTTGCGGAACGCCTACCACAAGGCATGGGAGGCAAACTGCTGCTCCAGTGCTGTGCCCATGAGCTGCCAGTTCCACAAAGAGCTGGTCGTGAAACCCGGTGGTGATCCCAACTCCACTGCAAAGGCCACTGTGGATACTTCATTGGCTCCCATGCCAGTCAAGAGTGGACCGAGCCAGGAGGAGGAAATCTGGGACGAGGATGTGGAAGGGGAGGGGAACCAGAGGCAGAGAACTACTCGGAGGTCAGAGATGCATGCAACCAGGAGCTCTTTTATACTCCAGAGGAGGCTAGTCAGTCACAGCTGTCGGAGCTTGGCAAAGCGCAAACAGGAGAGGAGGCCCCTGGTAAGTGGCTTTGATTTGGGGAATCGCTGAAGCAAGTTGTTGGGGCCAGGAGGGTTGCAGAAAGCAGGCTTGTGTCTGTATGATGCGCTTACCACCGCATGCCTAGTCTGAGCGGTGGAACAGGGTGTTGATTGACTCCCTCACTTCACGGGAATCTGCCTCAGATCTCCATGAAACTCTCATGGAGATACTGGGCAATCCGCTGCCGCAGGTTCTTTGGCAGAGCTGCTTTGTTTCTTGCCCCATTAAGGGTAACTTTCCCCCACCACTCTGCCGTCACTGGAGAAGTCTGCAGTCTTGGAGAAGACCCTCCATTGATTCCCTGCTCACCCTCAGCAGCGAGACATCTTCCATAATGAACACAGCCTGTGGAAAATGTGAGGACAGTAATGATTATAAAGCCCCCACCACAGTGCTAGCTCTCCCCAAGAGCCACGTGCCCAGTGTACAGTACAGTCCTGGAACACTGATTTCCCTTGTCCCTGCAGTTACTCACCATTTTGGGGGTCTTGTGGCTCATGTGTGCTTGCCTGGGGTCAGCCAGTTAGTGACAGGTATGTGAATAGTGGCTGTGTTTTAAATCACCAAATCAGTGGTCGGTGTGTTGCAAACAATACTGCTTCTGTAAAATGTTGCATTTTGGCTTCACAGATATGACCTTGGGAGCCCGGCCTCCCTCTTTGTTATTGCCAGCTTGACGGCTGCACACAATTAGAACGTGGCTATGAAGAACTAAAGAGGACTTTCTGCGTGATGTCATGATGCACACTGCGGCAGAAAAACAAGAATGGAAGGAGTGGCGGGACAGCGAGAAGAGGGACCAAAAGGAGAATGTGGCGCAGCAAAACAAAGCCATGAAGTGGCTCTTAAACGTTATAGAGCGCCAAGCGGACGTGATCCAGAAGCTACTAGCATTGCAAACTGAGCAGCTCCGCACTTGCCCTCCTCTGCAGCCGCTGTCATGAAACTCTTTCTCATGTGCCCCCACCAGACATTGCTAACACACTCTTATCAACCTCCTGGCTCCAGTCTGTACCTGCAGCATTCCATTTCTTCCCCCATCACAGTCCAGCACTGCAGACTCCCAGTACCCACTGCACTCAACACCCATCCCTCTGCAGTTTAGCCCTGCTGAAGTACAGTACCCACTGCACGGTACTCTAAAGGACAAAGTTGCATATGATACCTGAACAAAAGCACACTCAACAGTCATTCTGCACTTGCTCAGCCTGTTGTTGAACTGTTCCTTGCTGCTGTCAAGGTTCCCTGTGTATGGCTTCATAAGTCACAGCATTAAGGGGTAGGCGGGGTCTCCCAGGATCACAGTGGGCATTTCGACTTCTCCTACAGTGATCTTCTGGTTCGGGAAGAAAGTCCCTGCTTGCAGCTTCCTGAACAGGCCAGTGTTCCGAAAGATACGTGTGTCATGCACCTTTCCGGACCAGCCTGCATGAATGTCCGTGAAACACCCACGATGACCCAGAAGCACCTGGAGAACTATAGAGAAATATCCCTTCTGATTAATGTACTCAGTGGCAAGGTGGTATGATGCCAGAATTGGAATATGCATGCCATCTATCGCCCCTCCGCACTTAGGGAAGCCCATTTGTGCAAAGCCATCCACAATGTCACACACGTTGCCCAGCGTTACAGTCTTTCGGACCAGGATGCAATTAATGGCCCTGCACACTTCTGTCAACACGCGTCCAACAGTCAACTTTCCCACTCTGAACTGGTTAGCAACCGATCAGTAGCAGTCTAGAGTAGCCAGCTTCCACAGTGCAATCGTCACGTGCTTCTCCAAGGACAGGGCAGCTCTCATTCTCGTGTCCTTGCACCGCAGGGCTGGGGCGAGCTCATCACACAGTCCCATGAATGTGGCTTTCCTCATCCAAAAGTTCTGCAGCCACTGCTCGTCATCCCAGACGTGCATCATGATGTGATCCCACCACTCAGTGCTTGTTTCCTGAGCCCAAAAGCAATGTTCCACTGTGGTCAGCACCTCCATGAATACCACAAGCAATCTCGTGTCGTAGCTAGTACGGGTGGCAAGATCAATGTCGCACGCCTCTTGCCTTTGTAGTTTAAGGAATAACTCCGCTGCCCCTCATGATGTGTTAGTGAGAGCAAGCAGCATATTGGTCAACTGTGCGGGATCCATTCCTGCAGACTGAAGAGGCAGAGCGTGCAGTACACAAACCATTGAAAGATGGTGCCAAATGCGGATGGAAACACAGGGATTGCTGGGATGCGAAGCAATGCATCATGGAACATTGGGACAGGACCCAGGATGCCCCACTGTATGGGGAGATTTTGGCAAACCAGTAAAGTGCCTGAAACCACTATTGCTTATTGCTAAAAGCAGCCAAGTCAGCAGGCCGTAAAGTGGCCATGCAGCAGCAGCAACTTGACCAAGGCAGGAGGGGAGGGGGTTCTGGGTGCCCCAGAAAGGGCAGCTTGACCCCACATCCATCCTGATAAGAACTGTGTTGAATTTGCTGATACATGCATTTTAGAAAAGCAGGATGTGCCCTCAGGAATGTGCCTGTTAGGGCCTCAAGGCTGTAAACTCTGGGGAAAAAAAAACACAGCTGATTAATCAATAATCAAAAGGAACCTCTTGCTTGACCATTGAAACGGCTTGCTTAACAACTTTTCTTTAAGGGACATGTCACTGTATTATAAAGGTATAAATAAGGGGGAAAAGTTTGAGGTAGTTGGACTCTTCAAGACTGGTCTCTCCCTCTGGATGCATCTTGTGTTCCCCACCAGCAGATGGGCTGCCGCTGTGCCACTTGAGAGCCACCCTCAGCTTCGGTAATTATTGAGGATTGGGGGTGTTTTACTAACCTGTTGCGGACATGTGTAAGTGCTTGAGACTAAGTGAAGTTTAGCTTTAAGTGAAAGCACGTCTGTGTTGTCCTGTTTGTGCCAGCCCTCGATCGGTCAGAGAGCCGTGTCTCCCCTGATTTATTTCCTGACACCACCTCGCACAGAGTAAAAGTTACCAAGAGCTTTGGCTTGAAAGAACCCGGGTAACACCGCAACCCCCTCTGCCTTCCCACAACTCTTAGCAGCAAAAGAGGAAGAGATGTTCTGTGGGATAGCTGCCCAGAGTGCACCACTCCAAATACCACTGCAAGTGTGAACACACTACTGCGCAGGCAGCTGACAGTGTGAAACAGCAGTTTTCCTTCAGCGCTCTCTGAGCGGCGCTGTAGCTGCCGGTGATGTAACTCTGCCAGTGTAGGCACGCCCTTAATGTCATATCCCAGATCTCAGGGTGATACTTTACAGTGATTTTACTACAAATTACAGCAATTTTGCCCAGGCTATCACTCTGTAGATAAATTGAGCTGTGTCCCATTGGACAAAAAGAAGTTATATTCCACACTATATCAGGAGGAAGTAGGTTTGTTTAATCACCTTGATTTTTAAACTTGTGCAATTTTTTTGGTTTTGCTACCCAATAAGCAAATCTGTTTGCATAACCTGATTTCAAATGCAACTCGGATCAAGATTTTTACTAAGTGGATGATTTGTACAATGAGAGCCCCTCAGTCTCTGACAGAATCGCTTTGATGAGGGGGTGTTTCTTTAATTACGCTGAAGGCCGATTACCCCATTACAGCTGCATTGTTTTGCAGATTGTATATAATTTTGCTCTTTCCAGAGCTTCGTTGCTATAACTCTGAGGAAAATGCAAACACCAAGGAAATATTTGAGACGCATTAGGCAAGAGATGAAGATGTCTTAGTGCATTCAATTTAAGCTACAACATTAAAGTTATTTTGTTGAATAAAACATAATGTAATAATGAGCCTGCATATGTCAACTCTGAGGAGAAAGTAATAATAGTTGGATAGCTAGCTTTCCCTTCTACTTTCCTACACCCCCTCCTTTCTTACTTTCATTGGAATTAGAGAGGGTGCTGCAGAGGGAATCCTTCTGTAGTACATGCTTCATTTGGGGTTAAGTATATTTCCTGTGGTTGTACTTCATAGCAGAATAATGTGTTCAATTCACAAGCACTTCACAATAATACTAATGAGACATCACAGCTTGCATGTTTCTTACCTCTTTATCACCCAGGAAGAGTAAATTGCCTTCTTTGAAGCACTTGTAATTAACTACAATGTTTTGTGGCCTGTTTTTGTAGGGCACAGTGCACAGAGGTAGAGACTCACTAAGGGTTAATTTGTCATGACCATGGCAGAGTGATAAAGAACTGTTATGGCTTGGATGTAGGTAATATTGGTCTATCATATGAAAGCACCATTTGAGACAGGAGGCCTGATTTGCCAATGTGCCTTGCCTCTCGCATAGTCAATTACGCTTTTGCAAAGTGAGTGGAAAATGCAATCAAATCTGAACTGTAGCACTTTACAACCACCATGTTTTTACTCTGTTAGATACTACAGCTGGTCAAAGCTGGTTCTACGGCATAGTTACATCCACAGTTAGCCTCAACATGGATGCAGAGGTTCAGCTTTGAGCAATGCTTTACAGGCTCAGGGCGTTAGTGTGTGGGTGTCAATTAGTGATGTTGCCCTTTAAGCATGGAGAAGACGAAGGACTTTTCATGACCACCAGCTAAAGGAGACATTTAGCTCAAGTGGCTGAGGCCTATGTTTTTGGAGCTGGACATTCAGGCTTCTGGTGCTGGCTTCCTATTTGACTGATACCTGTGTCTGCTGCACAGATGGATTTCTGTTACACTAGCCCAGTGCTTTGGTGAGTGATGAAAATGACATAACTATGGGTATTTTTACTTACATCAGGAAAGTGAGTGAGCAGAATTTAGCAGTGCTTCCTTAAACACAGAACTTTGTGGTACCCTTAAAGCCACAGGGAACATTTTAGCAATTAATTCACTGTGCAGATCTGTTGTCAACAGTTAAAGGAACAGAAATTCCTGAAGTTATCCCCTATACAGAGCTTCTCGCACTCTACTCCTCTTCCCTTCAGGTACCTCAGGTCCTCTAACATCATCAGCAAGGAGCATCCAAGCTAGAATCTGACATGATGCTAACAGTCACTGAGTTCTGAAATCTCATAATTTCCACTCTAGTCTTGAAACTGCTTGAACCTGAATTCATCTAAGGATTTTTTTACCCCGGCAGGAAAATGCATCCTTAAGAAGACAGGTCAATAGGTCAGGTAATATTGTTGCAGATTCCACCAGAGGTGCTGTGAGTTCCATACAGAGTTAACCTGCCCTTCAGTTGAACGTAGCATGGGGAGCGGAAACTCCTTTTCAGATCTTTCAAAACATCTACAATCCTATACTAAAGCAATTGGAGTTTTGTAGGTTTTGGGATGACTTGAACCATTCAAAAACAATGATACCGATATCGCTCTTCAATTATTTCTGTCCTGCTCTTTCCTAATTTATGCTGGTTTAGGAAGACCAATTGTCTGCCCCATTGAGACAAGTTGCCCAGTACTCCCTAGATTATACTACTGCAGTATGCTAGAACTATATTAGCTTTAAGGAAAATATTTTTACTTAGTCATGGAGTCATTAGTTTCTAGGGAAAGGAAGTGTAATTAATCAAGACCACCACCATTAATCATGCTGTGGTGTGACAGTTTGCAAAATCGAGTCAAGTTTTAATGCACTGGCTTCATTTTATTTAGTCATCATCCAATGAAGAACAGCTAAGCCAAACAGCCAAGCTTACATA
The DNA here is from genome assembly GCF_965152235.1 of Eretmochelys imbricata. Lineage (NCBI taxonomy): Eukaryota > Metazoa > Chordata > Testudines > Cheloniidae > Eretmochelys > Eretmochelys imbricata. The sequence goes on from NC_135581.1 coordinate 29,678,756, forward strand.
GCCCACTGGTGAGTGTGTTCTACAACTTGAGCTAAAGAGCCAAGGGTCTGCAGCTTGGGGCTGTATCAACTCGCACTCCATTGGGTGTATGAAGCTAAAGGGGAAATGGGAGAATAAATATAGGGCAAGAGCAGGAGCTAAAAACAAGCATCTTGAGCTTAGAAAGTCAGGAATTACTCCCCTGTGGGAGGACAGCAAAGGGCCTGAAAGCAGGAGGACAGCAGCAGTTTGGACTGGGGGATGGTGAGCACCATTGGGTTTTGGTCCATTGCACAGCTGAGTGCCCTGTATAAGGGGATGATCATGTGTGTGTCTGCAGACATGGCCACTGGCTTTGTGATTACTCCAGTCCAGTGTCCACAACACATACATACCCACCCCATGTGGGGGTTACACGGAGGACGCAGTCCCTGTGACATTGCATTCCATATGTTTATGGAAATATGCTTATGAGTGTGAATATAATGTAAATGGAATATGCTTTATGTTATCATTACAAAATTTATAATCTTGTAAATTATCATTACAAAGTTTATAATCTACTGAGTGTGTTCATCCTATTTGTATGTATGTATCATTCTTGTATCTGAAACTAGAAATATGAAGCATTACTCTGAGGTCCTATTGTAATTATGCAAAGTGTGAGCCATTAATGGTGGCTTAGAATCTTGATGGCTCCCATTGACTGGGACAATTGGTTGCAAATGGTTTATTTACCTGCAAGCCTTCTTGTGGACCTGGGGGCCAGCCTGTGGGTAATGAAGTATGAGGTCTTACAGTGGCATGTGACCATGTCACCTGATACTGGAATCCATCTTAAACCTGGTGCTTTTCCATTTAGAAGGAGGGGTGGGAACACAGAGAGACAAAGGATTCCCACCTTGGGCCAAAACTATAAAAGGGGGTGGAGCAGAACAAGGTGGGGGGACAGCAGTCATGAGAAATCCCCTAGTTACCACCTGAGCTGGAACTAACAAGGACTGTACCAGGGGAAAGGATTGGGCCCAGACTAAGAAGGAGTCTAGTCTGTGAAAGAAGCTTATTGGAACATCTCTAAGGGTGAGATTTACCTGTATTCAGTTTCTTAATGTATTAGGCTTAGACTTGCGTATTTTTGCTTTATTTTACTGGTGACTTACTTTGTTCTGTCTGTTATTACTTGAAACTACTTAAATCCTACTATCACTTTTGTTTATTATTAAACCCAGAGTAAGTGATTAATACCGGGGGGGAGCAAACAGCTGTGCATATCTCTCTATCAGTGTTATGGAGGGCGGACAATTTATGAGTTTACCCTTTATAGACTTTATACAGAGTAAAACGGATTTATTTGGGGTTTGGATTCCATTGGAAGCTGGGTGTCTGGGTGCTGGAGAGAGGTGACCTGCTGAGCAGTTTTGGTTAAAGTCTGCAGCTTTGGGGGCGTGGTTCAGATCTGGTCTATGTTGCTGCAGACTAGCATCTCTGGCTCAATAAGGCAGGGTTCTGGAGTCCAAAGCTGGCAGGGAAAATGGGCTCAGAGGTAACTCGAGCACGTCAGGTGACAGTCCGAAGGGGGTTTCTGTGACCAAACCCATAACAGTCCCAATGACTGGGTCACAGCAGCAGTTATGGAGCTTCCCCATTCCCTGCTCCCAGCCAGGGGTGGTCCTCATCCTCTCCAGCCCTTGGTAGTTCCCTTCACAAACACAGTTGACTTTGCCTTTGTGCAGGGCTCTGTGGAGTTGAACTTCATTTAAAAACGTTGGAATCATTTAAATCCTGGGTAGCTCTGAACAGCCTTATAACTGACACGCAAGAGCAGAGATGGTCTGATTAATTGTAGGGGCATTTTCTGATTGGTTTAATTAAAAGAATGAGCTAACCCTGAGGAAGAGTTACATTATTAGCACTAGAAAACTGAGGCCCAGGAGACTCCAGTAGGTAGCACCATATCTTCCTTTGGAAAAGGAAGAAACCAGTGAGTCCAGTTCCTTTCCTCTAACCAGAGTTTTTCATCCTTTACTCTAGTTCCTCTGTGAAAACAGAGTTCTAAAGAGGGAGGGATACCAGCAGTTCTCACCATCATAACAATATATTTGTACAACTTGGCGACTAGATTACAAGCCAGATAAATGAGTAGTCACGGGGCCTACACTTTCAAAAGGAGAAATACTTAGTTTTAAATCAGATACCTACAGTTTCAGACCCTCCTGTGATGAGGATAGCCATTCTCCTACACTTACCATAACCTAAAATGGGAACAGAATGGGCCTGGCTCCAAAACACCAACTCGACATCCGCAATCACCACATCTGGGGCAAATAGCATATTTGCTTTGCAGATGGCCAGCTAGATACGTGGCTGGCATTTGGGTGTACATAGAGCTCCGTGTGGCTCAAGAGCTTTATTCTCTCACCAACAGAAGTTGGTCCAATAAAAGATATTACCTCATCCACCTTGTATCTCTAATATCCTGGGACCAACACAGCAACAACTACACTGCGTACAAGCCTTTATTGTCTATCTATGACCCTCACTTGTCATGTCACACCTGAATTCATAGAATCATAGAACCATAGGGTTAGAAGGGACTGCAAGGGTCATCTAGTCTACCTCCCTGCCAAGCTACAGGATTTGTTGTGTCTAAACCATCCAAGACAAGGGGCTATCCAGCCTCCTTTTGAAAACCTACAGTGAAGGAGCTTCCACAACTTCTCTAGATGGTGTGTTCCATTTTCCTACTGTTCTTACAGTTAGGAAGTGTTTTGTACAGTGTTTTGCTATAGTTTGAACCCATTTTGCTGTAGCTTGAATCTATTGCCTCTTGTCCTGCCCTCTGTGGCAAGCGAGAACAACATTTCTCCATCTTTTTTATGGCAGCCTTTCGAGTATTTGAAGACCGCTTTTATATCCTCCCCTTAATTTCCTCTTTTCCAAACTATACATACCCAGTTCCTTCAGCCTTTGCTCATATGGCTTGTATTCCATCTCTTTCATCATCTTTGTTGCTCACCTCTGGATCCTTTCCAGTTTCTCTACATCCTTTCTATACATTGGTGACCAAAACTGGACACAGTACTCCAGCTGAGGCCTAACCAGTGCCAAGTAGTTTAGTACAATCACCTCCTGTGACTTGCATGCTGTGCCTCTGATAATGCAACCTACAATTGCATTTCCTTTTTTTGGCGACATCACCGCATTGCTGACCCATGTTGAGGTTGTGATCCACCACAACTCCCAGATCCGTCTCAGCAGTGCTGCTGCCAAGCCAGTTATCCCGCATTCTGTATTTGTGCATTTGGTTTTTCTTCCCTCAGTGTAGCACTTTACACTTGTTTTTGCTGAATTTCATTTTGCTTTCTATAGCCCAGTTCTCCAACTTCTCAAAATCTCTTTGAATTTTAGCTCTATCCTCCAAAGTGTTTGCAAACCCCAACCCAGCTTTGTGTCATCTGCAAATTTGATCAGTATGCTCTCTATTCCTACGTCCAGGTCATTAATAAATATTAACACCAGACCTAGAACAGATCCCTGTGGACCCCCACTTGAGATTGCCTTCCACTTTGATATCATTCCATTAATAGTTATTCGTTGTTTGTGATTGTTTAACCAGTTATGTATTCACTTAATGGAAATTCCACTGTGCCTGCATTTCTGTAGCTTACTTCTCAGAATGTCATATGGAATGGTGTCAAAAGTCTTGCCAAAGTCCCAGTATATTATGTCCTTCCCCTTCCCACCAAACCAGTTACCCTGTCAAAGAAGAAAATCGAGCTGGCTTGGCATGATTTTTTAGTAAATCCAAGCTGGCTGCTAGTGATTACCCCTAGCAATGGGTTATGATGACTGCAGTAGCATCTAGGGATCCCCAGCCAGGCAACAAGGATCCATGGTGCTAGGTGTTGTATACACAATAATAGGCAGTGATCTGGTTTCTGCTTGTTTTTTGAATCACCTAACACAAGTTTGGGGCATTCTGAACAAAATGGCAGAAAAGACCCAGGTGATTGCTGAAATGGGTTTTATTTTCAGACACTTGCTCTACTTCTCCCCCATTAATGCCATGTATCTCCATCCCACACTCTACACCATGCACGCATCTCCATCTGGCACTCTCCTAGGATAGCATTCCCTAGGGACAGCGCTGTGAGAGATGATCAGGTCATATACCAAGTGCATAACCTCGCTGGGAAAGAGCCCTGCCCATCCTCTTGCATTTAACAAACTGTGATTTAAGCCCAGTATTTATCATTAAGTTCAATTAAAATCTCTGAAGACATGATTTATTAAACATTAGTGCTAGCTCTGATTCCATACATTTCAGTTTTAGATCATTAGCATTAAAGGAAAGAACCATTTGTACAACTTAGGCAGAAGTCTACAAGTGACGAGGGACTGTAGAGTCTAAAATCTGCTAAAGTGTATTCAGAATTACATTGTTTGCATCTAAATGATTAAAAGTTTCTTTCTTGAACTAAATTTATGATTGCATTGGCACTGGCTCCATGGAAGTAAAAACTAAGGACAAAATATATTAGAGACTGTGCCGAACTGGGTGCTGGTGAGTGGAACTACCATGACCATTTACTGATGGAGAGGTAAAGAGAGAGATCTAAATGGTTGTCATTAAAGACTTCCCCACTTCTCCCCCTCTGAGCTAGCTAGCATCACTGTGGTACCCCTGACGCTGTAACTCGCCTACGTTTATGAGGGGGAATATTAACAATGCTACATTGTAGTTACTTTGTTATCAAAGGCCACTTAAAAAAAAGATTGGGGTAACCTTGTTACCTGCTTCAGTTGAACACACTGGGCCTGAGTGTCTGCTCTGCCCGAGCCATCTTTGGTGAAGGGCCAGAGTGAGACAGACAACAAGACTTTAAATCACCTTTACGTTCTCCCAATCCTGGGGCAGTCCAGGGCGAGCTCAACCTCCAGTGTAATTTAGAGCAGCCTGCAGGTCTCAAGGGGGCATTCTAGCAACGGGGATGTGGCCATGTTTCCTATGCTCTAAGAACGTCACCTGTACTAAGGTGGACTGGAAGGAGTGTAGAGCCACTTCAGCATCTCCACATGATCTGTGGTCCCCTATGCAGAAGGTGAATGATCAAGGAAACAGGTCCCTCAGCTTCTCAGCTGCTTCATGCCACTGAAGAAGTGCAAAGCAGCCCAAGCAGGGCCAACAGAGTGGCCCATTTCTGGCACACTCAGGGCCCCCTATACTATACACACTATCGTATCAGGAAACCTGCCTACAACATGGCTGTCCCTTCAATGTATTATGGACACATATGCAATTTGCAGTTGAGACTGGGCCAAAATGTGATATATGGCAAGAGCTTCTTGCAGCCAAGACGAGTTTAGCACAGCACCTATTAGCCTAGTTAGAGTTAAGCTCACGATTTGTTCCCTATTGGCCACAAGGGCCCCAGCTGGACTCCCATCTGAGGCAATCTGTGAGATAGATGCAAAATATAGAGTATCATGAATAGAGGATTCCAGCTAAGTCTGCTCTAGTCTCTGGCCAGCAACTGAGACACACAACCAGTCTAAATTGGAAAAACAGAACCGTATGGGCTAACCCAGTGTCCTGGGGATTGCGCCATTTCAGATTATCTGAGTGTGTCCAACAGGCTGGTGACTCTCCAGCTGTTGAGATTATTGCAGAGGCAGCATCCTCAGTTCCTGTGGAGTGGGAAGAATGACGATTAAGGAGTAACCCTTCTAGCATTCCAGAAGGAGTCCAATCTTTCTGAGCCAGAAAAATGCAACTGGGATGCTAGAGCCTGAAGGGTCAGCCTATATGAGGAGGAATAGCAGCTGGTGAGAGGGAGGGAACGTCTATGGCTCTCCATGAAAGATGGAAAGGCAGCAGTGCTCATTATTGTATAGATGTTCTTCCGCTTGGAAAACCATGACCTGGAACCAAGATCCTGTGCTTCAGGGAGCTCAGTGACAGCAGATGTGTCCCCATGCTGCCCGGGGATGCTTCTCTCCTTGATAGAGCAGCAGGGCAAAATCTGGCCCTTAGTGAGTCCAGAGGAAAGTGATTGGCATCAAGTCCAAGTTTGTTACCAATAACAAGACTATGCATGTAATCCCACCTCCACCCACTAACTAGAAACCAACACAGAGCAAAAGAACACTAGAGGAGGAAAGAGCAATGGGCTATACCATTAGTAATGAAATCATCCAAATTGCACATGATAGAATGGCTTTAAAATATTCAAGATTTCAAAAACAATTTCCTTTCTGACTTGATGGGCCTCTAGTATCTTATATTTAAAAATAAAATCCCTGCTGTAAAGCATTAGGTCTGTTTCATGGGGAAGAAGGAATACGGGTGTTAACCAGTCATGCAGAATTCCTTGAATTTTAAATATTTAGAGCAAATCCATTTATATTTCCTTTCTAAAATGCCAGAGTGAGATTAAGCTGGGATCTTTCATGGTTTCAACATAAGGATTCAGGACATCAATCTGAGAGGAAGGGGATGGTGCCTGTGGTGTTCCTTCAAATCAGATTTGAAACAGAATACTAAAACTCTCGTGCACTTGCTGTAGCAGTTAAGAGATGCAACTGCTTCCTAGAAAACATAAAGAAACATTCTGTGTAAAAGCAATTCTGCTTATCACTCAGTTTGTTTCAATTTCTATTCTCCATTTTTTTTAAATACAGCATGAGAAGAGTAACATGAGGGTAGGTGATTCAGAGTTCACTGATTCTTGCTGTTTATTCCCCACTGGAAGTCATAAATCCAGATGATGCCATTCATTTATACTGGTGCAACAGTCACTAATTTCCACCACTCAGGCCAAATTCTGCTCTCCTTCCCAAGATAAATTGTTATGGTCTCATCATCCTAATGCCCCATAGTGAGTATTCAATTGATCTACATCCCCTTACTAAAACTCAGTGGGGGTGTTTTCATTGGCTAGCTCTAGGGTGACCAGATGCCTTGATCTTATAGGGACAGTCCCGATATTCGGAGCTTTTTCTGATACAGAAACCCCCCATTTATCCCCCATCCCCTGTCCCAATTTTTCACACTTGCTGTCTGGTTACCCTAGCTAGCTCTCCGTACCAAAAGAAAGGGAAAGAGTCAATGGGAAATCAGGCCCCTGAGACTGACTGGCCCCAGGAACAATGGGGAGAGGCCAATGCTCCATATCAGCCTGATTGACAGGGCAGGCAGGCTAATCAGGGAGTCAGGAGGCCAGTGGGAGTCCCATCCTCTGTGTGAGCTGGATTTGCCTGGGTCAGACAGAGTGGGGCGGAGCTAAGGAGAAAGTAGGGGCCCACGCTGAGCTGGGGAGCAGAGCTGTGCCAGATCCAGAGGGACCAGAAACGCAGCCCAGGAAGCAGGTCAGAGCTGGGAGCAGAGTCACAGAAGCAGCCCCCAGCCTGTGCTGGGGGAAGAGCTGCAACAATCGGAGCTAGAGGGGCCAGAGAAGCAGCCACCCAGGGAGCTGGAAGCAGAGCAGCAGCAGTGCTGAAGCAAAGTGGAGCCGAAGTTGGAGCTGAGGCAGAGTGGAGCTGGAGTCCGGAGCTGGGTGCGGTGAGCAGCTGGGGACAGCGAGGGGGACCTTGGGCAGTGGGCCCAGTGCAGGGAGACGCCTCAGCCAAGATGCCCCTTGCAGGCTGCACTGGGAGGGGGATCGTAACCCCAACAGGGCGGCGGGGGGGGGTGGTGACGCTGGGGGGGGGAAGGGCCCTGCCACCTAGAGCCTGAGGGCGTGTGGCCACTGCCAGAGCAAGTGTCCGACCTGCAGCATCCCTGCAGCACAGCCAGGGCCTGAGCAGGAGGACTGGAACGTGTGAGGAACAGACTGTGAACTGCCCTGACATTCCAGTGACGGCTGGTTGTGATGTCCCCATGCCACAGAGCGGGGTTACATGTTTTCCTTTCACCTTTCCCATTTTTTTCCTTATTTTTTAAAATTAATTGCTGTTTAATAAGTTGTATTTGCTTTGAAGTGTATGTAATGATCAATGGGTCAGGGAAGCATCCAGTGGAGATAGAGAACCCCATAGCCCCTGTCCTCAGTGACCACAACAAGGTTGGGGGTCAAGCCCCCCATGAATCCTGTGCCCAGCCCTATTGGGGTTACAAGGACTTTGCCACACAGGATAGTGGAAGGGGAGACCTTGAGATCAGGTAGGCCTCTGGGTAAAGGAAGTGGGAGCGAGGACTCAGATCCTTTTGCTAGCCCACTTCACGGGCTAGTGTATAAGCCAGGAAAGTTCCCCTCAATAGTGGGACCGTTCCCCCACTTACATAAAGGCAGAGCCACCGCCAGCAGCCACGCAGAAGTAAGGATGGCATGGTATGGTATTGCCAGCTGCAGAGCTGGGCCCTCTGTCAGCAGCTGCCACTCTCCAGGCACCCAGCTCTGAAGGCAGTGCAGAAGTAAGGGTGGCAATACTGCAACCCTCCTAAAATAACCTTGCAACCCCCCTGCAACTTCCTTTTGGTCAGGACCCGCAATCTGAGAAACTCTGGTCTTCCCCATGAAATCTGTATAGTGTTGTGTAAAAGCACACAAAAGACCAGATTTCACAGGAGAAGACCAGATTTTGCAGCGGTCCATGATGCGTTTTTCATGGCTGTGAATTTGGTAGGGCCCTAATTAAACTTAAATCCCACTGAAGTCAGTCAGACTTTATCATGTATGTAAGTGCTGCCCTGAATGAGGATTTTTGTCCTGAATATGACCCCATATTTCCAGGATAATTCTCTACCCAATTCTTATTGCAATATTTGCCTTTTTTTGACGACAGCTGTCTACCCTCCTAGATGTCCACACCAATCTTTTGACAGTGATACCTGCAGTCCTATTGGCTTTAATTACAATGATGACTGTTCAGTGCTTCTGAAAACCAGACTCAGGCGTGGTCATTTGAAACACGTTCTCCTTTTAATACATGTGCTGGTTCTGTATAAAATCAACCAGGATAGTTTTCCTGTTGCCAAGTTTACATTTTATTTACATCAGTACTTTTAACATCAGCCATATTCTATGTATTGCAACTGGGTGGGTACTAATAAAAGATTTTCATGTATGCACAGTTCAATTCTGAAATGAATTTGCTATGCCCTTCCTACACCCCAGTGTATTCCCATTCTGTGCAGCTGAGTTCACAGATAGCAAACTTAGAAGTTCCATGTGATTACCCATGGAAGCTCAATTTAAATTTGCCTGGGCAAATATTTGCTCCAGAATCGCTTGTATAATCCAATCAGGGAATATAAACACTACCACAATGACATATGTAACCACTCACAACTAATCAAAACAGCTCAAATAAAGAAAACACAGAAGAGAACTGTTGGTGATCAATCCAGAGTTCAACAAAACCACAATAACAACAAAAAAATCAAATGCTTTTTAATGGTGAAGACATTTGGGAAAATCACCATCTGTCCATGGATGATCCATGAACAGAAGAGGCCTACTTAGAAAAATTGTTCATTTGGAATTTTTTTAAATATACAGGTAGCTCTACCTATGTTACCAAGATTAAATAGCTAATCAAATACATATTGCATCCCTTTTTGAATAAGCCAGATGCTTGAAATGTGTGGGTTAACTCTAGGCACCAGCTGTTGTGGCTGCATCATTTGCTAGAAAATTGTTTCTTACCAGAAATTCCAGGGAACATGTGAAAATGTGGTTTAAAAAGAAGAAGAAATGAATCAACAAAAATACCACTTACGAATACAATCTTCATTTTAAATGATTTCAAACTAATAAAAGTTAACTGGGAATATGGTGTAAATCCAGAAAAGTCCTATTTGTGACTTCGCTCCTTGCCAAAGCACTAAAGGAGTGCAAATCTGTAGCTACTGGTACAGGGGTGGAGTTTTGATTTAGCATGGGTCAATTAAACCACCCTAACAGTGAAAGGGAAACTGAGACATCATCAAAATTAAGCTCCTCCCACCTGGTATTGAAAGGAACAGTATGCACCTTCTGACAGAGGCAAGCAAACACACAAGGGTTTGAGGATGCAGACATATCTGAAGCCAGATTGCATTGCATTTCGAAAAGAATACTACTGCAGGAAGCATTCAGTCTGGATGGTGCCTCGCTTCTGCGGAATGTGCAGAGAGGCCAAGAGAAAAGGTTCTTCATATCCATCCTCTTCCTTGGCAGCATGAAATGGTTATTATGATTATTTACTATTTGTGTTACCATATCTCCTACGGAGTCAGGCCTTTAGTCATAGACCAAGACCATTGTGCTAGGCATTGTACAATTGCAGCCAGAATTTTGTCTGTCATATGTGCTAATGATATGCACATCTGAAATTCTACTAAGGCTGTATATTAAAGCCAAAAGCCTTATTTTAAAATATGGGACACATATCACATTTATTCCCTGTATATTATAGGACTAAATGATCCAGAAAATGTAGAAAAATAGCA